>NW_022196914.1:51556841-51596382 GCF_008632895.1 Mastomys coucha
AAAAAAAAAAAAATCCCCAGGGGATAGCCAGTTTATCTTAACCTTAAGATAATTCACAAGATTTTTTTTGTAAGTAATTTAGAGGCATAGTTTTCTACTTCTTTTTATTTTTAGACACTTAAGAAAACTGAACACAATAACATACCAGATAGTATGGATAGGAAAGACAGTAATTAAAAGATGTGATATTCAGCCAGAAGACACACAGAGGCCTGGCAGCACAAGGCTACATGGGTGGGGGGGCACCACTATGATAAGCAAATATGTGGTAGAGGCTTGGGAGAGAAAGAGAAGTTAAATGGTTTGTGTTCTAGGAAGAGAGGTAGAACTGGAGACTAGGGGGTAGTAAGGATCAGCCTGATGTGAGTAGCCTATGCTCCCATCTGAGGCCCTGGTGATGTCCCAGCCAGTGCTGCTGCTGAGACCCATGTCTGAGTCCATGGCCCTGCAGCAAGAGGCAGGAGTCTGTCCCATGTTACCATCAAAGGCCAACTGCATATCCCTGGTCTGGTCTGGTGTTTGAAGCCATGTTGACATCCAGAACATGGAAGGGCAAATCCTGCCCCTCACTACGCCCCACTACCACCACATCCCCACCCCTCACAGACTGCAGCACTCAGAGAGAGAGGCAGCATCTTTCCTGTGAGGCGCAGTAGAGTTGGCTCTGGTGGCACAGGTGCAGGTGAGCCAGCCCCAAGGGTTATTGGCACTGGAGAGCTGCCCCTGCTCCTTTCCAGGGGTAAGTGAGAGACCTGGTACCGGTGGCAAGGGCACAAGAGAGCTGGCAGGCTGGCCAGCTTAGCTACCACCCAGGCACAGATGCAGGGCACCCCAGCATCTACCCCATCTATGAACTGCAGGAGTGAAGGGGTGGTCCTGCAGATCCAAAGCTGCAGGATCTCCATGACACAAACGAACAACAGGATATCTGGGAGGAGTCCTAGTGAGGATCCAGTATGGAGAGTGTAGTAGAAGCCAGAGGCCTTAAACCAGACCAGTGACTTGCAATGAACATCTGCATGTGAAGCTGCTTGGACAAAAGAATGTACCGTGTGACACACTATGACACATTATAGCTTCCATGGCAAGAGGTTTTGTTGTTGTTGTTGTTGTTGTTGTTTCTTCTGTTTTGTTTTCCTTTGCAAGTAGGGTTATAAACGCAGAGGGCAGATATGGAGGGATGGGTGGGATTGGGGTGCATGATGTGACATTCACAAAGAATCAATAAAAAGTTTTTAAAAAGACATGATATATTATTTGAATAAATGGTTTTATAAACAAAACGTTAAGGCAATAAAGAGGTGACCACGGACAGTATAAAAGTATAAAAAGTTGCTAATTAAAGGCATTAGTACTGGGCATTGGTGGCACATGCCTTTAATCCCAGCACTTGGGAGGCAGAGGCAGGCAGATTTCTAAGTTCGAGGCCAGCCTGGTCTACAGAGTGAGTTCCAGGACAGCCAGGACTACACAGAGAAACCCTGTCTCGAAAGAAAAAAAAACAAAAACAAAAAGAAAAAAAGAAAAAAAGGCATTAATATACATAAACTGTAGAAACTTTACCTTATCATGAAATGCTAAACTATTAGGTTAGTTCACAGTTCTCACCAGGACTGTGAGCCCCAACAGCAAACAAACTAACCATTTCAGACAGACGGGCCCATTATAAACTCTCAAGATGGCAATACTGAAGCATTCCTACTTAGAAAGACTCTTCCTTCAGCACCCCAGAGGCTGGCACAGCCACTCACCAATGAAATATAATGGAAGGTGAGGCTACAGGGCGAGAAGCCATCAAGGGATATTACCAAGCAATGCTGACCCCAGACTGGGAAAGACCGTGAGGTGCTGACACAGCAAAAGGGAGAGGGTTCCATTTTGAGCTAACTTTGGGTTTAAGGCATTCCACAGGAAGTATATCTGTGAGGCTTATGAGAGACAACTTTTAAACGGTTCTACTAATAGCAAAAATTGGCTTAAGTTGACATCTGCAGAAATTTTCAACTTAATCATCTGACAAAATAGTCAAATCTTAGAAATAGATGTGTGCGTGCACCTGCTTTTCTCATTGCAGTGCATAAAAATATTCTGAACCCAGACAGGCTGCAGCACTGAGCTTCTGGGTGTCATTTGACTACATTGATATCCATGTGATAGCTGGAGTGCTGGTGTTCTCACTGGGGAGATTAGTAATGCCTCTGATAAAAATGTTCATTTCTTCTCTACAATATTGGTAACAAGAAACTATTTTTGATGCCATGGAAGGAAGCAACTAGACTCGCTGCCTCTGTGAGGTTTCTGGAGCTAGGCTTTAAAGCCATAAAGAGATGCTCAAGATAAAGAGATCTTGAAAAGTTCAAGATCGTTAATATCCTTTAATATTTCTACTAAGCACACCTTATTGTAGGAGAAGTGTAGTTCCTTTTGTCCTTCAGATCCAGTTTGTCCCTAGGAGTGGAGTAGTTAGAAACTGGGGAAGCCTGAGGAGCTCTGAGAAGCCAAGGAAGTCACTGGGCTTCCATAAGATCACAAGCTTAAACCCTGGGCTCTGATCCGGAAAGGCCATCATCAGGGACTGTCGGGTGGATGCTCAACCAACTGAGGAAAAGATACCAAAAAAAAAAAAAAAAAAAAAAAAAAAAAAAACCTATTAGCTGTGCATAGGAATAGTAAAAAAAAATATTCTCAGTGAGTTTCTTCATTTACCATCATAAAAATATGGGGGAAGGGCTGGACTAATATTAAAGATGTCACAGAGATAATTAGGACTTCATAATTATAATGCAATAGCCCAAGTTCATCTGATATTTGGTAGACACTATTCTCATTCCTTTTCTCAAATGGGACGGACATACATATCAATCCTCCTCTCAAGGTTTGGGGATTCTGGAGAAAGGAGGTACAAAGACTATAAGAGCCAGAGATGGTGGATAAGTCAATGAAACAGTGTTTTCCAGACACAACAGGGCAGTTCATAGGTGGCAACTGTGAACTCAAGCCAGAAGAAATCCCAGCATGCAGTGGGGAGGATGGGTACAGACCAGACCTCACACACACTAGCTGAGGAGCTGGGAAAGGGGAGTCAGTTTTCATTAAGAGTGTGACCCCTGGTTGGCTGACCACATTCCAGGGCAGCACGACCCCCCCAAGTCTAGCTGGGCAACACAAAGGAGACTGGGTGGGGAGAAGAAGAGGAGAGAAAGGAGACTGGGGGAAGATGAAAACTGAAAGATGGATCGGAAGGGAAGGTGCAGAATTTGATTAGGGGATAACTTGTATAAGGTGATGAATGTATCCAAAATATAGTATATAAAAGTTTCAAAGTAGTAATAAAATACTGTCTAAGTGAGATTATGGTTTATTCCTCTTTTAGTATTTATATAGCATATACACATAACAATTATAGTATATGATTTGAAAACAACTACTTTCTCCCATAAACCTACCCTTGGGCTGGAGAGAGGGCTCAGCCATTAAAGGCTAGATTCACAACACAAAATAAGTCTACCCTCAAGTTTAAAGAGTCAGGGCTCAAACATAGGTCTTGTTTTTTATTCTACCCAGAAAGCATGAAAGATGAATCACTGGTTTGATCTCTATTTTACATCCTTAGTTTCTGTACTTCTTCTTTTGCCCCATTAATTCATTTTATTTATTCACTTTACATCCAGATCTTAGCTCCCTTCCCTCTTCCCAGTCCCTCCCCTAACACAGTTCCTCCCTCCCCTTTTCCTGTGAGAAGGGGGAGGTACCAACCTACCCTGGTACACTGAGTCACCACAGGACTAGGCATATCCTCTCCCACTGAAGCTAGACAGAAGCCACAGGCAGGCAGCAGAGTTAGAGTCCCCCACTCTGCTACACACACTCATCTACTCCAGTCACATCCAAAATATCGGGGATAAAATCCTGATAAAGGATAAGAGGCAATAAGACCCCAAAAGGGGTTCTGTGCCTCCTGGATTTCAGACTAGTCACTGGTATCCCCTAACTCAGACATGTTCCAGATTAGTCTTTCCAATCATCAACACGGCCTCATAATTAGGCATAAAGGTACCCCAAGAAGTGATTCGTAAATAGATAAGATTGGGCACTGTGTCTTGGCCGACACAATGTTTCTAACCTATCCCGGTTTATCACCTAGGTTCCCATAGTGTAATCTCTCTCTAGGATACTGCCTTCCCAGAGCTAGCAATAGAGGTCGAGTACATTCCTTAGGGCAATAGATAGTTTATGGTCTTACGTACTAGAGAGTAATTGAGGAACTTCCACTCAAGGACATAGCTAGAAGTATTAGGTCAGGTCGGAACTCCCCACTGCCTGCCCCGAGCTAAAACCAGAGAATTAGCAGGAAACGCTAGATTGAAATCTCCTGGTCATTGCTTCCAGTAGAACCAGAGAATTAGCCTAGGAATATCAAAATACCTTAACAGGGAGGGCTCCACTCCTCTTCCTCCTGCTTCACACCTAGCTACCACACCCTGCTGTAACCCCCATCTGCCTACGTGACTCTTGACATTTGCCCTGCTTACTGTATGCTACTTAAACCTGCTTTTCACTAGCATGAGGACTGGGAGAAGAAGAAGGACTTGGACTAGGACAAGGAGAAGGTCCAGCACTTGGACTCGCAGAAGGACTAGCACTAGAACTTAGATGGGCTAGGACTCAGATTCATGCATCCCACAGTCCCCCAGGTCCAGAGCGCTTGGGCCCGGGGGATGCAGCACCAGTTCAGAGGAGATAGCTGCTGCTTTAGACCCAGTATGTTTCAGATAGCCTCAGATGTACCTCAACTATTGAGCTGCCAGATTTACCATCTCTCTTTTGCAATGATTGTAAAAGTCTGATGCCATTTCTAAGAAATACATTTAGATCTTATATTTCATGTGTCGTCTCTGCCGTCATTTCTTCGCCTATGCCTTGTCGACTTGACTAGGACCCCCGTTTCTCCCGCGGGTTGAGGGAGGCCCAGATCGGCCAGCCCGCGGCACCACTCCAGTCATTGGAGGACCTCCACAAACACCAAGCTGCACTTCTGCTACATATATGCAGGCAGCCTAAGTCCAGCCCCTGTATGTTCTTTGGTTGGTGGTTAAGTCTCTAGGAGCCCTCACGGGTCCAGATTAGTTGACTCTGTTGGTCTTCCTGAGGAGTTCCTATCCCCTCCTGGTCCAACTCTTCCACAAGACTCCCCAAGCTCCATCTAATGCTTGGCTGTAGGTCTCTGCATCTGTTTCAGTCAGCTCCTGGGTAGAGCCTCTCAGTTTGACTCATGTCTGCATGCCTGTACTTCTAATAGGACTTTTTATTTTTTTAAACAAAGGTCTCCTTCCTATTATCATCCTCAGTAAAACACGGTAAGAACTGGCTCAGGATTGTGATAAAGACCTATCATCACAGAACTCAGGCAGTAGAGACAGAAAAATTACAACTTCAAGGCCAGACTGGACTACAGAAAATGACTCTGGCAATAGCTTTCTTCCTCTTTCCCATTACTTCATCATGTCTTTCTTTCATCTGTTTGTTGACTTTAAAAAGCTATTGCTATTGCCCTCGATGGTTCCCCAGATGTAAGTTCCTATTGCTGAAGATACCTTGACCTTCAGAAACACAGCCTAAAGGCCCCTGAAATGGAGCTGACCTGAATTCTTCCTTCCTGAGAACTAGCTTTCATGGTACCAGAAGTCATCATGCAAGCTTGTAAAGGAGGGAGACAACCAACAGTTCTACACAGCCTATGATGTCTATGAAACACAGAAATGACAGCACAGCACAATAGCTCTAAGGGTGTAGTAGTGGCATGCATACTTTGGCTGTAACCACCAGCTCTTTAATTACACTAAAGACCTGTTCAACAAGAGGGAAATTACGCCTGGTACTGGAACCTAGCTAACTAGTCGGTTCTAGTGAAGGCATCGTCATCGGGGAACCTACGACCTTCACTAACGTCTTCATACCCACAGTAAGTGTAGTCTTTATTCCACAACAAGGAATCTTCTCTGTGCTACACATGGAGACCAGTTCCAATGGGTGCATCTACAAACCCCTCCCACACCTAAGGCTTAGGTAACATCACAGAAGAAGGGGTGGAAAGACTAGACGAACCAAAGGATTAGGGACTTTGCAGTGAGATAGTGTCTCCCAGAAATGACAGGAGCTACAACCATAAAGTTTCACCAACATGACTGCCCAAATGTGAGCTGAACAAGGAGAACTCCAATGAACACATCAAAGTGGAAATAGAAAAGCCCACAAGGTCTCAACCCTAAACAAAGGCTCAGGGATCTGTGTGAAAGAAGAGGCAGAAAAGGCTGTAAGAGCCAGCAGTGTTGGATGCTTCCACAGAAGCCGTGTCTTCAGGACAACAGGACTGATTCACACTTGACCTAAGAGACTGGCAGCACACACAGGACCTGCATGAAGTATTACAGGCAACCAAGAAATGCTGAGAGCAGGACACACAGTGTTTCCCAAGAAAAAATATCCAATACTAAATTGTCAATCCTGAAAATATGCATACAAGTAGCATTATATAGACTGAGCAGGTTATATTTAGGACTATTTATGTATATACATGAACATATATATGCATGTTAACGACAATTGATAAAAACAGAAGCATGATTTGAAAGAGAGACAATGAGGAATATAGGAGGGGTCAGAGAGAGAAAAGGGAAGGGAGAACTGTTGTAATTATATTAACCTGTGAAAGGAAAAAAGAGAAAATGCTATTCTTATTATTTTGGTATGTTAAATATATAAGAACAGCAACTAAAACATGAAAAGATTTGTAATTCTGTCACAAGAGTTCTATATATGTATGTATGCATGTGTTTGTGCTCATGTACATTCCCCATTATAAACTGTAGCTTGCTTTTTCCCCACCTATTCCCATGAAGGCATCTTTCATATTCATTATAAATATATATATATATATATATACACATGTATGTATATAATTACTTACAATAGAATAGTGATATTCTGAGTGTATTTACATACATAAAGTATAACTGAAGAAATAAATTACAAAATATTTGTAACAATAATTATAAAAAATTTAAGCCAAAATATTTTAAGCTAAAAATATTTTACATGTATATATATATATAAAGAATAACTATTTGCTGGTAAAATTACTTCCAGGTTTTCAGATCAATACATCTATAAATCATTGATATTATTTGTTGAGAATCAATTTCTGGATTAGGAATTGTAGAGTAAATTTTTGATGCACATTACTATACCATCTTCCAGAAAAACTGTGACAATTTACAACCTCGTTAATATGTATGAATACTGACTGTGTCAGACAGATACCATCACTCCTTCTCTTCTTTGAGAAAATGATAAATTAAAAGGAATAGTATTTCTAGATCATTCCAATTAGTACATTTTTCTTAGCACTGAAACAAAAACTTACTTTGTACATTTGCTGGTCGTTGTTATTTCTCCTTTTGTCAACTGCTAGTTAACAAAAGCAAACAAATAAAAATACTCATCTTAGTTTGAATTTATATGTTAATTTTTTACTGACTTATAATACTTGCTTTATATATTGGAGGTTTTAATTCCCAGGCTGACATTCTGTCTTTCAACCTTGTTTACAGTGTCTTCTATAATAGTGTCATTTACATTTAATATGATAGTCTCATGCCATCTAAAATTATTACATTTGTGATTACTTCAAGTTCTAGTCAAGGAGTGACAGGGACAAGATTGATCTTTCCATCTGAGACAACTTATACACTGGAGAAGACATATGAAAATGAGTTTTTGAAAAAAATGTAAAAAACCAAACAACAAACTACAATTCCAAAGATACGAAAAAAAAAAAAAAAAAAAAAAAAAAAAAAAAAAAAAAAAAAAAAAAAAAAAACAAAAAAAAAACAGGTGAGATGTAAGACTGACCATCCTACTGACTACAGAAAGTATTCAGGCAAGTGCAGTCAAAGCCTTCCTGAGTGGAGGTGATTCAATTAGGAATCTAAGGACGTCAAGATAGTTAAGAGTTAACTGGGAGTAACAAATCACTTTTTGGTTGGACTTAAGGCCCACTCTGTGAGGTAGAATCCATATCCAATACTGATAAAGTGGCCAACGATCTAAGACTACAACCAGCCATAAGCCCTAAGGAAAACCTCCTACTGTTATTCTTCTAAAGATATAGCAAGAGATAAAGATGCATATGAGAACCCACGATCAGTGGATTGCTCAACTCTCAATAGAGAACCTTCTTCCAGTGAATGGTATACACAAAGACTTACAACTGGACAATGTGCAGAGAAAGACTTTGGAACACTGAGCCCTAAATGGGATGTCTTCATCAAAATCCTCCCCAACAGGCTCAGGGTTCTGTGTGTGGAAGAGGAGGCAGAGAGACTGTAAGAGCCAGAGGTGGTAGATGATTCCAAAGAAACAGCCTTTCAGACACAACAGGACTGATGCTCATGTAAACTCACAGAGGCTGTGAGAGCATGTATAAGACCTGCACAGGAAAACCAGACAAAATCTCAGCCTAAGAAGAGAAAGGTGACACAAAATCCCACTACTTGAGAGAAAACCAGTTTACTCATAGTTCCCCAGACATCAGCCTTCTTAACTAAGCCATTTGGGCTAAGCACATCAGGTGCCACGCCATCTAGACCTTCAATTTGCTCTTGGGCCTTTATTCCCTATACTAGTCCAAGGCAATGGGGCCAAGAGATCTTAGAATGAAGGCCCTAAAACTAAGAGCCAAATAAATCTCTCTCTCCCTCTCCCTGTTCCCCTCTTTCTCTCCCTAAACCCCTCCCTCTTTTCCTGGCTATCATGAAATAACTAGTTTCCTCAGGGAAACTGTGTGTGTGTGTGTGTGTGTGTGTGTGTGTGTGTATGTGTGTAGGCGAAAGACTGATTAAAATATATTGTGCGAGATATATTTAATTAAAAAAGAGTTAACTGGGTGAGGAAGATAAGAGGTGGAGTATAAAAACAGTTACTAAATAAGATAAATGTAGGCGTATACATATATTAAAAATAAAGTAAAGTCCATTTAACTGTTGTGTTAATAAAAACTAAGCCAAGAACAGCAGCATGCTTCTTTAATACCAGTATTTAGGAGACAGAAGCAGTTAGGTTCTCTGTGAATTCAAGGCTAGCCTGGCCCATATAGTGAGTTCCAGGCCAGCCATGGCTATATAATGAGACTATAAATGAAATAAAATAATTTCTAAACCCACACAAATAAATTTTTAATTAATAATTTTCCAAATTAAGTAGTCAAAGAATCAGAGAAAACAGATTTGCACACACACGTGCACACACAAAATTTACTCGGTTAAGATTAACCAGGTCAAGGAAAGAACCATCCAAAAGAATTAAAGCTAAATATAGCTGACACATACACAGAACTGAAAATAGTTCAGGCTCCCGACAGCCATACTTCATGGGATCCTGGGTAAAGTTCCTAAAGAGGTTTTGCCACAGTGAAGGGACCAGTAACTGCTGTGACCCTTCCTAGCCAGGGTGACAAGACTCAACAATCCACACACTGCAGAACAAGCTTCAGGAATGCTTACAGGAAGAAGAAAATGTCTAGCATTCATCACAGTAAGATTCACCGGGATCCAGTATCTTATCAAAATCATCAGGTATAAAAGAAAGCAAAAACTTAAACCTCACACAGAGAAAAGCTATCAACCGAAGCCAGTGCTGAAACACGTAAACAAATCAACACGGTTGTTGCTAAGGTTTAGGTAAATGCCTTCCAAAGGAACAAGTGTTAAGGACATAGTTGTCAGCCTATAGTTCTACTGGGAGGTGGTAGATCCCCTATGGGGTGAGGATTACTGGGAGGAAGATAGTGACTGGAAGCAGGCCTTTGATGGTAGCTACCATATGTACCCATCAATGTATTTGAAGATTATCTTGATTTTAAAAGACTTTGTTTGTTCTGTACTATAAATCTCTCTCTCCCTCTCCCTGTGCTGCTCTTCCTCTCCCTAAACCCCTCCCTCTTTTCCTGGCTATCTTGAAATAACTAGTTTCCTCAGGGAAACTGAAACATAGTTTTCCCTCCAGCTACTAGTCCAAGTTCAGTGACCAAGGATGAGTGTAGAGAAGGGCCAGAAAATTAAAGATGGAGTGCTGCTTCCAGATGTGACATATTTTATTCACTCTATCCTGGCAAGAGCATGAGCCCTGTCAAGGACATTTTATACTGAATCATACAAAAGTGGATTCTTGCCAAAACTACTTACATAAGAGTTAGATAACAGTCATTTATGAGTATTGCTTACTCATAGTTCCCCAGACATCAGCCTTCTTAACTAAGCCATTTGGGCTAAGCACATCAGGTGCCATGCTGTCTAGACCTTCAATTTGCCCTTGGGCCTTTATTCCTTATACTAGTCCAAGGCAATGGGGCCAAGAGATCTTAGAATGAAGGCCCTGAAACTAAGAGCCAAAATAAATCTTTCCCCTTAATTTACAAAAGCACATGGTAACCTTATGTGTTGGCACATTCCTATAATCATACATACTTGGTAGGTAGAGGAAGGATAAAGAGTCCAAAGCCATCCGCAACTACACAATGAATTTGAGGTCAGCTTGAGAAACAAAAGATCTAATCTCAAACAAACAAACAAATGACCAGGTGGTAGATCTGGCTCATACAAGATCTGGCTAGAGGGCTGGAGCAAAAGCTGAGCATGTTAAGAGGAAGCACTGAGGACAGATGACAGACAGACAGATGTAGATGTATTCATGCAAACATACATCCATAAGTACATAGATAGATAGATGATAGACAGTTTTATATATACATGAGAGATGATTAATAGATAAGTATATATTGATAGATAAAACAGATGGTAGATAGATAGATAGATAGATAGATAGATAGATAGATAGATAGATAGAAAGATTGACTGATAGATAATAGGTAACATAGATGATAAGATAGATTGATAGATAATACTTGACAAGATAGGTGATTGATTTATTGATGAACAGAGATAAGACAGATAGGATAGAACAGATTGATAGATAACACAAAGATAAGATAGATGATAGATATATAGATATATAGGTAGATATATATATAGATATATATAACAGATAGGTAGGTAGATAGATGGGATGGATGATACATACATAATATACATACATAGATGATATGGATTTTTCAAACATCTCAGTAAAACTTCTACATATGAAAATGCTGAAAAGGATTACGAAAAAAATCAGACACTGAAAAAAAATCTTAGTGAACTTGATGAAATAACAATAGAAACTACTAAACAACAAACAATACGAGACATAGTGAAAATATTAGGCCAAAGTCAGTGAATGTGCAGGCAACTTCAAGCAGTCCAGTATGCCTGTAGCTGAAGTACCCAAATGAAAAGGATGGGGAAGATAGGCATTTTTAAAATTATAGCCTCCCATGTTTAATAACCTCAATAAACAGTAAGAACAACATTAACACAACTACACCAAGACACATCCCAATCTTAAGTCTTAAGGTCACCCAGAAAGATATTGCACATCACTAAACAGTGTCACCATGATGGCAATATTAGAAACAAAGACCTCTGAGTATATTTGGATATTAGATTTCCCACAGAGAGAACGGTTTCCACGAAGGATACCTTACCACTTCCATATCACTCGCAATGTGCTGGTGCTCCTTATGTGGTGGACTCTGTTTACTCATTGCTTTATATTTGGGTGATCTCGGAACTTATTTGGACCAGTGGAATGTGTAAGAGCCTTGTCCACCCCCAAAACCTCACAGCTTCTGCCTTCAGTCTCTCAGAACCAGGTAGGCACCACATAAGGAAGCTGGGGCTAGACAGATAACATAAGGAGACCCCAGGGAGGGAGAAGTCATAGTCTCGTAGTCTCCTCAGCTCTGGACAACCTATCAGATAAACCATACTGAAGGGAATCAAGAGAGATCAACAAGGACCTGCTCACCTGACTCTGAACTCTTGAGAAATAATGAATGAGTGTTTTTTTTTAAAGCATTATGTTTGGGGAAGGTTTACTATTCACTAATTGCTAACAGAAACATGCCTTTGATTATCAGTATCACGGGTAGAAAGTCTTTATTGTGTCATATTATAAAAATATAAACCACATTTTCATTTAGTTCCTGTATACTTTAGTTCTGTATATTCAGATGTTAGATTTCCCTTGTCATATGATAGGAACATGTTATGTGGAAACTTCTGGTTTCTTTGGAAAGTCAGTTATGTCAAATGATGTTTTGCCGGGGCCCAGAGGTGAAAAGATGTTTTGCTAAAGCAGACACATAAAAGGACACATGATGTTAAGAACGAATATAAATACAACCCAACAGACAGTGAACAACACTGGATGATATTGGTATGCCTTGCCATTCCTTACTGGTCACTGTTTAATGTGACTTCATAGAAAGAAATGCATCAAAAAATTCCTGGTGATACTCTGGCAGCTTTTTGCTGCTTCCACAGACTTGGGCTGATTGGCAGAATGAAGTGGGACTTTCTGGATCTGTCAGCTGGTACAGACTCATGTAGAGTTTTGCTAAGACAGACTAATATGGTGTTTTGCTGAGGCAAGACCCATGAGAGGACACTTGATGTTTGGAGGGAGTATAAATAGGACTCAACTGACAGTGATGGAGGGCTTGCATAGCTAGCTTTGCAACGTTTTGTTGGTCTGGTGTCTGCTGATCTTCACTTGGTTGAGAGAGGCATGGCAGAAAACTTCTTCTGGCATCCCTGCCGGTTCTGGTTGCTCTTGCTCACTAGTGCAGATTCAGTGGAGGCCTGGCTGTTTCTGCTGCATCATGCTATTGCTGCTGATTCATGTTTGCTATCCTGACACTACTGAACTGAACTGCTGGTATCCTGACAACTCAGGTTGGATTTGCTCCGAAGAACGATTTCTAAACACTTCCCCCATATCCTAAAAACCTTTCTTGTCTATTACCTCTGGTGGGTGGTGGGCTAGAAGGGAGGTTAAAGCATTTAAGAATGCTTATTAAAAGTAGGTTTTTAAAAGTCTAAGCTCACAAACATGACATCTCATCTTATATTTCCCAGTAGTTATTCTAACAGTATTTAATAAATAGCTTGACTTTTTCATATTGTTTCTATAGTATATCTTCTTTTAACTTATTTTTTAAATAAATCTTTTTATTTATTTTTATGTGTATGAGTACACTGTAGCTGTACAGATGGCCATGAGCTCCGGCCCCACTCACTCCGGCCCCGCTTGCTCTGGCCCACTCGCTCTGGCATAATACACTGTAGCTGTCTTCAGACACACCAGAAGAGGGCGTCAGATCTCATTACGGGTGGTTGTGAGCTACCATGTGGTTGCTGGGATCTGAACTCAGGACCTTCAGAAGAGCAGTCAGTGCTCTTGCCTGCTGAGCCATCTTGCTAGCCCTTTTAATTTTATATAATATATTTTGATCATACTGTTTTCCTTTCCTCTAATTATGACAGGCCCTACCCAATACCTCAATGAGTTCAGAACAATACTTAAACTCACTTTCCTAGAATTTATGAAACAAAATTAGTAAGTTCCTATTTTGAAAATCCATATTTTCATTTTAAGTATGCACATACATTTTATTATTATATATTCATTTTCTACATTTCAAGAAGAAAATCAAAAACATGTGTTTTCCAACATTTTGACATGGAAACAGTCTTATTTAGAAAGCTTTTTAGTACTGTATTCAATGTAATATAATTTTACTGTACTAATTAACCTTGGTCTTGTGATGTGCTTGCTCAAGCTTCCCAACTATTATTAAGCAATGACCCTGAGTTGTTCTACTGGAAATGCTTCTTGGGACATCTTCATTGATGTCTACTCCTAGGACACAAAACTCAAGTCACTTTTTCCTTTTTCAAAAACTATGGGGAAAAAAATAGATCTCGTTAAAATCTAGGTAGGATTTGTCAACTGCAGGTTCTCTGGTAGCTTCTCAGTCCCACAGTATGAACTCTCTAGGAAGATCTACCATGGGAATTATTGTAATGGCAATTGATTTTGATTTTTCCCACATTTCGTGGGGATAGGGAGTCTTTTAAAGTCTTTAAGCATTAAGGATGGTATTATGGGGCTGAGGACAGCTCAGAGGTAGAACTTTTATTGGATGGGATAAGCCACCAACTCAATCCCCAGCAAAAGATAGCAGTGGTGCAATGGCAGTCTTAGCTGTTAGTATCTGTTTTCAAGTGGCAAAACTTCTCTACTCTTCTTTTAGTTTATATCATAAATAGGTTTTGTACTTTGCCAAACATTCCTTCTGTACGACAAATACAACTGCATGGTTTTCCCCACTTACACCGTTAATGTGGTATATGGCTCCAATTCATGTTTTAAAGTTGAATCAGCCTTCATCCATGGTACATATATACATACATATTTAAATTACTTATTTTATTTTTTATGTGTATGAGTGGTTTTCCTATATGTGTAAATGTGCACCACATGCATACCTGATGACCCCAGTGGTAAGAAGAGATGGTCAGATCCCCTAAAACTGAAGTTATGTATTTGTGAGCATGTATACGTGCTGGGGATGAAACTCAGGTCATCTGCAAAAGCAGCAAATAATCTAAAGCACTGAACCATCTTGAGCCCAGGTCCTTTTGCATATCAACTACCTCTATTTGTCAGTGCGTGCACAGGAATTTTGTGGTTCTGTTCACAAAGGCAACACAGGTCTGTGGTTCTCTTGTTTACTGGTTTCTTTTGGTTTTGAAATCAGTACAATACTAGAATGAAATGAAACAGAAAATGTTCCCATGTTATCTAGTCTCTGACAAAAACTAGATGGATTTTTGTCCTTGTTTGCCCTTATGTGTGTGGTACGTTTTCCCTGTATACCAGATATTCCCTATACTATCAAAGTGGCCAGGCTTTTCATTGAGCTTTTGTTCTGAATACTTCACACATACATATGAAGGCATAATACTCATGTTACTCATGGAACTATTTACAATAGACAACTTATAGGCTCTTATGTGCCTATTGGTGAATAAATGGATAAAGAAAATGTTACACACACACACAACAGACACACCTACACTGGAATGTTATTCAGCCATAAAAACAAGAAAATGCATGTCACTGCAGGAAAATATACTAAATTAGTGATCACCATATTAAGCAAATAAGCTAGACTCAGAAAGACAAGGACCCATGTTGTCTCTCATATAGAATTCAGATTTTAAACAGAGACATTATTGTTAAAGGGTAGTTGAGGGAAAGTAAAGGGACCAATAGGAATGAGAGAGGGACAAAGAAAACGATGAGGCTGTGATCAAGGCATACTATAGTATAGGTCTGCATGCAAGGATCATCAAATAGTAAGAACGATTAAGAAAACAGCCATAATTTCCCCAATTTTTAAAAATTTTAACAATGATCACAGCAGGTAAAAATTCATCAACTAAGGAAACAAACTTTTCAACAAGAACAGCTGAGCATCAGGAGGTAAAGCCACGATTCATGTCTCCCTGGAGAGTTCTCATGACCTAGATTACCTCAAGAAGCAGCTCACCCCCTTTGATAATGACACAGATCTCAACAGAATAACCCCATTCTCCTCATCATGGCTTTTTATTTTTCTTTGTCCTTGATACTTCATTTCCAAGCAAAATTATATGACTAAATTTTTTAAATACCTTTAAATTAAAGTTCAAGTCTGAGCATTTGGAGGAGTTAATGTACATTGTGCCAACTTCTGTTATGATTACTCCTACATCCAGTCAGTGACCAAGGCACTCCATTCTTCCTTTAATCCAAGGACTTAGACTAAGTAAGAGAGGTGCCTACATAAAGCCCCTGTACTTCCCAGGGGAGTCATAAGAATCCCATTTGCTGCTATTTTAGTCTCTTGAAAAATGGATGAGGATGAAGGCTACCAGCTAAGAGATCAACTGTCCTGAAAATAGCATGTGGTGGAAGCCTTCAACAGCCTCGTGAGGAGGAGAGAAGATGGGGAGAGGGAGATGGGGAGGGGAGAGGGGGAGAGGAAGATGGGGAGAGATGGGAAGAGGGAGAGGAGGAGAGGAAGATGGGGAGGGAGAGATGGGGAGGGAGAGATGGAGAGAGGGAGATGGGGAGGGAGAGAGATAGAGAGAGGGAAGGGGAGGGAGGGGGACAGGGAGATGGGGAGGGGGAGATGGGAAGAGGAAGATAGGGAGAGGGAGAGATAGGGAGAGGGAGATGGGGAGGGAGGGGGACAGGGAGATGGGGAGAGGGAGATGGGCGGGGGGAGATGGGGAGAGAGATGGAAAGAGGGAAAAAGGAAGCAGGAGAGAGAGATGGGGCAGGAGTTGCAAACACAAGAGAGAAGGCGAGGTAATGGGGTTGAGAGACAAAGACAGAGACACCAAGGTCTAGCCTCACCTAATTCAGTAATCTCAAACACTCAAGTGAAAAAAAGCCAAGTGATGTGGAACATGTAGCTTACACAGAACCTAGTGGCAGACTGTTTTTTAAAGCTACTAAATTTTTCAATTGTTTTGTTGTTGTTGTTTGTAGCAATATGTAACTAAAACACATACTTAAAATCCAATCATTCTGCCACAAATGAACTACGACTAAAATAAACAACTGTTTTTTATTCCATTCATATCCCTAAAACTATTATTTATTTCATCTATGATTGCTGTTTTTCATGGTGTTTATTTTGTTGATTTTATTGCCATTTAATTTGATTCTATTATTTTATGTCATAAACTATAATTGCATTATTAGTAACAATAACCAGAAAACAATTTTTCTTTGTAGAATCCACACAATTGTTTACTGGAATATGTGGTTTACTAAAAAAAATTTTTTTAAAATAAGGATAATATCTTGATTATTTTTCTCTATACTAGTTAGTAATAGAACTTATTTACTAAAGATTGAGTAATGAATTGGGAAGTGATGGGAAATGAACATTTGGTGAAATTCAATCAAACAATTTCATGGAATCCATCACTGACCCATTTAAGAATTCTTAAAGTACAAGAGGACTTTTGTTTTACATCTATTGTTTGTCTGCTTAGAATCTGAAGCTTTTATTCTAATTCAATATTATCCATTCTAGCCCATCATTTCTCCATAATAAATATTATAATTAACTAACAATCAATTCAAAAAAACAAAATAATGACATTTTAAATGCATTTCTGAAGACCTAGTAGGAAATAATTAGAAATAAATGTACTAGTTTTTAATATAGCTTTTGAAAAAATATAACTTTCTAAAAGCCTTTTCATACTATTCATTATTTTTGCAAGTCCTTGTATTCTTTGTTAGCTTAAGAGAGCAACATTCTTTTAAAAACACACTAGGTACTTACTAAGATGCTAATCTGTATATATTGCACTGATATAATGTTTAACTGTGCACTTAGTTATGTCTGTTTAACTTCCAAAGCCAGCTTCTGAGGACAGCTTAGTACACTGCCTGGGAAGTTAAGCATGTCTCTACCGCTAAGGTACTTACTCAACGGGCTCCTGATGCGCCCTCCAGTCCATAAAAGGAAGTGTATTCCTATCTATCCTCTTACTACTTTTGATAAAGAACACTAAGTATGTTGCAAAAATCTATAAACACTTTGTCTTATGTTTATTTAAATATATCTATATAATGTAAGTGAACATACACACAAATACATGACTTAAAGGAAGTTACATCTCTTGGTATGATAATGCTTTCCTAACAGCCATTAGACTAACAAACACTCCAGTGCCAGGTATGGGAAACCTCACTTCAAGTTGCTGGTCATGAGAGTCCAAGAGACCCCAGAAAACAATCCATGCCATTGCTGTTAGAGCTGGAAAATAGAGCTGGAAGCCTTCAACCAGAGGACGCTTTTTCAGAATCCAAACATACAAGGAAGGCTGCTAAAGGATAAAAGCGACTATTAGTCCTGCCTAGCTATGAAACATGAACCACAACCATGGGGTAGATGTCCCCATTCATGGATACCCCCCAGGGGCAACAGTGGCTCTTATATCTTGGTGGTAACTTTAAGTGGTACTTAAGGCCCACTCAATAGGAGAACATTCTTGCCTGGTACTGTAAACCTAGCCAACTAACCATGGCTGGTGAGGCCATAGACCCAAGAGAAGAACCCACTACTGCCATTTTCCTAATCAAGTATAATTTCTAACTTCATTCTAAAAGTTATCCTCATACCTATAGACAAGTATAGCTCTCACCCTTGTCAAAGAAGCTTTTCTTGTAACAGAGGGAGACTATCACAGAAATCTACAATTGGTCAAAATGCATATAAGGGACGACTGTGGAGTACACAACCCCACCTGACACATCTACACCCAAGGCTCCAAGGCTGTCTCACAAGAAGGGACAGTAAGACTGTAGGATCAGAATAACTGTATCTCCTTTGACAGGGAAGCTGAGGTTACCTGTACTTGTCCAACACAATGACACGTGGACATTCTAATGTGGGTGCGAGAACTCTCACAAGCACTGCCTCTCAATGAAAAGCTATGGGCAGTGTATTAGTCAGGGTTCCTATTCCTGCACAAACATCTTGACCAAGAAGCAAGTTGGGGAGGAAAGGGTTTATTGAGCTTACACTTCCACATGGCAGCATTGAATCGCTAGAGACAAGGTGATCATAGTTATTATAATGGACAGCATAGACAAAACAATGTCTATAATGATATAACCCGTAATGGTCAGCACAGGAGAGGTGAAATTTACAATGGCATGACTCGTTTGGACCTTTGGTCCTGGCTAATCAATCATGGTGTTTCCAGACACGAAATAGAAAGGAAGCCTACTGCATATCTGTTTGACCTGTATAAGCAGAAAAATTCTCAAACAAAGGAAAGAAGGGCTACATTAATAGCTCTGAGAGGGAGGGTCAGCCTTCTCCAAGGACAAGCTTCTTTGGAGGTTCTCCAATCCGAGTGGGCAGCTCTAAACACATGCACTCACAGAACACTAACTGGATCCAGCAGGCTGTATTTAAATATGTAATACATAAGAGAGGTGGAAGTGATTCAATACAATACTCACAGATAAAATTCAAAAAATATATAACTAAAATAACTAAGAATGAAGGAATGAGCAGTGCATCGTGGCACAACCCTATAATCTCAGCACACAGGGGTAGAGGCACAAATTCAAGGTCATCCATTATCACAGGGCAAGTTTAAAGCTAGCCTGTGCTAACCCTGCCTCAACAAAACCAATAACAGGGCTGAAGAGATGGTCCAATGGTTAAAACACTTTTTGCACAGCAAGGTGAACCTGCAGTCCAGACTCCACAGAAATGCCTGGTGAATATGGTAGTGAGCCTGCAATTCCAGCCACGAAGGAAGGGGCAGGAATCCAGCACACACTGTCTTTTTTTTTTTTTTGGTTTTTCGAGACAGGGTTTCTCTATATAGCTCTGGCTGTTCTGGAATTAACTCTGTAGACCAGGCTGGCCTCAAACTCAGAAATCCACCTGCCTCTGCCTCCCAATTGCTGGAATTAAAGGCGTGGGCCACCACCACCTGGCAGCACACACTGTCTTATATGATAGACCTATCAGCAAGCTCCAGGTTGTATTGAAAGACTTTACCGCAAAGAATAATGAGAAGAGCAATTCTGGGAAGACAACAGTATTAATCTGGAACGTGCATGCACATCCATGAAAAGGTGCATAGATGCATATACCCTCCATGCACACATGAAAAGGAAAGTAAAAATGAAATATTACTAATATTTAATAAAATCTACCTTAGCTTCAATGTATTTATAGTATACTTCTAAAAGACAAAATAATGTAAAGGATTCTCAGCCACACAATATACAATAAATAAGATTTAAAATAAATTAAGCATTTTTAGAAATTCTCAATAGGTTTTCAAAATGAAACTGCTCATGAAACATGTTGTCAATAAAGGAACTGAAAGAAAAGAACGAGAGCAAGTTCAGCCTGCTTATGTACCCATGTACTGAGCTACTTCTGGTTCAGCCAATGAGAACGTGTGTCCCAGGTTGCTCAACTACACCCCTCACATTCTCCCTGCTTCAGGACTCCTCACATGGTGCTTGGCTGAATCCCAGGCAGCTCAGACAGCCATAAAGTACCATAAAGCTTTTCTTTTTCTTCTCCATAAGGCACTGGAGTTTGGGCTCACTGGCAGGACTCTCTCTACAGCTCATCAGCGGATAGATCCACTAACACAATTCCCGTGTTTCACGCCTACCCCAGTGGGTCAAAATGAGGACACTTTCCAGAGGTACAACACTGAAAAGGCTTTCCTGGTGTTCCATACAGCAGTGTTGGAGCAACCAGATGGTCATAACTCTGTATAATAACATCGTATGCATGAATCACCGAGTAACACCAAGGAGGTGAGACGATCAGGAATGTGCATCCTTCATATAATGTAAGTCACACAAGTTCAGTACTGACATTCCAGCCAACTGAGAAGCTTGAAGATGATGGAAGAAAAGCAACTGCATAACACTTAAGTTAGGAAATCTGTGTCTCCCTGTTGCTAAAAGCCATCATCCTGCTGCACCAAGATTGCCATCCCTCTAACAGCTGACCAGGAAGAAGGGCGGCTCCACTTATGTGCCCTGCAGTGAGTGAAAGACCAGAATCTGTAAAACCTTGCCAACAAAACACTCCGGACAAGTGCAAAATCTATGAAGTATAAAGAAAAGAAAGTCTTACCAAAGAAAATGCTTACCAAATCACACCAAAGAAAAGATCTTACAGCTTAGTGTAAAGAAATAATCAATTGAGAATGAAGTGTCCCAGAGAGGATTCTGGCTTCCTTCAAGGTCATTCCTGACAGTGAGGCAAAGATATCCGCAGCACTGCCTTTCAGACTCAGCACTGGAGAATGCCTAGGGTCCTTACTTAATGAGTTCACTAGCTGAGCTTTGTCTTAATATAAGTGGTTGAGAGCTGGAAAAAAAATTTTTTTAAAAATCTCAGCTCAGTGAAGAGTCTTTCATAGCTAAAAAAATATACTTATTTTAAAGTAGTGGATACTACTTTAAAAGTAGTATCCACTACTTTAAAATAAGTATCCTATCTGAAAGCTACTGAATATTATCACAATGCCAGTTTCCCTTGTTTATTTACCTGCTCAAAATCTATATGAAGTTGTTTTTCCTTCTAGCTGCCCCCTTCTGTCATTGTTATCCCTGTCTCACTAAGGAGACATCACTTACTAACTCTGAAAGTCTCTCTCTCAAAGTCCTGAACCAACAGACTATGAAGAAAGATTAAAGCTAAGCAATCTGAAATTCAGGCTTAATACACACAGAGAGACACCCTTTAATATTAGAGTGTACTTACACCACAGAATTGAAAAAGAACTACTGAGTCTTCCTTGTGACTCAAATATGCACTATTCTAATACTTTACTACAGAGCAATTCTAGTTTAAGTTATTATTCTCCAAATGGAGTTTTTTGTTTTGTTAATAATCTTGCCTAGCTTTCCAGCTACATCAATATGTATCATTGATGGGGTTAGCAAGATGACTCAGCACATGAGCAGGCCTGAGAGGGTGAGAGAGCTGGAGAGCTGGCCCTACCACTTGTTTGGTGTGAGGTGGTAGGTACAGGGTTATACCCTCCCCTTCCTCCCCTAGCAACCTGCAGGCACCAGGAGAGCTGGACCTGGAGTCATGAGAGTGGGAGAACTAGCCCTGCCCCATCACTGGCTGGAGCACTTCAGAGAATGGGTCCTGCACCTCACAGTAGAGCTGGTCCTGATAACAAAAGCAAAAGTGAGCCCCAGTCCCAAGGGTGGGAGAGCAAGCAAGGCAGCAAGCAAGCGGGAGAGCTGGCCCAGCTCCTCACAGGCTGCAGCACTTGGGACAGCAGGCCTTCTACCTTGACTGGGCAGTACAATGGAGCTGGCTCTGGAGACATGGGTGCCAAGGGCATGAAAGCAGGAGAGCTGACCCTGCTTCCTGCTGATGGAGGCATCTGGTGGCCTAGTCAGAGCAGGGCTGGAGAGCTCACCTTGGTGGTATAGATAAGGGAGAGCCAACACGTTGACCAGCGACTACCCAGGCCCTGATCCAAGGGCTCTCTGAATTGGACCACTCTGAAATCTGTATCACTCGTGAATGGTTGAAATGAATAAAAAGGCCAGTCCTGTTGATCCAAAGCTGTAGGATCTCCATGACACAGAGCAGCAACAGGATAACTGGGAGGAATCCCAATGAGGATCCAATATTGATGATGTCACAGAAGCCAGAGATATCAAAGCAGATCAATGACTCACTGCAATGAATATTTGCAATGAATATTTGCAATGAATATGTGTGGGCAGAAAGATATTCTTTGGGACATACTCTGACATAGTACAGCTTCCACAGTGAGATGTTTTTATGCTTTATTTATTATTGCTGTTTGTTTGCATGTGTGTTTTATTTGGGGGAAGGGGTTACCAGGGTGAAGGGTGGATATGAGGGGATGGGAAGATGACCAGGGCCGGGGTGCATGATGTGAAACTCACAATGAATAAAAAGGTTTTTTTTTTTTTAAAAAAAAGTTACTAAAAGTGTTTTTTTCTAAGACTCTCCTAATAATGCTTATAAGGCAAGAGTTAAGTGGTCACATAACCAGGGATGAGTGCAACACAGGCCACCAGGGTAGATCTGTGACTTCTATGGCACTCAAGGTTTTTAGGATATATGAGGAATGTCTGCCCTTTCTTTAAGCATACATTTACACACATACACACACACACACACACACACACACACACACACACACACACATGAGCGCGCACACACACAAATCAAGTTAAATTAAATTTTAACATTTAAAGATACCATAAAATTCTACATCATATCATTCAATAGAGCTAGAAGATTCCAGTACAGAAAGGAAAAAAAGACTAAGACAAGGAAAGGGGGGTTGTGTGTAGCTCTCTTGGAAAGTCACCACTGCCCACAAGTGCTTTCAGGTGTCCTTGGACGTAGGTACTCAAAACTACCTGTGGAGGGGAAAAAATGAGGTTAAGCAAACTACAGGTATTAACTTCACTTAGTTAACGGAGCATCATTCAGTATGCAGAAGTAATAGCTTATAAATTAAAGCATAACCAGAGAGCCTAGTGTACATAGCTAGTCAGAATACAGAGACATTCTAGCTTCAAAAGGAATTCCAATGAAAAAAATTGCTATTTAGTTACTTTCCTTACTAAGTAGACATAAATATAAAATGATGCTAATAAGTCAGTAGTGTTTATTACAATAATTACAGACAAAAATTCTAAATTTCCTAAATATAATAAAAAGTATAGTATAAAACATCCAAAATACAAACAACCTATGCTAAATCATTTTTAATAAGATCAATAAAACTGAATATAGTCAATATCATGGTTTTACTTGGATGTTGGATATTGATTCAAAACTTCCTTTCATCTCTTTTGCCTAAATGTATCCAGACACAGAAAAATGCCTCGCCTAACCCCTCTCTGTGCTCCCACAAGCTCTCTGTCTAACCTCTCTCTGTGCTCCCACAAGCTCTCTGTCTAACCTCTCTCTGTGCTCCCACAAGCTCTCTGTCTAACCTCTCTCTGTGCTCCCACAAGCTCTCTGTCTAACCTCTCTCTGTGCTCCCACAAGCTCTCTGTCTAACCTCTCTGTGCTCCCACAAGCTTTCTGTCTAACCTCTCTCTGTGCTCCCACAAGCTCTCTGTCTTGCCCTCATGGTAATTTCCAGGCATCTGCCTTAAACAAAGAGTCCTTGCTGGCACATGCTTGTTGTTAGCCAGTATTTAGTTCTCTCTTTCTGCAGCTAAGACAGAGCAACCATCTGCTCCACACAGCTTTTCATTCCTATGATAGCTTTCTGCTCTTTCCTTTTCCAACTCAGAAACAGAAAGCAAGAGAGAAAACAAAGCACCATAGGTCCACAAGAAGCTGCAGAACACCCAGGAGAGTTTCCTCCCAATCAGGAAAATGCTTCCTTAGCAACCCAGTATCTAAGGCCAATTAACCTCCCTTCTCTATCAATATTCAGTTTACATGGAAGCCCTTTTTGGTTAAACCCCTCAGTTTTATACTGAGCTTTCTGGCGGAGAAAAGGGTGCTTCTGTCTTAAAGGGGCCAGAGCCTTTCTCCTGAATGCCTTCAAATGCAGTAGGAACTTTAAACTGTGTTCAGTACTTTCCTAATGTGATGCAAAAGCCTGGAAAGAGAAACAGTTCAGAAAATAAGGGTCACTATCAATATGCGCCAAACATGAGACTACAGGATCTATTTTCAAAGCAGTCAGCACTTGGGTACCAGGGAGAGTACACGATGCAGAAAGGATGCCCTGTAGCTGTCGCTGGTAGATACTCTTGCAGCCTGATTTATGTCCTTTCCACACAGCCAACAAAGCCCAGTTACCACTGAATAACCGTAATCTCAGCAGAATTCCAGAGAAAAGATGGACAGAAGATGGAAACAAAGACAGCAACAGAACTAAGGAATTTCCTTGTGACTAAGAAATTTCAGAAATAATTCTAGCAAGAAACTGGCATTTCAAGGACATAAAAATTTCACCAACTTACAGAAAGGTAGTTTCACACAGATGTATAGTGAGGAGTCTCTCCTGCCCTGTTTTCAAGTGAGAAACAGAGGCTGTATTTTCTAATTTCATAATTAAATCATTACATTATATTTTAGTTAAGATAAAGAAAAATTATATGAAGGCCACCAGGCAGAATGGCACAAGCCTTTAACACCTGACAATGAGGAGGCTATGTAATAATTTTAAAGTTTCTTTAAACTTCAATATAAAAATATAATATTATATTTCAAATGTATATTGAAATGTGTCATAAATACTAAACCTTCCATTTTTGTTACAGCATTAACAAGCAAAGTTATCTCAGGGTGATTCCTGCTACAGTGGTGATGTGGGACTTCAGAATCAGTGTATCCCTGAAGTTGCAGGGCTTGCCAGCATCCAAAGTTCTATTCTACAGCAGTAAAGCTGCCCTAAGGTTGTGCTATGAGAACTAAACAAATGTTAGTCCTTGGCTTCCATAATCCCACCTATAAGGCAGTGTTAGAAAGGCAGTAGTTCTCCTCCAGCTGAGGTGTCTCATGATGGGGAGACAGGCAAAGAAACCAAGTGAGATGAATCACTCACAACAGCATGTGCATTATTTCCAGGACGGAATGAATGACAAAGACCTGGGTTCCTATCAGTATTCGAGACCCTGTTTACAGAGAAGAGGTCTGAGGTTTAAAAAGTTTCACTAATATCTTCAAATTCATGCAGTGAAAATGAGTAAATGCAGATATTTGAAACCAAATATACCCAACTCCAAAGATTTGGCACTTCCTACCATGCTGGGCCATCCTTCCACACAAATCCCTTGGCAATCAATCCCATTACACTCTCCTCCACTGATGATCGCCATCACTAAGGTCTAAAGGCTAGAGTCATCAAATGTGATGTATAAGCCATCAATGAGTTCTGAAGTCAACTGGTTGGACTTGACTAGTATTAAAACAATAATGGAGTCGAAGAGTAGCTCAGGAGTAAGATCTGTTTCATCAACAGATTTTCAGAGAGGTTTGTGTATAGTCCTACGTTCTGAGGTAAAATGAATTTTTTCACTCAAGTTTTTTTTGTTTTGTTTTGGTTTGGTTTGGTTTGGTTTTTGTTTTTTTTGAGACAGGGTTTCTCTGTGTAGCCCTGGCTGTCCTGGAACTCACTCTGTAGACCAGGCTGGCCTCGAACTCGCCTGCCTCTACCTCCCAAGTGCTGGGATTAAAGGCATGTGCTACCACCGCCCATTTTATTAGAGAAAAGTTCGGAGGGCACTAGTCTTAGAAGACGATTTTGTACAACCCAGGACATGGGGAATGTATTAAGGCCAGGGAGCCCCTTAGGGCTCAGCCCTCTCCTCTTAAATAACAGTAAGAAATACCAGGAAGGAAGCTACTTGTCAGCCAAGGCTGGAACAGGAGTAGCTGGCATCAGCATAGGAGGCTGCTGATTGTATAATTACACACCTCCTTCACAGCAGCCCCAGTCCATCAAGCAGATAGTACAGTTTATTTTTTTACAGCACTAATTATGTAATTATCCATAACATTAAATCATCTCCACCTGATTTGGTCTATCACAGATTTCCTGAAACATTCATTTGTTTATTACTTTTTAAGAGAACACTAAACTACCAGTCATATGTAAAGTTCCAATGTGGGAGCTGAATAACATTCTCCTATAAAATGTGGTTTAGGTCCTGATACGTGGTTGATTGAAATTTTGTTTTACTATATCTTGTCATGTCTACAAACAACAGATTTTCACAATGCATTCTCACTTTATGATTTATTATTTCACAAAATGCCTGGTGTGGAGCAGGATAGATAGGATTGCTATCCTACAGGGGATAGACACTGCCATAAAAAGACGTACCATAACTTAAAACTTCATTGTTGTTTAAAACATTCTTTCCAGAATAAAATTCACTCAGGATTATTTCCTGAGAAGGTACTACGAAATATGCTACGTACCCTGAGCTTATGAACATGTTGTTCAATAAGGAAGCTATAACTCAAAACATATGGCTTCCACTCAACTGCTCCCCAGCACCTCGGAGCAAAGTCTGGCTTTGCTGCTGGCCAACACTGGCAATCGCCACAAGCCACCCAGGAGACTCACCAGACACCTTCTGAAAAGCAAGAGGTCAAGAAGAATGAACAGACAAGGAGCAGGGCCAGGAGAGAGCATGGGAATCACAGACCCATAGGGTTCTCCATCCACATATAAAGACTCCCTCTTGTCTCTTCAGCAACTCCTGACACCTATCTTCACAGTGATGTCCCTCATACCCATGAACTGCAAAGAAGACCCAGTACGTTCCAAACTGGTCAGAGCCATCATTCCTGATCTCCTTCATTCTCTTGACTTTGTTTCTCATTTTCAGCCACATCTTCTGCCTCTAGATTACCTTGCTTTGCATGGGTTTGTCTTCAATACTTCATAAAGACCATGACTTATGAAAGAGTTTACAACTTTAGCCATAGCGTAATTTAGCGACTTGCAAGATGAACAAAAAGAATTCATTTCTCTCAGTGTTTTGCAGACAAGAAGAATTTATTTCATAAGGAAAGGCTTGATTAATGTTTTAGTTATGGTTTCTACTGCTGCAACAAAATACCATGACCAAAAAGTACGTTGGGAAGGAAAGGGTTTATAGTTATACCTCCTTCATTGCTGTTCATCACCAAAGAAAGTCAGGACAGGAACGCAAACAGGGCAGGAACCTGGGGGCAGGAGCTGATTGATTCAGAGGCTGTGGAGGGGTGCTGCTTCACAGGGCTGGTTCACCCTGCATTTTTATAGAATCCAGGACACCAGCCCAGGGATGGCACCACCCGCCACTGGGCCCTCCCCCATTGATCACTAATTGAGAAAATGCTTTATAGCTGGATCTCATGGAGGCACTTCCTCAATGGAGGCTCCTTCTTCTCTGATGACTCTCCTTGTGTCAAGCTGACATACAAAACCAGCCAGTTTAATCAAAATAGCCAAATGGTACAATAGGTCAAAGAAGATGAACACCAGAATGGTTAAGTCCAAGACTACTAGCAACAAGGGAGACGCCTTCCATCTCTTGACATTAACCTAAGGTAAAAGAAACCACTGAGGTTAGGATTAATGATAAAGATAGGAAAGGTGTTATAATTACTTACAAAATCTGGTAGTAATGGAGTAAGACAGGCTTGTAGAAGACGACAAGCAGTAGAAATACAGGTTGTGGCATAAGATTCGGGCTTAGGTGCTGCAGCTACTGCTAAAAGCACCCAGATCCTAGCAAATGCATCACTTTTCTCATCGCGTGACAAGGTAAATGCATCACCTTCCTCACTATGTGACAAGAACATCTGAAAGAAACTTCTATGGGAGGAAGGTTTTACTCTGGCTCACAGCTCTACTGTGTGTCAGTGAGCACAGGAGGTGGGTATGGGATGTGCTCAGGGCCACAGGGACACACAGGAGCAGAGGCTCCTCACACTGTGGTGCAATAGGAAGCAGGAAAAAAAAAAAAAGGCTGGAACCAGTGTGGATAACTATGAAACACCTCCATTTACTACCTGTGGGTACCATGGCCTTCACAAAGTGCCTCAGCTGACAACAGTCCACACGCAACATAGCAGGAAACATCAAAGGTGATGGCATCAGGAGGACTCGAGAGAACTGGGGAAGGGCTCTCGGAAGAGTCGGCAGCCATTGAACTCTCCAAAGCATAAACTGTTCCTCTCAGATCACCACTTCCCCCTAGGAAGGGGACAGGGAGTCAAGCAACCAGAACTCCAGCTGTCACCTTCTGGCCCACTGGTCACAAACACAATTCCAGCAATCACCCAGGAGTTCTACAATACCACTGCCAGCCCAAAGGCTCCCTTCCCTTCTCCCTGCAGACAGAGGTAATCAGTGTCTGGAGGCTCTGTTGAGGTCAGCAGGACTAAATGCACCTCTCCTCAAGGCTTATCTCAAATACCTAATGCCTGATTTAGCAAACCATGCCTTCAAAGAAAGTCTGCAGGAGCCAAGAACACAGCTGAATACCCCCATGCCTTTTCTGCAATCCACAATAATGCTCTGTAGAATATTCTTAAATTAACTTTTTCATTTTAGCTAAGGATGAAAATTAATTTCAAATACAATGAATAAATTCTTAAATTTGAGTATTTTAGGTTCATATGTAATTTCTTGTAAGCTACAATCTCATTGCAATACCTTCTGAGTAGTGTATATTTCTCCACAGCTGACACATCTACTGGCTTTAAAAAAAAAAATCAAAGAGGAAGAAACACCAAGACGTGGTTTCACTTTTATTTATTTTAGGTTTGCTAATAAAATCAAGATATCCTGCTCAGGAATTCTCCATAAAAGACTCAAAAAGAAAAAGAAAAAAAAAAAGAAAAAACAAAACAAAACAAAACAAAAAAAACCCCTGGAACCTGCAACCCATTAAATGTCCTGTCAAAAGCTACACAGCCTGGAAACGTGAAACTCACTAAATGGACGGACTGTATAACTAGGGCAACTAAACTAAAACAATGCACTAAGAAGCTCCCTGAGAAGCACCGGCTCCTAGTCACACTGTCTGGGTTTAAGTACCCAGCTACTGGGTGGGTGGGTTGTTTGCTCCTGGGAACCAAACCCATGGCCTGGTGCCTGTTACGTGCATGGTCTTCACTGAACTATTCCCTTATCCCCTTGGCAAAGTTTCTGGACACAAAAATGAGCTTCGTATCCTCCTAAGTACACGTGTGCTGCCAGAAATAACAGGCCTCTCAACATTAGAGTTACACGTAAAAGATACACTTCACCACTGACTACAACCGCTATAACAGGTGTCTTTACAAATGTCTTCTGTTTTTTACTAGCTTAATAAATAGAAAGATAATTGGTTTCCTCTGTGAATTTATTCGACATTCAACTGGATTTCTCTCAAAATATAAATTCTAAGTTTTGCCAAAGAGAACAGAATGCCCAGAAATTTCAAGGTAAAACTAGCCTTCAGAAGCTATCTACTTAGGTTCTGGAGTCTCACTAACAGCCTATCTTATATGAATTTTTCCAGGTGTGTAACTCAGGTACTGAGGGCCTAGCCATGAGAGAACAAGAAATGCTGACAACACCCTGCCTCTATAACAGTCTTCCTCACGGCAGAACACTGAACTGCACTAAGACTTCTAAGTCAGGGTTCATTACACAGCCCCTCACCTGCATGTGCGATGTCTGCTGAACTCTAGGAAGAAGCACACACAAACACTTCTGTCAGACACGAGCTACAGAAACAGTCCATTGCTGCATAGTACGTCTCCTGTAGTCATTCTAAACTGTACTGCTACTCAAAGTCCTAACCAGACAAGACCAGCTTCCAGAATGCTCTATGCCTGTTTCCTCTCAAACCTTACACCACACTTCAGTATATGCTAGCCCTTAAATGAATCAGAGGGCTGGAGAGACGGCTCATGTCTACTTAAGAGCACTTGCTGCCCTTGCCAAGGACTCAGCCTCCATTTTCACCCACACGACTCCTCACAGCTGTCTGCAACTCCAGTTCCGGGGCATCAGATAACTTCTTCTGGCTCGCCCAGGCACCACGTACAGATGTAGTGTAAACAAATACATGTAGACCATATACATAAAACAAAATGTAAAAGATAAATTAGGATTTATCTTGTCTTTAACCTTGCACATATCTTAAGAAGAGTCACAAAGTAGGATGGAAGTCGGCTGCATTGATAGCTATTTACTTTAGAAACAAATGAGTCACCACGTCTGGGGATGCAAACTTGGGCTCTCAGTACTTGGTTGCAGAGCAGATGTACATGTTGAGGGGTAGCCTGGGCTACACAATGAGTTTCAGACCAGACTGTGCTACAAAATGAGGTCTTATCTCCAAAACGCATAAATGAATACATAAACAAACAAAGGAAAAATTTACAAATCCATGTATCTAGAAGCTTGTGACTACAGTGCATGATTTCTACTTGCTTATATTTAGACATTAAACAGAAACTTTTTGATGTCTCAATGCTGCTTCAATAATTACATTTCCAAAGACTAGGCTAATCATGTTTCTTACTCATCATTGGCACTTATCATCATATCTATACTTCGATCTAAAATTAGCAACTGTTTTACAGAGAAATTGCTAACATTTACTAAAAATGGTGGCTTGTCATTTGTTCCATTATAAAAAAAAAATAATATCCTAACATATGAGTCTACTTTGGACATACAAAATAGAACTCATCCAAGAAGCCATTTAGTAAAGCCCCGAGGGCACCAGGCACATCTGAAGCCAGGCCCCTCGGGAGGATCATCATTCTCTGGATGTGTTCGTGGCTACTGAGATCATCTCTCCCAGTGACTCTCAGGTCTATGCTTCGGGGAGTTTCTGATGGGTTGTTTTTGTTTGAAGACCTCACTCTCTATGATATCCTACCTGCACCGTCTAAAGGAAGACTCAGTTGGTGAAGGCCCTAGGACAAAAATCTGTTTCTTTTTTTCTTTTTCCAGTAACATACTATTGCTACTTTTATGACTCTGTCGTTTTCATAGTTTAAAAAAAAAAAGTAATCTGAAGGTACAACCTGAGGCTCTGAAGTAGCGAGGGTAGTAAATGAATAAATAAAGTGTGCTCAGTGCCCATCTCCAATCCTCTGCAAAAGAAATGGAATGGCAGGGATCAAGCTTCAGGAAAACTTCAGATACAATAATATAAAAGCTATTAATCAACGTAAAGATCATGAGTATTGAAATATAGTAATCAAAGGGCAAAACATAGGCTGTCTCTATTTCTTGAAAATGTTTAAAAATTTACCTAAACAAGGTAGTTAAAAGACAAATAAAATGCAAAGTAATGTTAACTATAAAAGCCCAAGAAAAGCCTTCCATGTAATTCCCTTGCAAATATTCATTGATAATTTGCTCCTGTTTACCATCAATGTCAACATTCCATGTTCATCCCACTATTTCCTCTTACTGAGTGGGACCATACTAAATATGACAGAGCCTCTGTCCCTGTTTCTTCAATTTTATATTTTCAGCCTTTTTGAGCTAGCAAGTTAAGAGTTCCACAGACTGTTTTCAAAATTTAGTTACTTTTCAACAGCACATACATATGAATTATAAAGATTAGTAATTATCCTTGGGTTACTTTATGACCTAAAAGTTAATAATGAACTACAGGTTAACAATTTCTTTTATCAAAAATCATTATTTAATTGGAATATAGAAAGGGCAGGGACATGTTAATAAGAAAGAAGGATGTTTCTATACAGGTTCCTACTACTTTATAGGCTAATTCAAAATGTAATTTTTATGAAGGAGTTTGAAGACTCTGCATGGATGAACAATTCCTCCCCAGAAGACATGGGATATTAAATGAAAATCTCAGTACCAGATGTGAGATGCTTTCCTGTGAGTCATTGGTCAGGCCTCAGAGGTCCCCCAAACAACGCAGGTCATTGTCCTTCCTTCTGCAATGTAATTACATCACCACTACCATGACTACATAGTAAGGCCTTATTGCTAAAGATGTAACACATCAGGTTGAATTTCTGGATGACATACAGAAAGAAAGCCAGAACAGACATAAAAACATCCCTGCTGGCTTGTTCTCAAACAAGACTCTGGTGGCCTTACACAGCACTGGATCCTGCAGGCTACAATACTGACCAGCAAGAAACAATGGACCCACTGGTGTAACAGTGGGATGGCTATTCTAGGAGTGACCAATCACTTTCTGGTTGGATTGGAGTCCTACTCCACAAGAGGGAACACATAGCTGGCACTTTAAACCTAGCCAGAATGTCACTGGTAAGGAGGCCCTCGAAGGGAACCTAGTGTTGGTTTGTCAAATAGAGTTTTTGTAGAAAATTGTCTTCTAAATATTCATGCTTATACCATGGATAAATATTGCTGTAAGCCCAGAAGCTTTTCTCTGCAGGGGACAGTATTAGTATGGAGACTTGTAACTGGTCCAAGTGCTAAGAAACTGACTACTGGATGTTCAGCCCTAAATGGGGTACAATCTGTATCAACACCCTAGACCCCAAGACACAGGGAACTTCATAAACGAGGGAGCAGAAAGTTTGTAACAGGCAGAGGAAAGGAAGAGATGCTGGGAAATGCCACTTTCTGGACACGGCTTGGCTGCTCCACCCATGAACTCACTGTTGCTGCAGGTACCTGCACATGACCTGCACAAGCCAACAGACCAGTCAGCATTCCAGCAGGTGCCATTGACTGGACTCAGTGGGTCAAAGCAAAAAAGGATATGAAGGTACTAGAGGGATGGATGAAGATTGTCAGGGAGGTGAAAGAGGACCTAAAGGTAGATTAAGATCTACCATATACAGAAATGTATGACATGGTCAAATAATGTAGAAAACATTCTAAGAATAAATGAGTAAAATGTTTAGGAAAGAAAACTTACCTAATTGGAATATACAGTTTGTGCTCTTACTTCTACCTCGAACTATCACCTCATTTATAGAAACAGGTTTGATAAGGATTTTCAATAAAGTCCATATTCAACAAAGCAGACAGCTGTTAGTCATGTTTTCACTGCAGCCAAGTGATCACACCTCATTTTACTATGAAACGTCTTCAGTCCAACAGGAAAGCTCATAAACTGAAACTGAGAAGTATAAGCCCCAACATGTACTTATGAAAACAAGTGTCACACAAAACATTGTATCCCAGAGAGCAATTCTGACTGTTGCCCCTTAGGATAGCCCCTTTTCTGCTTGGAGGATGATAAGTCAGTGTCATGGTTGTGCAGGGGGGCTGGGGAGGACATGGTCTTACTTGTTATTTCACAATGTCAGAAATGTGGCAAGTGAGTCACAGTAATGATTCTATAAATGCCTCTCCTCCACTGACCAACTTCCAAGAACTTCTGCTTTCCAGTACTAGCACAAAAGATACTTCAATGCATTCAACCAAATAGATTTGGATCACCATCTATTCTATTTTAATAATTTTAAATTACAGTTAGTCAAGATCATGACGTTCCCTTTCCATTCCATTTCATATCAAATCTTTATGTTTATTTGTGCATGGGGGGGGCAGGGACAGGTCACAGTGCATAAACTAAGGATAGGGAATATCTTATAGAACTCAGTTCTTTCCTGCTACCAGGTACATTCAGGAGAGGGAACTCAAGTTGTTAGTTTGGGCTACAAGCACACTGACCTGCTCTGAAGTCATCTTGCCAGTTCCACTTTGATTTTTAAAATCCACAGTAGATAATATCACAGGCATATAAATCTAAATCTAGCTATTTTTCTATAATCAAGACTGGTGGTCCATGATAGAACAGAAAAGTGAATTGATTTCCTATATCACACAAAGCAGATCTTTTAAAAATTCAGCTATTAGCAGAGGTATCTTTTTGTATATTTTAAAATATAAAATTTAATATAGGCTCGCACCTATGCTCTCAGAACTTGGAAGGCTAAAGGAAGAAAGAGGACATCCATGAATTCAAGGCCAGGCCAGGACACATAGTAAGATAATGCAGCTAGAACTACAAACTCAAACTCTGTCCAGAAACATAGTGTGATTTATACATAAACTATTTTATTAGCCATTAAGTTCTAAATGAAACTTAAAAGTCCCTGGTTTAGTCTTCTACAGTATTCAATCATCCTTCCTGAACTGTTTGAAGAGTTACACATTGATCATCTAAGGAACATTTGCTGCCCAAAGATAAAGGTTATTTGAACTTCATGCAATGTTTTTCTCAAACCATGTGCATAAAACTCCACACCTCTGTCACCTTTTGAACATACAAAGCTGGAGGGCCATGCCCGCTGCCCTTGGGTAGCACACAGCCCTCTACACTTCCAGCCAGCTGGTTTCAGTGAGTCCTCATGTGCCTGGCTGCTGCCAGCCTCTGGGCAGTTCAGTATGCCACTCCTGTTCCAAGAGGTGGGGGCAGGGATTGGGGAGGGGGGTCCTGACTGCAGCTGAAGGTCTCCACTAACAAGGAGGACACTCCTACTTTTGCATTTTCTTCAGTCTCACTCTGGGTAATGCTAAACAGATTTGTCTAGAACAGCTGTCAGACTCTGACACTAGTCTTAGCCTCAGAAACCAAGTAAATTTACTCTCTTTTACACAAAAGCATTCAGATATCTGAAAACAGCTAATCTCTGTTGGCTTTCTGGTCTACTGTTACATCCTCAAGACTGTTAAATATTTTTGATAATGGTGTTTTCAAGCACACCACCGCTGCGGCATGCTCCCTGTCGGATGAACTCTATAATAATCTCCCTAATCCATTATTGATGAATGAAAGTATTGTTTATATTCATTAGCAATGTTTTTCACATGTAATAATGTAAAACTTTACTTGATTGAGAGCAATAGTTCTCAAATATTTTCATATCAGGAGTTATTTACACTTTTAAAATCTGTTGAGGATACCAACAACTTTTTGGTTAAATGTTTTATTTATGGGTACTTGCTATATTAAAAATTAAATTCCAAATGAAAACATTCACCTAATTTAAATACAATTATGAACATATTTCTATGAAAACATAATTCCCAAAGCAAAGAAAAGAATTAGTAAGATGACCTTGTTTTACATTTTAACAGTATTTTTTAAGTGCTTGAGGTAATAAAGACAACTGGATTCTTCAATCTACTTTAGTTTTTTTATGAATTAAATTTGTTCTTCAACAAGTTCACACACATACCTATTGCACACTGACCATTCTCAGCTCCCACAGTCTCCCCTCTCCCCACTACTCCTGCCCCGCTGCCCTCACGTCCTGACAAATCTCTCACAGTCATGTCGACCCATTTTGTTTTGATCCACTGATTGTTTTTTTTTTTTTAAAAAACAGGGTCATATATGTGACCATGGGTTTGGATCTTGCATCTGCTTTCTTGTAACATATGTTGACTATCACAGATCAGGCAACCCCAGGAAAGCCTGAGAAGGCATAAGAATACACTTCCCAGGTAACATGTTCATACTATTATAAAAAGCAGTTTTAACTATAGAGCTCTCCATAAGGTCTCCGGAACCTGAGAGTTCCTAGAATATATTCAAGGCCAACTATGTGTAGGCCAATGTATCTAAATTTCTAATTAGTTTTCTAGCATCTTAAACACTCTCTTCATTATCTTGAGCTTTTAGACAACTAAAACTACCATTTTCTGAAAGCCTCCCCTTTTCATGTAAATGCAAGTCTTAGGCATAGATTGCTATCCCGCCGAGGACTGTTTTAAGTGTCAAAATCTGCTGATTCTTGTATAAGATTATGTAATATGTGCACATAATCTACTCATATCCTCCCAAACATTTGAAATCAGATTTATATTTCTTATAATATCTAATATAACACAATGCTATGTAAATTGTTAATATAGTATATTATTTAAAGAATGGCAACAAAAAAGTCTGTATATGTTCAATACAAATACACTTTTCTTTTTCAAATATTTATGTTTCTCTGTTGTGGAATTCGCAGATACAGTGGGCAGACCACACTCCTCCAGGTTCCATTTTGTTGGCTTATGTCACTCCTTAATAGTGATACTGTTGCCAGCCCTTTGAGTCCTCATTAAGGCTGGTCTTGGTACCTGTACTCAGATGCTATGACGGTTGGCTGGTAACTCATAGAAGACCCCTTCTCTGGAGAACTACTCAGTAAACTGAGCTAACTACCTGAAGATTTGACTAATGAAACTGATTACTACACTTCCAAAGGCCAGCCCAGAGACACACAGTGGGACTAATTCTCTGATAGGATTTGATATGAAGAACTGAGATCAGATAGTCTGTCTCCAGTTTCTCTTCTCCAGCTACTATTCCATGTTCTGCCCTGCTTCTCTGACTTCTATTCTCTTAAGAGCACATCTACCATAAATCATTTGAAGAGAAATCCTAGTCTATGTTCTCCTTCTAGCAAACCTGACCTAAGACAACTTTCTTTCTTTTTTTTTTTTTTTTAATTATTTTTCTTAGAGAACTTTTATGCCATCAAGATTGTTGCAATCCTGACTCTGGCTGGTCACATGAGCTAACCACCCGTGCAGTATCTCAGACCTACTGAGCATGCTAAAGGAGGAGTATGATCATTCCCACAGTGTAGTCCTGACCCAGCACTGTCAGTCCCATCTCGAAGCTTATGAGAACTGCAGATTCTTAGGTCCCTGTTAGACCTACTGAATCAAAAGTCGTATGTGGGCACACAGCAATTAGTTTGAACAAATTGTTACATAATAATTTGTTTCTAACAAGCCTCCAGGTGATTCTGGTGTCTACTAAAACAGTCTCTGTAGCTTTGGAGTAGTGAAGAGCATGAGTTTTGAAGTCAAACTTAATCATGGCCTTGCTTTTGTACCTGGGTAAGATTCTTAACCACTGTCTCCATCTCCTTATGTGTACAATGATGGCAATAAAGGTATCCATATCATGAGATAAAATTAAGTCATGTATTCAAATCACTCAGAGCAGTGCCAGCCGCTTGAAGTGAACTCCTGTCTTCTTCATTTACATCATGGTTTTTCCATCCACTTCACTAACTTCACATTTAAATCCATCATTACTATTTAAATCCATCATTACTATGCCATAGGTCTGTCACAGATAATACAAAACGAATACAAAGGATATTGGCACTTAATAGAAAAGCCAATAAATGATCATTGCAAGTATTTGTTCATGAGGATTAAACTCTTAGTACACAGACATTAATACTAACACAAAATGGGTGTTAAAATGAAATTTATTAGTCAGTGATAGAAATATTGATTGGACATAAAAAAAAAAAATAAGAGTTATTTACACCTCAGAAACTCTTCCTTCTGTCTTGAAATCCACCCGTTCACATATGTGCATCCCTTTGACATTCACATATGTGTATCCCTTTGACATGGGTGTTCAGCTATCTACAGGCACAATCAGCTACTAACAGCAGAAAACACGATTATTTTAGCCATTGGAGTGTCATAATTTTAGAGTTAAAACTGGGTATTTTGCTTAAACCAATGTTTTATAGTGCCTCAGACCACATCCTGAGCTCTCTCTGCACAGACTATAGGCATCTTTTGTTGACTGATGGTTGACATTGTTGTTTTATACACTTGTTTAAAGTTCATTAATCATCATAATTTTCATGACTGTCAGATCCCATTCTGAAAGTATAATTATCACTAAATTCAGTAATTTTCACAAACTAAGATTATACACTCCTCAAGTTTTTCTATCATGAGCATAATCAATCCTTATCATAAAAATCTGCTTAAATACTGAAATTTAAAAATTGTTAAATATGAATAGTCTACTGCATTTTAAGAGAAACAATATATCCCCCATATAATTATCATCTACCCTAAGTATATATTTAAATTGTCATAATATTTTCTACTCTATCACAAATGTAAGCAAGCTATTAAGATAAAATATTAATTCTGAGATATCTAAAAATGAAAAACTAGCAAATTGTAGATCATCATACCCATAATCATACTGCTAAATAGAAACTTATGTTGATGAAGAAAGAAAGAAATCTTGATGAAGAAAAAACGTTATACAACAGGAGACTATAATGCAGTCTAGTATTTATCGCAGAAAGTATAACAGTACATGCACAGTGCTTCTAAACCTGGAGATGTCCTAAATACTCTACTGCTACTTTTTGGTTAGAGTCACATTCAGTGGTCCCCAAACTATTTGACCTGCAGGTTATTCCCAACCTTTGAGAGCATCAGAACCAAGAAACAAAATGTCATGTGCTCTCCTTTCTAACTTCCCCATTCACTTAGTGCTCTTTATTGTATGACCAGGAAATATTTTGTTAGTATTAATAGTAGCACTTTTGCATATTTTATCCAACAAAAGAACAAATACTTGAGGTGAGAAAACTAAGGTTTATATGAGGTCACACTGCTAGGACATGAATAAAAAAATTACAAAATACAATTTCCAAATCTAGTACTCTGTTCTATGTTTGCTGTTATGATCTACAGTAGGCAATCTAATTTACTATGATTTACTAAACAATTAAAAATAAAGCATTAGTGATCCTGGCCCCCACCCCTGGTGGAAGCCTCCTACCGTACCAGAGGCAAAGGCAGAGTTCTGAGCCCCAGGTAAGACCCAAGCCCTGCCAGCCCACCCACACCTGCCAAGCACAACACAAACGGCCCCTCCTCTCTCATCACTACATCCCTGCCTACACCTCTGCCCAATGCCTTCTACCCTATCACAGGCAAGGCCAACTCCCTGAAAACCAGGTAAGTCACAACCCCATACCAGTGCTCCTTGGATTATTCTACAAAGTAGAAACAGAAACAACATTACCAAAATCAAAATTTTTGGCTACAGTTTCCCTGATACTCAAACCACACAAAGACTCAACAATAAAAGAGAATTACAGACCAATTTCCCTCATAGACATTGATACAAAAACACTATATACAATACTTGCAAACCAAATCCAAGAACACATCAAAAAGACCATCCACTATGATCAAGTAGGCTTCATCCCAGGGATGCAGAGATGGTTCAAATGCAATGTAATCCATCATATTAAAAAATGAAAAGAAGAAAATCACATGATCTTCTCATTAGATGCTGAAAATGCCTTTGACAAATCCAATACCCCTTCAAGATAAAAGGCTGGGAGAGATCAGGGATTACAAGAGACATACCTAAACATAATAAAGCCAATTTACTGCAAGCCTATAGCCAACATCAAATTAACTGGAGAGAAATTCAAAGCAATTCCTCTAAACTCAGGAACAAGACAAGGCTGTCCACTCTCTTCATATCTATTTCAATAAATACTTTAAGTTCTAGCTAGAGCAATAAGACATTTAGAGAAGATCAAGGGGATTCAAACAGGAAACTGCCAGGCAGTGATGGCACACGCCTTTAATTCCAGCACTTGGGAGGCAGAGGCAGGCAGATTTCTAAGTTCAAAGCCAGCCTGGTCTACAGAGTGAATTCCAGGACAGCCACAGCTACACAGAGAAACCCTTTCTCCAAAAAC
>NW_022196914.1:51596392-51610165 GCF_008632895.1 Mastomys coucha
AAACCAAATAGGAAACTATTAGTATCCAAAAATAATGTGATTGTTAAAGTACACTTTGTGAAATTGAGTCTTTTTCTTCCTTTATCTACCTAAGGTATTCACTGATTGACTTTAATAAAAATCTGATGGCCAATTAGCTGAGCAGAAAGTGGAAGATGGGACTTCTGGGAAGGGAGAAAGGAAATCTGGAAAAAAGAAGGTGGAAAGCTTTAGGCAGGAGACATGGGAGGAGACAGATGTGATCACGGGCCTAGAAGGTATAGCTAAGCACATGGGTGGTTATAGCTATACCACAAGGTTAGGTGGTCAGGATTACCTAGATGAGCAGCTAAGCACATGGGTGAACGAGGCTAGGTGGTCAGGATAACCCAGATGAACTAGTTGAGAGTCTGCCTAGGTAAGGCCTATGTCTCTGAAATATAGTGTGCTTATTTGGAAAAAAGTTGATCCAAATAACTGCCACCATGTTAACTTCTAGCATTAATTAATATATATAATCTTAATATTATATATTATATAAGAATAATATTAATAATCTTTTATTTTACAAATGGTGCCCAATATGGTAGTACACATAAGCAACCCCAAAAATTCTACAAGGGACACTTACAGTTGATAAAAACCTTCATTGATGTGTCCGGTTTAACTCAAAAAAAGTTTTCAGTGGTCCTCTTATATACAGATGACAAAGGGGCTGAGAAACACCCTTCAAAACAGCCACAAGTAATATAAAATATTTCCTCAGAGGTATTCTAACGGAGCAAGTGAAAACCTGTATGGTAAACACGTCAAGTCCCTGAAGAAAGACGCTGAAGGAGATAGCAGAGGATGGCAAGATCTCCCATGATCATGGATCAATAGGATCAACATAATAAAAATGGCCACCTTACCAAAAGCTATCTACAGAATCAATGAAATCCCCATCAAAATTCCAACACAATACTTTACAAACCTAGAAAGAACAATATTTCAACTTCACATGGAAAAACAAAAATTCCCAGAACAGCTAAAATAATTCTATACAATAAAAGAACATCTGGAGGTGTCACCATCCCTGATTTCAAGCTGATTTCAAGAGCAATAGTAATAAAAAATTTTTAAAAAATTCTATTGGCACAAAATCAGACAGGTAGATTAATGGAATCGGATCAAAGACCCAGATGTAAACCCACACACCTCTGGACACATGATTTTTGATAAAGAAGCCAGAAATACAAAATGAACAAAAAAAGGCACCTTCAGCAAATGGTGCTGGTCTAACTGAATGCTGGCATGTGAAAAAATGCAAATAGTTCCATATATCCATCCATCCCTGTACAAACTCAAGTCCAAGTGAATCAAAGATCTTAAAATGAAACCACATGCCCTTCTGGTCTAGGCCAAAGCCCTGAGCAAACCTTGGGCACGAACCCCACAGACAGTCCCACAACACTTGGAGGAAGCTGCACTCCCAGGTGCTCTAACATGCCCAGGATCCCAGGATCCCAGGATTCCAGAGGCAGTTTGACTCCCAGGAGCTCTGACACACCCAGGATCTCAGGATGACAGGATCCCAGAATCCCAGAATCCCAGAGACAGCTGAACTCTGAATAGTTCTAACACAACTACGATCACAGGAAGGACAGGATCCAGTCAGATATAGCCAGGGCAAGTAGCACTAGAGATAATCAGATGGAGGGAGGCAAACATAAGAACATAAGCAACAGAAACCAAGGTCACTTGGCATCATCAGAACCCAATTCTCCCACCATAGCAAGTCCTGGATACACCATCACACCAGAAAAACAGGATTCAGATCTAAAATCACTGACGATAGAGGACTTTACGAAGGACATAAATAACTCCCTTAAAGAAATACAGGTGACCAGAGGTAAAGAGCTAGAAGCCCTTAAAGAGGAAACACAAAAATCCCTTAAAGAATGACAGGAAAACATAATCAAACAAGCAAAGGAAATTAACAAAACCATCCAAGATCTAAAAATGGAAGTAGAAACAATAAAGAAATCATAAAGGGAGACAACCCTGGAGTTAGAACACCTAGGAAAGAGATCAGAAGTCATAGATGCAAGCATCACCAACAGAATATAAGAGTGAGAAGAGAAAATCTCAGGTGCAGAAGATACCACAGAAAATATTTTCATTGACACAACAGTCAAAGAAAATACAAAATACAAAAAGCTCCTAACCCAAAACATCCAGGAAATCCAGGACAAAATGAGAAAACCAAACCAAAAGATAATAGGTATAGAAGAGAGCAAAGACTCCCAACTTAAAGCGCCAGTAAATATCTTCAACAAATATAGAAGAAAACTTCCCTAACCTAAAGAAAGAGATGCCCATGAACATACAAGAAGCCTAAAGAACTCCAAATAGACTGGACCAGAAAAGAAATCCCCCCACCCCCCGTCACATAATAATCAAAACACCAAATGCACTAAACAAAGAAAGAATTTTAAAAGTAGTAAGGGAAAAAGGTCAAATAACATATAAAGGCAGGCCAATCAGAATTACACCAGACTTCTCACCAGAGACTATGAAAGCTAGAAGATCCTGGGCAGATGTCATATACACCCTAAGAAAAGATCTTCACCAACTCTACATCTGACAGAAGGCTAATATCCAAAATTAAAAAGAACTCGAGATTAGATATAAACAAACTAAATAACCCAATTAAAAATGGGATACAGATCTAAACAGAGAATTCTCAAAGAGAAATCTCAAATGGCTGAGAAACACTTAAAGAAATTGTAGTGGTTGTCAACTTGACTATATCTGGAATAAACTACAGTCCAGAATTGGAAGGCTCACCAATGATCCTAATCTGAAGGCTGGGAGATACAAGTTTCTTACCTGGATCTTGGCATGGAGATCTTGAGGCATAGTGGCTATGAATTCCAAAAGATTAAGACAAGAAGATCTGAGTTCAAGGCATGGTGTGGCACACACCTTTAATCTGAGCCACACCTTCCGCTGGAGACCTCCATAAGGACACTGGAAGAAGGAAGATTTACTCTCTCTTCTTTGCTTGCTTACCTTGTGGGACTGAGCAACTGCTAGATCCTTAGACTTCCATTCACAGCTGCTGCTGACCATTATTGGGAGTTGGACTACAGACTGTAAGTCATCAACAAATTCCCTTACTATATAGAGACTACCATAAGTTCTGTGACTCTAGAGAACCCTGACTAATACAGAAATGTTCAGAACAGAACTCACGTGAGCTGCAGCCATGATGGAAGCAACTGGAATGGAGACAACTCCACGTTTTCCTGCATGGATAAAAGCTCTGGGTTCACCTGTGAGCAGTTCCAGGAGCTAAGAAAGCACTTCTAGACAGACCCCAACCCTGAGGAGGAAACAGACCCCCAACCCTGAGGAGGAGGCTCTGGAGGTCTTGGCTGATGCGCTCAAACTGACCAAAGGATGCATTAGGTACTGGTTCTTCAAGAAGAGGTGTGAGATGACGCTCAAGCGGATGTCTAAGGCCCACAAGAATTGGAAAATATGTTGTCACCACTGGACATCAAGAGGGACCACCAGCCAGAACCCCAAGGAAGCCTCTCAAAATGACCCTGGACTCCCCAAAGCTTTGGAAGCCTTGAAGAGTCACACTCTCTTTTGGGAACCAAGCAGAGACTGCATATCACAGGATTTCTGACTTTTCAACTTCCTTGCTGGGGCAAGAAGCTGTTGGGATTTATGTCTATGGAAGATACATTAATAATAAAGCTTACATTCATAGAAACGAAAATGACTGCTTTAAAAAAAAATGTTCAACCGCCAAGTATCAGGTAGAGCTCAGGGAGTCCTGTGGAAGACAGTGAGGAAGGATTGGAGGAGCCAGAGGGATCAAGGACACCACAGGAACACAGCCCACAGGATCAACTCTAGTGGGATCACAGAGATCAGGGAGCCTGCATGGGTCTGTCCTAGATCCTTTGCAGATATCTTATGGTTTTGTAGCTCGGTGTTCTTGTAGGGTCTCTGACTCTTCTGCCTGACTCTGGGACCCTTTTCTTCCTACTGGGTTGCCTTGTCCAGCTGCGATGTAGGAATCTGTTCCTGGTCTTGTAGCTTTTTATGCAGTATTTAGTTGATGTCCCTGAAAAAGCCTATTTTTGTTTTTGCTTTTGTTTTTTCTGAAAGGTAGTAAAGGGAGGAGGAATGAATCTAGGGAAAAGGGAAATGGAGGAGAGACTGGGGTGGGGCCAAGGAGGGAAAACTGAAGTTGGAATGCAATATATGAAAGACAAATAAATAAAAAGAAAACATAAAATAAAACACCACCCTGGACTGGCAAGCGATGGGCTTGCAGCACATCCCCTCCTCCTACAAACGTATACTACTGAAAACCTCACTGCAAGTTTTTCTTTTCAGACATTTGTAACTTTTCTGTGTACACTGATTATCAGGGGAAAAAAAATCCTGTTCTATCTAAAGTAAAACCCTTTTAGAATTCAATCAATTCAGAGTAATTCATCTTATTGGCCAGGTTTTATCAACATATACAAGTAAGCTGATTCTAGTTGGATTATAGATATTTATCATGTAACCCTGTATGGACAGGTTTACATTCTTTAGAAACAGTCTGACCTCAAAACAGTAAGTACCAGTTTAGGAGATAATGAAAGAGAAGCAGAGGAACCACACTGTTACAGAAAAGCCCTGAAGAGAAAGGGAAGAACAGAAAACATTTAGGATACTCTGCAGTTATGAGAATCTCACTTGATTAGAAGGAAAATAATATCTGCTATGTACATACTTATGTATATATAATCTGTGTTTTTTTCCTGTGTTTTTTTTCCTTGTTCATTGTTTGCTTTCTTGTTTAAAACAAAGTTCTGTGTCATTGTGGCTGTCTCCAAACTTGCCGTGTCGCTGAAGAGAGCCTCGAACTCCTGATTCTTCTGCATCTGTCTCTGGAATTAGAGGCCTACACAGCCACACCAAGCTGAGAATCTCTCAATTACTCTCTCAGCTAAAGACTAGCAAGAAATCAAGAGGCACAATACTGTATGTCTCAGTCAGCTTTAAAAGTATTCTCTCTTACTTGTGAGCTGGAACATGGAATACTCATAAGAAAGCAAACTTACATAGATAGATGGTGCCTCCAAACGGAACTGCTGCATCAAACAAAGAGATGAAATTCCCTAGGATTTCAAAGTAATAAGAAGGAAGAAATAAGGGTTTCACTCTTTGAAGAAATTAAAAATAGTATTTAAAACCATAATGGTCAACAGCTAATTCAAATGTTCTTGGATTGTTTAGGCTGTAATGACTGTCCCTTTTTCATTTAATATTTAATTCTTGTACTATTGGTCACCTAAGAGGTCATTCTAGTCATTGCATCTAGTTAGTGCATGGATGGACCTTAATTAACTAACCCACTATGGTTGCACATTGCAGTTGCTTCTGGTTTGTTTCCTACCATAAATACGCTCTTCCTGATAATATTCTGCATGCATTTCTGGTTATTATGTGAGCACCACGCTGAAGTTTACTCTGATGTAAAAGCATTACATCAAAACCAGCATGCTTGCTAAACTGAAGGATAGATATGGAAACATAATGAGGCAGGCTCGACAAAGCGCCAATGGCAGAACACTGCGAGGACGGGGCTTCCAGTGAAGCACTCCTCCCTCATCCCTAAATGGTGAGGCGCACTGGGCAATGTTACAGATGGAAAATGATGAGAAACAGATAGGAGGGTAAATTTGTCTACTCAGTGTAGATTACACATACCATGTGCACAAGTTTAAACTCTGTCAAGTCACATCAGAAAGAGTCGGCTTCTCCTATTGTCACAGCACTTGAGTGCTTTCAAAATCTCTGCCAACTTGCTAGACAAAAACCAGTGACTTTCGTTCTTAATCATCATTTCTGTTACCTTTCTAAGCTAACACATAATGAATTGATAAAGTTTCCTAACATTTTTGGCTTCAGGTTTGGTGTTGGCTACTGAGCCATGAAGCAGTAATCAAGAATGAAGCAACCATGCAGCACTTAGCACCCCTAAGCACAGAATCCGTAAGAACGACTTAGGATCAAACACTACTAGAGCAGGTTACTCCCAGACCAACAGCAGAAAACATGAGAAAAAGGAGCATCTCCACCAGACAAATGGCTCGGCGGGTAAGGTGCTTTCCAACTGCACATGAGGAGCTCAGAGCTGAGCTCAGAGCACCAGCACCCTGTATGAGCTGAGGGAGTAGCATGTCCTAGCACTAGGGATATAAAAAAAGAAGAGCCTGAGTCAACTGTGAGCTCCAGGTTCAGTGACAGACACCTATTTGAGCAAAGGAGAAAAATATCAACATGGACCTAGCATTTGTACACACTCAGGTACATATATACACCCACAGACATTATAGGCACATGCACAAATAGAAATGAACATTCACACACATACCAAAAGAAACATGTGCATACAGACAGTAACATGTACACACAGAGAGACAGAAACATGCACACACAGAGAGAGAAAGACAGGAACATGTATACACAGACAGGAAAGGATGCATACACATGTACACAGAGAGCACACACACACAAGGACACATGTATAAAGAGTGTCTACCTCTTTACTAAGATGCTCAGAATTCAAACACTTATGATTTCTTCCTTTGTATTGAAGTAATAGTTCCCATCAATCATCTGTAAGACAAATTTAAGTTGCTACCACATCTACCTTTCTATAATTTTTAAAAAGAACTTTAAATTTATTTTGCTAGGGATCACACCTAGGGCCCATGTGCTAGACAAATAGTTTGCCACTGAACTATCTCCCCGCTTCTTAACTCTCTTTAAAATTATGGTGACTGGAATTTTCCCCTCAAGAGGTGACACAATATTCCACAGTGGAGGAATAGATGAAACGGGAAGAGAACGATGCATTCTCTCCCTTTTGGGGGGTTAGAGACCTGAAATCAAGGTGTTGAATCATGCTCCCTCTATGGCTCATAGAACGAACCTGTCACCTCTGTGCTGTTGTGGTTAACAGCAGTGCTTGACATTCCTTGGCTTATAGCTACACCACTCTACCTTCCATTTTTGTGTAGCTTTCTCAGAACTTTGTGTGTCTGTTTCTGTCTTCAAATGTCCCTCTACTTATAAGAAGAAAAAGCAACCCCTCCATCAATCATCTTCCATCTGTTCAAATCCCAGTGCTTCCTGAAGTACGAGCATATAACTATGGTATAGTCATGAAATAGAATGCTGCGGAGCCACTGAAGTGAACTGTGGACTCTGTGTTTACTGAAATGTAAGGATGTTCATGATATTCTTCCTGGTTACCAAATACATGTATAGGAGAAACCTAAGGAAAACAGGTAGTATCTTCCAAAATACTAAAGGTATACGGGGAATTATTTCAGTTTTACAGATCTCCCTATTGTTTCAGAATGGATATCTACAACTTTTCTTATAAGAAACATTTTTTTTGAAATATAACAAAAAAAAATATTAAGGCTATGTGTATTTTAATTAAACAAAAAAAAGACTGAAAATATTCCAGAAAGTCACTAAGAACTCAGCGCTTTAATAACATTTAATTTTGTAAATTTCTCAAGTCAATCAGATTTTCCTAAAGAATGAGACCCAGATGCTACACATTTCTAAATGTATAAAAAACCAGTCAAAGGCAGACTGGGCACAGAGTTAGATCTGTATAGGTTGAGCCATCACTAGATAAAAACCAAAACAACAGAAGGTATTGTGTGTCTTCAGATCCAAGAAAAGGTGTGAAGGCTCTAGAACTGAAGGGACTCACAGTATACACCACAATTGCTGTTTTCACTGCTATGAAGCAAATGACCCATCAGAAATGAAGCTCACATACCTACCACAGTCCCAGGATCCAAGGGCTATTTAATTTCTTAATGTATAAGCATACATAAAACCAACTGAAAGCTCTTAATGAATATACCTCATGAAGACTGAATAGGAACTCATGGCACATGAACCTACTCACCTCTGTGGGGAGACATGTGTGCACACTAGCAGGTGTTCCCAGATGGGGTGTCCAGTTCTCATTCTTTATTTGAAATTGTGTTTTGCACATGTAGCCATCGGAACAGTCCTGTGCTCCACCAACAAGGAAGACATGAAAAATGTCAATTAGTGCAAGAACTCAACTCTCGAAGAACTACCATGTCACCTGTGTTCTAAGCCATGCCAGGAGAAACCAGGCACTTTAAATGAGATACTATGGATGACCAGACTAACCCAATGTACACTGGGTACTACTTAATAAATATCAACCTTACTTCCCTAGCTTTTTTGCTTATTAATGTTCCTCTTCTACTCTTTTCAATCTACTAGCCCAGCACACCGAGGTAAGAGAGCAAAACTTCAGGATGATAAACAGTAACAAAGCACTTAAACCTCACAGAAAGAAGTACCATGTGAGGAATGGTGTCCACTGGGAGACCTGAGGGTTCACAGCAAGACTGGAAGTGAGCCGTATTGTCTCTTCAATGAAAGAGATGCCAGAGAGCAATAACTGTGTGCCGCACCTCCTCAACTGTCTGGGGAGCCTGCATTTCCCACTTCCTTACGGTGCCTTCCAACATTCTGTGTACCATAACCCATGGAAGTTTTGTCTTACACTGGACCGTTCCCCTTGGATCAGTGGTTCTAGTTCTGTCTTCAGGGGTCAAAGTCCTTTTACACAGAACTGCTCTTCAGAGAGCTGAAAACAACCACCTCATATTCACATGTGTGTCAATCACAGGAGAATGTTCTCGGTCTCGCACTGGCTTGTTTCCTCTTTAGAAAGCATTTGATTTCTGTGCATGCACATCTGGGGAGTAGTGTCTCTGTGAGTGTATGTACATGTGTGTGAGAGTGGCCATGGAGGCCAGAGGCACATGCTGGGTTCCTTGGATCTGGACTTACTCATGTTTGGGAGACGCCTGATGCAGGCTGGGATCAAACCCTGGTTCTCATGACTAAGCAGCAAGTCCTCCTAACCACTGAGCCATCTCTCCAGGCCCACTAACTGCTTTCTTTTCTGCTTTCTTATACTTGTTCTTAAATCCAGCCACGTGTAGTATATATCTAACTATAATAAGTTCCATTTTAAGGCAAAACTTGGTGAGTTCCATAAATTGATACAGAAGACTACAGCATCTCTCCGTATATAGATATGTCCGCATGCAAAGGAATTGGTCTTCCAGCAGCACCCTGTCACCCAGCATTTATACCTTAACAGGATCTTACCAATAATTAAGGAAGGAGGGGTTGCTTTTTCTTTTTATAAGAAGAGGGACATTTGAAGACAGAAACAGACACACAACGTTCTGAGAAAGCTACACAAAAATGGAAAGTAAAGTGGTGTAGCTATAAGCCAAGGAATGTCAAGCACTGCTGTTAACCACAACAGCATAGAGGTGACAGGTTCGGTCTATGAGCCGTAGAGGGAGCATGATTCAACACCTTGATTTCAGGTCTCTAATCCCCCAAAAGGGAGAGAATGCATCGTTCTCTTCCCGTTTCATCTATTCCTCCACTGTGGAGTATTATATTGTGTCACCTCTTGGGGGGAAAATTCCAATCACCATAATTTTAAAGAGAATTAAGAAGCAGGGAGATAGCTCAGTGGTAAACTATTTGTCTAGCACATGGGCCCTAGGTGTGATCTCTAGCACCCCAAAATAAATTTAAAGTTCTTTTTAAAAATTATAGAAAGATAGATGTGGTGGCAACTTAAATGTATCTTACAGTTCGTTAGACTGACATCCTGCCAGCCCTTACTTGGAAGCTTGCTACTTATGACTCAATTCTGAATGAATGGCTGGATCCAATTTATTCTAGTTAGTTAATACTACTGTCATAGGTTATTGAGCATGCTGAATCTCATTCCTGACTGGAGAGTACACTATCAAATATCTAAAATTACTACTTTTAGTTATTTCATTAATATTAAGCACTAGAGTAATTGTCAGAATTATTGTTTTAAATTTCATATTTATCATCTAACCTATACTATCAAAATCACTGTATGTGGACAACATAAATTTAGGCAAGATAGCATGCTGGCTCATCTCCTACCTAACATATATGAAGTCTAGTTTGATGCCCAGCACTGAAAAAAATTAATATTTGCTCAAACAGCACATAAATGCAATGACTACAGCATCATTACTATTCGGGTTTATCAAACAACCACTCTGCTTTTGGAACACTAGCCAATTTTCTTCTAAGTCTTTGGCAAAAGGAGGTCTTCTCTTGTACAAAATCCAAACAGTAGCTATCCAGAAGCCATCATGTAATCAAATAGACCCTGAGAATGAGGCTAACAAGAACTGAAGAGAGTGCCTTGTGCAGACAGGCCAATGTAAAAGCCAGAGAACTATCGCCTTAAAGCTCTACAGTCTAGTAGCCTAGAGCAGGACACAATGCCTACTAACTCAAGTCTCACCGTTGCAGTGACGTTTTCTATTCCAGTCAGTACTCTTTCTTCACTTCTCCACCTACTTCTATGTTTACCATGGTTTACGACTTAATTTGATCCACTAGGCCAACTGGTATTAAACATCCCTTAGTTTTATTTCTCCCAGTACATTATAAAAAAAGCAGAACCACTTGTTAGAGGAAGCCAGTTTCAATTGCAGAATCCAGACTATCATTCCACATAAAATCCCCATCCATGTAGCCTGCAGATCATCACGAGAGGATAAAAAAACAAGAGGACCACACATTTCACCCATGTCAACCCTCCATTTCAGAGAAAAGAAGATGAAGGGATAAAGCATGTTCAAGAAACTTGTTTTTCAGCTAAGTAAGGGTAGACATAGGCTAGTGTTTACATTCATGACAGACGAGCCTGAGTCATCCACGAGTATTCTGGGGACCGGAAGCATTACCATCACAGGAACACAGAGTCCACAGGCCAGCCTCAGGCCCCTGAACCAGTGTTATCAGCTGAGTGCCGTACATATCTGGAAGCGCTGGGGCAATGTACAGTAAAAGCCTTTACTCAGTGGGATTGCATTGGCATTCATTCTCTACCCTAGCTGCTCAGGAGACTATCCCAGTGTTGTAAATGCTGTGGCTGGGGTCTCATCTTAGACTGACTTATCCAGAGCCAATACCCCAACAGCTTCTAGTGCAGTGCCAGCACTAGGAACACTGAGCACCTGATGAACTCGGAGCATTAAGGAAGTAACTAATAGCTGCCTAGGAAGAAAGGGGGGCAAGACCTTGATGAAGTCCATAATTCCGTGGGACCTTTCCAAAGGCTGAAATCAACTCCATTACTACTCACTAGGAAGGTTTCACCAAGCTGAGACAGTAACCTCAGACCCTGCATCCCAGCACCTTAACTTACCCCGCCCTGACCTCGTCCTCTAGTCACCATTACTAGGTACCTCCATTATCAGGACATCTTGCTAACCATCTGCCATAAAGCAGTTGCTGTACCTGACTGTCACTGTAGAAGAGAAATGAACAGGGGAAATTCAGGTGCAAGAGCTCAAATTCCATAAAGAAAAATCCAAAATACTTCTTTGTAGACAAACTTTTCCCTTATCTAAACAGAATGCTCATTGCTATTTTATAACAAAACTCACAAATGTGAAAGATTAAAACAGAAGTTAATCTGCCTTCTAAGATACGATGGAAGGCTGGCTCTGTACCTCAGCTGATGGAGCACTCAGCTAGCATATGCAAAATCCTCAGCTCCTCCCCAGCACTGCACAGAGTTATAATTCCCCATGACTGACCAGAAGTCCAAGGTCATCCTCAGCTCAATCGCTAGTATGTGATCAGTCTGAGCTACAAAAGACCCTGTCTCAAAACGGGAAGGTCAAAACCAGAAGATAGAAACATTCTGTGACAGAGGTCTAGAAACATGGCTCAGTGGTTCAGAGCACTTACTGTTCTATCAGAGGACTGGAATTTGGATCCCAGCACCCAAACGGAACTGTACATGTACAATCTAGCAGTTTTTTGGATCAGGCAGCTCACGAATAAACCAAGGGATCCAATACCTCTTTCCAGCCTCCACACCCACCTCCCCCAACACAATGTGAATATACACATATACCACATACATACATACATAATAAATAATAAAATTTAGCTTAAAAAAAAGAAAAAATATGTTGCACAGAATAGAAAGCTAAAGGGACAAATATAAAAATGACAAATATAAAAAGGGACAAATGCAAAAATTAGAGCTTTTGTCATACATAAAAAGGCACCAATCCACTCAATATATAAACAGCTTTAAATTCCTCCAAATGCACATCATTACAACAAATCAAGGGACAAATATAAAGATGCAAAAAAAAAACATAGCCTTGTCATAGAAAAACACTGATTTCCTCAATATATAAACAGCTTGAAACTCCACAAAATGCAAATAGTTATAACAAATCAATAAAAAAGACTAACAGTCCAAGGAAAATGAGCAGAGAATAGGTGGGAACGTAGGCAGACAGACAGACAGACAGATAGATACGGAAATATGTATAGATAAAAACACATTCAGCATTAACCATAAGAAAAATGCAAATTAAAAATGATGTGACAAACTTTTCACCTATGGATCAAAAACCTATGATGTGCAACATACACACAAAAATATGGGTCAAACAGGCAGGATTCCCCAACACATTGCCAGGAGAAAAAAAAATTTAAATCAGTATTATATCCTTAAAAAGCAAGTTAGCAAAAGCCATCAAAACATAAAATATACTGCGGGGTATGGTGGTGCACATCTATAAATGCCACACCAGAGGCAGTGGCAGGTAGATCCCTGTGAGTTGGAGTCCAGCCTGGTTTACAGAGAAAGTTCCAGGGCAGCAAGGGCTATATAGTGAAAGTGTCTCAAAACTTAAGAAAGAAAAGAAAAGGGGAAAAAATGCTGGAGTCAGAATTGCTACATCCAGGAATGTATAGATACGGTCAGTCACATTTGTAGAAAGTGAAATTCCTATGTTGGCACTAATTACCAAGTTCTGTTTTCATGGCACAAGATCTAAGAAATACGAGATGGTAATATAAATTATTACATATTCAAACAATGAGATTCTTCACAACTATAAAAAAAAGACTTGATATTGTCTACAAGTATTGCATTGAACATTATCCAAGGTAACCTTAAATTTTCTTCAAGCATTTATTAGACATAAGTATATGCTATGTGTACTTTGAATATTCATGTAGAAAGATATCTAAAACCTTAGTCTCACTGGTAATCTCTGAAATGATAAGCAAGCACAGAGAAAACACTTTTTATATTTTTTAATGTAGGAATCTTTGTGCCTTCGTGTAAGTGATGCTTACTTCAAACAAATAGCTGGCTGTCTTTTACACATCTGCTTCCAGGCCATTATGTTCCTACTGTATAGCCAAATGTTAAAACTTTTGGAGAGAAAACACCCTGTGGGTTCTATAGCGTCCCAGAGAGACTGGCAAGTGTTATGGTGTATTGCTGACTGCATTTTGGATGGAGATCTAAGAATTTCACATCCAACAGAACATGTTTGGATTTGCTTTCTTACAAGCTGTCATAGGGCTATGCCACCCACCCAGAGAGCAAGGATATGCCTGCCACAGTCCGGCCACACAAATAATTATGGGGCTTCTCTTGCTGAATTTAATAAGCTTTTTACAAATTGTCTCTTTTTAAAAATGCCTTTATTTAAAAAGAAAAGTTATCTGAGAAGCCTCAGCAGTGCTTTGGGAAAAGGCACGGCATTGAAATCTAACACCGCCGTCCACATAGCACTGAAATCTAACACAGCCGTCCACATAGCACTGAAATCT
>NW_022196914.1:51610688-51616944 GCF_008632895.1 Mastomys coucha
TCTAACACAGCCGTCCACATAGCACTGAAATCTAACACCACAGTCCACATAGCACTGAAATCTAACACAGCTGTCCACATAGCAGTGAAATCTAACACAGCCGTCCACATAGCACTGAAATCTAACACAGCCGTCCACATAGCACTGAAATCTAACACCACAGTCCACATAGCACTGAAATCTAACACCACCGTCCACAATGACCGGCTAGAGAAAGGGCCTGGCAAGGCCAAGGGAGGAAGACAGCTCAAGTTTCTAGGTCACTCCTACAACCGAAGGACAAGGCCTTTAAGGTTAGTAGAGGCAAGGGGGACAAGCCAGACCTAGGACAGACAGGTCCTTGAAGGCGAAACCAAAATCATGAATAGTTTCCCCAATCTGATCAATGGAAGAAGGAACAGGAAGAAAAATTCCCACTGAAAAGCAAGGGTAAGCTGAGGCAAGCCTATTTCAAGACATCCAGGGCTATACAGAAAAGCACTATCTCAGAGAAACATACAAGTAAAACAGAAAAGCAAGGCTAGACAGGTCAGACACTAAGCTCTATCAATAGTTGATCATTTTTAAAAGGCCAAGTTTAGAAGGCCAGGAAGAGAGTGGATATGGTGATCCTTCTAGTTGAATACGTTACTATAATTTATCCCACAGGCATCCCAATGCCTACCTGCTTCTAGCCCTGACTATTTATAGTTGTTACACTTTTCAAATGCATGTATGAGTCTGGCCTGACTCTGATACCTCTGGAAATATTAAATACAACACTGAGTTATTATAGCGTGACCAGATCCAGTGAAAGTACTAGCCTCTAGCTCATTTTGATAAAAACGACCAAAAGCAAAAATTCAAAAGTGGAAAAAAATAGGGATGTAATATACTCCACTTTTGTGGAAGACTGAATATTTTGAGGTGTATTAAACATGACTTAGTATAGCAGGGCAGAGAGATGAAGACACCCCTCAGGTATTAAGCTCCACGTGAGGAAGCTAGCCCCGCCTTTCTGTGGGAAAGAATCACATCTGGAGGTACTCACTTCATGGAGTCCTCTGTTCACCATCTGTACAATGTAACTCCTGACTGTCCTCTTACATATATGAGTTATTTGCTAGAGTTTCCCTTTTTTACTTAGTGAGAAACAATGAAGTCTGTAGACTGTTGACCAGAAGCGGTCACCTCTGCCACACTTTAACTAAGCATAGGTACTGAACAGAGTTTAAATATTGAAAAGCCTTATGACATACGTATAATGATATAATCAGTGGGAAGGAAAACAGGAGGAAAGGGGTTCAAGTAGGCAAAGGAATCGCATTGGCCATAGAGGAACCAACACTTGAGTGCCATAGATCTCTGTTGTTGGAACGTTCTAAGGGAAACCATAAGAATACCTGTTGTGAGGGGCTGGTAAGGAATGTGTGTTGCTCCTGCAGAGGACCCAGGTTCAGTTCGCAGCACCTACATGATAGCTCACAACCACCTCCAATTTCATGGGATCAGATGCCCACTTCTTACTACTAAGGGCTCTTGCATGAACATGGCATACATGCATACACTCAGGCATATACATACATACACATATATTTTTTTTAATTAAGAATAGCTGTTATGGGTTGAATGTGAAATGCCCTGCATAGGCTCAGGTGTTTGAATACCTGTCCCTCAGTGGGTATCCTTGTTTTTGGAAGACTGTAGAATCTTTAGGAAGTGGGGCTCTGCTAGAGGAAGTGAGTCACCAGAGACAGTCTTGAAGGTTTTATAGCCCAGTCTCACTGTTAACACACTGCTTTCTGACTGCTGATGTGATGTGATCTGCTGGCTCCTTCTCCTGCCATTCTGCCTTCTCCATCATGATGGACTATCTCCTCTCAAGCTGTGAGCCAAAATAAACTCTTCCTTCTTTAAGTCTTCTGGTCACAGCAATAAGAAAAGTAACCAACATAATACCTAAAAAACTACTTATTATTACAGGCTCCACTAAGGTCATTAAAATTCCCCACCTAATAGAATACTATAGAGCTACTAGAAATAGGTCATTATATATACACTCACAAAGAAAGATGTCAAAGACTCTAGTATGGCTCAATAGAAGAATGTCTGCCTAGCATTCCTGAGAACCTAGGTTAATCTTCAGCATGTCATCCTCCACAAACCCAAAATCATGAACCAAGTCTGTAATCTCACTGTGTGGGAGGTTGAGGAAGAAGGACCATGATTTTAAAGGCTATGTATGGAGACATACTACCTCAAAATTAATTAATTAATTAACTAATTAATTAATTGATTGATGAAGGTACACTGTTACAAGGAAGACTTGGATTATAGAACAATAATACCACTTATTTAAATATATGTGTTGAGACCACATGAAGCTCAAGAAGAAGGAAGACCACAGTGTGGATACCTTGGTCCTTCTTAGAAGGGAGATCAAAATACCCATGGTAGAAAATACAGAGACAAAATTTGGGGCAGAAACTGAAGGAAAGGCCATCCAGTGACTATCTCACCTAGTGATCCATCTCATATACAGTTACCAAACCGAGACACTATTGTGGATGCCAAGTGCTTACCGACAGGAGCCTGATATAAGCTGTCTCCTGAGAGGCTCTGCCAGCGCCTGACTAAATACAGAAGTGGATTCTCACAGCCATCCATTGGACTGAGCCCAGGATCCCCAATGAAGGAGCTAGGAAAAGAAGCCAAGGAGTTGAAGGGGTTTGCAGCCCCATAGGAGGAACAACAATATGAACCAACCAGTACTCCCACAGCTCCCAGGGTCTAAACCACCAACAAAAGGGTACACATGGAGGGATCCATGGCTCCAGCTGCATATGTAGCAGAGGATGGCTTTGTGGGACATCAATGAGAGGAGAGGCCTTTGGTCTCGTGAAGGCTTGATGCCCCAGTGTAGGGGAATGCCAGGACAGGGAAGTGGGAACAAGAGTGGATTAGTGAGCAGGGAGGGGGGGTGGGATAGGGGGTTTTCAGAGGGGATAAAATTTGCAATGTAAATAAAGAAAACATCTAATAAAAAAGGAAAAAATAAAAATAAATCTAGAAAGAAAAATAAATAAATAAACAAACAAATAAATATATGTGTTGGGCCAGTGGGTAGAAAAGTAAAAGATATTTTCACTCTAAATTACTTATATATTTAAAATATATATTAAGTAAGAAAGTATATTTTCACTTAAGTTATATATATTATATATTATTTTTATAATAATTATATATCATTTTCCTTGTAACACTAAATAAAATAAAGACCCAACCAAAGAAAGAAAAAGTAATGTATAAACTAAGGGTTTCAATACCAGTTGTATACACTGAGAACCAGAACATTCCAAAGTATGGTTGTAGGGAAGGGTTTATTGTAGAAAGGAGGGAAAGTACAGCTAGAGGCATCAGGAAAGGCCAGAGCAAAGACCAGAAAGGAGTAGACTGGCTTGGAAGGGTGTGGTTCTCCTGCCTATCCAGAAGGCCAGGAAAGGATAGGAGGTGACAAGAAGGTGGCCTTGGTAGTTTCAGAGTCCTGACAGGAAAGGGAGCTTGAACTTTTGCAAGAGACTGGCTTGTCTGTAAATGAGCACAGCGTTGGAGGTCTCAGTGTTGAATGGAACGGAAAACTGAAAGCCACTGTGTGCGTGCAGCGGGAGGAACAGCTAAGCAAGAACAAGAGAGAAGACAAAAAGAGTACAGGCAAAGGAGACCAAGATTGGGAGAGAGGGGGAGCAAGAGAGGAAGATTCAGGGAGGGTGAGAAGCAAAAGAGAACACAGCAAAATGGCAGGGTTACAATGAACGAGAAGATGGGGCAGGGAAGCCCAGGAGCCGGAGAACTTTAGGGTAGGGGCGGGTGAGAAGAGCCACAGGTAGTTGTGATACTGAGGAAGCCTGGGATGAGCATGCTCTTGGGTATGCTCCTAATGTGCTGTTGTAGACACCAGAGGTACCCATTTGTTCCTTTTGAACCTGACACCCCAGGGGGCTGGGATCTACACCAGAGAGAGCAAAGCCCAAGATGACTCCCAAAGTGCTACGTGACTAGCATGGTTCTGAGCTCATGAAGTGCATGAAGCTCTGCACTTCAGCTTTTTAATTAACCTTGTAGGCACTGAGCTGTAATGAGACAAATGCCTCCTTCTCAGGTTTCACCAGATTTTTCCAGAAGCATTGTTTGAAGCCTACTTACAGCTTTCAATTTTCAGTTCCATTCAACACTAAGAACTCCAGCCCAGCTGAGACCCCCCAGCACTGCTGCTCACTTATAAACAAGCCAATCTCTTGCCACAGTTCTAGCTCCCATTCCTGACAAGACTCTGGAACTACCAAGTCCTCCTTCTTGTCACCTCCAGCCCTTTCCCAGTTTTCTGGAGAGGTAGGAGAACCATGCCTCTCCGAGCCCTTCATACAGGTCAAAGCACAACAAGGACTCTGCCCCCAGAGAAGAGAGAGCGGGAGAAAACCAAAGGAAGCTACCCAGCACAATCTAGTAACAATATCTGGGGAAAGAATGCACACATAAGTGGGCCTAAGCTGAACTTCCACGGCCTACTCAGTTTGGCCACGTTTTTTTAAAGGACGGTTACATATTAGATGATGCTAACTAATGTTCTTCTTCTTGGACAAAGCACTGAGAAAGAGTTTAAAGCTCACTGGCTCCCACTCTCCACACAAGCACTTTAACTCAGGCCTCTGCCATGTTAGGTTTTACAATTAAGCATTTTCTTTCCTTTTTTTTTTTTTAATAATGTTTTGTTTTCAGGTTTTCCAACTTGCCCATTTTGAGTTTTCAATTTCTAGTTCATAGATGTGGGACCTCCATGTGTGCCCTCATACTTTTTATTATATTAAGCAATTTCGTTTGTGCTCCCAGAGCATTTCGGCTTATTTGTGCCAAAGGAATGGCCGATGGTGTTATAACCAATTCAGGGCCTGCTGGAGAAAACTAATTTTTTCTCTCTGGTCCTGCTTCCAATTTAAGTTTGTAAAGATTTTACCATATTTTGCCTGTTTACCCTCATTGAAATGTTCTCAAAGGTTTGCCTTTGCTTTTCCAATACCAGAGACTTAAAAAGGAAAAACAAAACCATATAAATTGCTCAAGCTCTGATCATCCCCTTTTCTCTACATTTAAAGTTACTCAGAATTGTATCCTTTTCATTGTTAGGAGGACTTAAACAATAGTTAATTTTATACTTTATTAGATTGAAAGAAATGATAATTCTGATAAAATTAAAAAAAAACAGGTTGCCAAGGCCTTGCTCTGGTTGCAAAGCACCATCCATGAAAAGCAGGATGGACAATTTACTAAGCTGCCCAGCTTTTAAGAGAATGAAAGGTCCCTGAGCTTTAACATGGTTAACTCTTCAGAGAAAGGTCTTGCTATAAGAGAAGGACAGGGTAGAGGAGGTAAGAATGTCCTCCCTGGGCCTGGGATACTTGTCAAAAGAGGCAACACTTAAAACAACACAAAGATCCCTGGGCAGTTCTGGAGGCTATGTTAACGTAGCCAGCACATCTTTTAGGCTCAGTGGTGAACTGTCCTTGCCCTGTTCTGAAATGTTATAAAACTTACAGGCATCCCTTCCCCTCCCCCACTCTCTGGGGGAGGGGTTGTGTAAGTGTTTTCACATAGGAATCTCCCCAGGTATCTTGTCTCTGTGCCTAGATGTCCCTCTTCGTACAAGGACATCAGTCACAATAGATTCAGGACCTGTCCTAATCCAGTGTGACCTCATTTTAATCTTGACCGCATCTGCCAAGACTATATTTTTAACCAAAGTCACAAATGCAAGCCCATGGGTTTAGGTGATGGTGGGAGAGGGGACAGCGTATAAAGGAACTCAACCCTGTAAAAGAAAAGGCAGGCAGAGTGGGAGAAAGACAGCCCCATACCCTGCACCTAACATGGGCATCTGTCTCAGAAAAACCCAAACTGCAATCGCTCCAGCCTAAGATTCAGGCCACAGTGTCGGAGATGTTCTGGAAATCAAAATGACAGTAGCCAAAAATAGAGCAGAGGGTACCAGCATCTATTAAAAGAGACTACTCTAGGACAAGGCCTGCTTCTTAACCCATGGATACTGTGAGACTACAGAGCCAAAAAGAGCACTTAACATTCACTAATTGAATTGAAAGAGTACCAGATGTGTGGCAAAGTCTAACAGCTGTCAGAGAAGGACAGGCAGGGGAAACAACCAGAAAGGAGAGGAGGCTAGGATCCGCTGCATTTCATATTTCATTTCTTCTTCTTTTCTTTCTTT
>NW_022196914.1:51616954-51668672 GCF_008632895.1 Mastomys coucha
AGTCACAGTCTCTGCCCTTCAAGTCATTTCCACTCCAAGTCTGTGCATGTTTAAAGCTCTTGCACTGAATCTCTTCTCCTTCTGTATTAATCAGCCCTCAGTAGCAGTGTCTCAAGGAGACAACCTTCAGCAGTGGAGAGAGGAAGGCCAGGAGGATGCGCCGCACTGCATAAGCATCACCGCAGCCTCTCAGACACCACAGTCTTGTGAACTTCACAGAGCCCTGTAACGTCCGTCCATGTTCTCACCTCATGGGCTACTCATGCCCTCGGACTACTGGGCTCCACAGCTGAGGACTGTACCTGGTGTTTCCTGACCTTGCACACAGACAGCACAGGGAAGGGATCTCTGGGAGAAAAGGAATAAACAAGCTCAAGAAGCACCCCAGATCACAAAGTTTATACTCAGTATAGAGGCAGCAAAGCCAGAACGAGCACTAGAGTCACTGGCTCTGAAAAGCCAGAGTTCTCGAGGTGAAAAAAGAGGGAGTCAACTGTGGGCAGAATGCACGCACAGCAGCCACTGAGCGGGAACTCTGGCGATTGCCAGAAGAACACGCTGCATCTGCCTGAGCGGTGTTCATACATGCATGTAAGTAAACTACTAGGGCTTGGGAACCACAGCCAGATGAAATAAGCAACATAATCCTCAGAACCCACACAGGAACAGGAGTCTTTCATATGCCCAGCTGCCAGAGCAGAAAGATGTCCCAACATGCACAGCACTGAACAGCATCCTCAGCGGTGGTCCAAATAAGACCTAATCTAAAGCTGGTTGAGACCTGCCCCACTGTATCTTAAAAACAGTCCCTGAAAGAATCAAACTGATTGGCAGGGGAAAGGAGGAACCAGGAAGCGGGCGAAGTCCGTCAACAGAGCTTTAGTCAGGCGGGAATAATAGCTGCTGCTTTGCGCAATAAGGTTACTGTAACTAAAACTATACTTGCAGACTTTAGCGTGGCTAAGGGGGACTGTAAATCTTCTCATCACCAAGAATTGATAAGGACTCGAAGTGATGGATATGTTAATCATCCCAATCCAACCATTACAAAAGAAAGACATGATCCAAACCTTCCAAAAGTAAGTGCACTACAATAACTACAATACAAGCACAAATCAAAAGTTTCTAAAGGAAAAAGGAAAGGGGTGGGGGGCAGCTCCTGGAATTCTCACTGCACTTTTTTGGAAATGAGGTATAAACTAACATCTAGAATCCAATAAAAATTAAAAAAAAAAAAAAAAGACCAGGAATACCAGAAGACTAAAAACCTGACTGAAAATAAGAGAAAAGTCAGTCAACAAAATGGAACAGAAATATATAGTGGATGGAATTGAGGACAGTGGAGTGAAAACAGCTATCAAGGGGCTCCTCAGTGATTCTTCAAAGTAGGGGTACGGGGAGTGGGAAGTGACAATAATGAACAAAAGAGACAAATACAGAAAGTGGCTCAGAGGACTGGAGAGCTGGCTGTCTGGGTCTGCAGCCTAGCACTGAGCCGGAGGAGCATCACTGCTTTCTGGAGAGGGAATCCAGCGAAACTGCAAGCAAGCTCCTGGTTCACTCAGAGGCCCTGCCTCAAAGACTGAGGCAGAGAGCCGGTGTTCTCCTGTGCCTATGCTAAACGTCTAACAATTAAAAAGATATCGTATATGAACTGAAAGGTATACTATATAAGATCAACAGCTTACTTCCAAGTCCAGAAGAAAATCTTACTAAACCTTAGGACTCAGCAACAGAAACTAACAAGGGAGACAGGGGAAGGCTGAGAAAGCCACCATTTGTATTTTGTCCAGTTTTGAGCCGTTAAGTTAAGGGCTTGGAGAGTCAATTAAGCTAAGAGCAACTGAATTTCATTTTCATATCTCTAATCACTATAAATAGAAAGAAAAGGGCTTAACTTACCATGAGTAAACCTGGCTTTGTACTCTCAGTTCTTCATGGGGTCTCCTGCAGACCCAGTTACTGGAAAGTCTCTTGAGTTTGAAATGCTTGCTACTCCATGTCTGCTTAAACAAGAGGCTGAGTCTACCGCAAATGCCCCCAAACACTGCCCCCTTCTGTGTGTCCAGAAGCACTTGTGACCTGCCTGTATACCCTGTGGCCCAGCAAAGCCACAGGGGCCAGACTCTGGAGATCGCTGCCCTGACCAGATAAAGTCTTGATGAGATGCAGAAAATGGATACGTAATATAAATGTCATCATTTTAGGCAGTAATAACTTGCAGTGGAAACAAGTAGGACATGAACTAAATCAGAAAACAGCACATATGCGAAGTCTTACATACTATTATGCCATATTTGATACAGGCTAAAGACTGAAATAGAAATAACAGTGGCTGGAAAGTTATGGGAAGAACTGTCTCATACAGCAGGAGACAATGCCTCTGGAAAGTAGAGGTGTAACAGACCAAATGAAGCAAATGCCCAAGCAACGTGTTAACTAAAGAAAAACAATTCCAGGCCGAGAAGAGCTGGTGCCAATGTCCTGTGGGCAGAAGGAACAGCATATGCAGAGTCAGATCATGTAGATATACTGGTCATGACAAGGACTTTAGATTACTCCCATTTTATTCTAAGTGCTAATGGTGAAATAATTCCAAAATCAGATCATTGGGTCACAAAGTACCATTTCTTCCTCAACAAGTAAAACTTTAAAGGAAAAAATCTATACTTTAATTACAGAAAGACAAAACTCATTAAAGTATAGTATATTTTCTTCCACTATGCTTTTAATGAGACTTGTTTAAATTAGTTTTCAATCCCACTTTAAAAACAACTGTGCAGCCTACTTCTTTCATATAAGAATATTACATCATAAAAATGAGTCATCATACATCACAGATACTAAACTGCAGTTCAGAGAAGGAAGCCTTGCATTCCAGTGCACAGCAGGGTAATGACAGTTAATAGTAACATACTTTGTACTTGGCGTCTGAAGAGAACACTGAACTTTTATGTTGCAGAGGAAGGGTATTGGAGGCACCAGGTGTTATGGATAACCCTGGGGTTGCTTATATTTTGATGCTAATCCCACTCTCCAGAGAGGGGCTGCAAACAAGGAATGAGTCATGTACCCAGGTGACTTCTTGTGAACCAATCCCCTAATGAATAAAGGAGCCAATCACTGGGCAAGTAGGCGGGTCTTCCGAGTTGGACTGAGGAAGAGAGGAAGCAAGGAGAAGGTTAGGGCTTTTTTTGGATGGGGATAGCGTGAGGACAAGGTGTAGCTACTAGTGTTTCCAGGGCTTCAGTGGCGGCTCCATCAGCATTCACAACCAGAGTATTTAGATTTACTAAAGTTTATAAGATTAGGATTCTAGTTGCTGCGCCCAGCGATTGAGTTACTGTCGTTTCTGAACTAAGTTTGTGTTGTGTTTTCCTTCACCTGGCCGCTCAACTGGGTTCCAGAGAGAAAGGTACACGGGCAAAGCGTGGGTTGCCTGATGAGCACCACAAAAGGCCATGGGGGATTTGAAGCACAGGGCTGGTGTGGTAGCAACCTGCCAGTGGAAACTTAGCAAGCTGGGTGGAGACTTTTCGGGAGCTGTAGGCCAGAGAATCTCCACAAGATAATAACAGGTCAGCCATTGGCCGCCAGAACAGAGAGAGAGTTGCCAGACTCTATCGCAGGAACTTGCTGGTTCTTTTTAATATTTCCCGCAACACCCCGTCTGGCAGCTACTCTGATCATTCATTACAAAGCAACTACTCTGAACCATCACAATAAGTATGTTCACTCATGTGCCAACTCAAGACAGTCACGCGTCATCTTGAGATTTTCTACATAGCAGGCAATGGCTGTATACAACTGCACATGGATGGCTCTGGAAGTTCACAGTGAGTACAAACTCTTCACCATTTGTATCCTTGTGAGTAAAGTCTTCTCCCCTCATAATCTGAGTAACAAACAAAAAACAAACCTTGATTGCTTTAATGTTTCTGACATACACTGCTAAGATCTGTTCTAGGTCTCCCTTCAAGCTCTACCACACGTGTGAGAAAACACCTGTTCTATTGCCCTTGGGTGTGGCAATTTTCTTCATTATGATTGTTTTATCGATCTGGAGTTTTCTTACTCTTGTTAGCTTGGGTGAAAAGCTGCATTCCAATGTTGCTGTGGCTTCCCACTTCCTCAGCTCTCAGCAACCATGTAAGCTGTGCTGCCTACTACAGAACTATGAGAAAAGACCAAGGCTCCATGGAAGACCCTCACTCAAACGTTAACTGTGTCCAGCCTGGCATCGGGCACATTAGTCAAGCTACCCTGGGCCTTCCAAGCCCACCTGGCTGCAGGCAAATGTCACCCAAGGTGACTTTAGGCAGTACTACAAGAAAAGGAAGAATCCTCAACCAGGAGACAGAGACAAAGAGAGACAGAGACAAAAACAGACAGACAGACTGACTGACTGACTATTTTTGATTCTAGATGAAGTTCTGGGGATCCAATCCAAGTCTTATAAGTATTCGGCAGCCATTCTTCTGCTGAGCTCCATCCCCAGCACATGAACTATCTATTCTCTTGTAGAAACTGTCTGCTTATGTGAGACCTTCTGTTCACTCTTCTACTGGGGCACTAATGCTTTAAGGATATATTCAAGCTTCACTGAAGGTGCTAATCTTTATCTGTCATTACTTCTAACACAGATTTGCACTTTTATTTTTATTACATACTGGTCATAAATACTTTAAAATTTTCTAGCACTGCATTTCAAACTTTAAGGAAATCTTTTCTCCATACAAAGTGGCTCACCCCTGTAACCTGCCATGTGGGAGGTGGAGACAAGAAGTTTGTAAGGATGCATGGGGAGTTCCCGAGCAGCCTGGACTACAGGTAGCCCACCTTTAGTGAGAGAGAGAGAGAGAGAGAGAGAGAGAGAGAGAGAGAGAGAGACCGATTGGTTATTTTTTTTTACAGCGTTCTCTTATGGTTCATTACAGAGCAGCCTCCACTTATCCTCACAACACATGTCTTACTTAGAAGAAGCTTAGAAAGAAAGGCAGCTCTAACTCAGCATCTCAGCAGCATGTCTCCGTCTAGCGAGTGTCACGCAGTCACGCAGATGTAGCGGGTGCACCCGCAGTGATGCAGGCATGGCGGTCCTCACACCGCCACATCTCCTTTCAGTCTGCGTTCTTGCACACAGTTCTAAACTGAGGTAAGAAACACTGTGGGGCCACCATGGACTGCTGAGGGAAGGAAAGCCTTGGATAAACGCTTCCCCCTTCAGCTCACGGCAGACTGCTTAACTTCATAGTAGTCTGCAGATCCTGGAACCAGTAGAAACTCCACAGCACGTGTTCCAGCCGTTCCCCCTCCTTCTCTGCCCTGCAGCTGTGCACAAGGAGCACTTTACACCCTGAGATTGTCCTTAAAATACCTGCACACCAATCTCTACCCTGACCTTAACGGCAACACAGGCTAAGGCACTTCATACGCTGGAAATAAATCCATTCTCATTTAGGTTGTATTTGCTATGGCAGGCAAAGAAAGAAAGAAAGAAAGAAAGAAAGAAAGAAAGAAAGAAAGAAAGAAAGAAAGAAAGAAAGAAAGAAAGAAAGGAAGAAAGAAAGAAAGAAAGAGAGAGAAAGAAAAAAGTTTACCATGTAAGTAAACACTAAAAAGGAAAGATGAAAATTGCACTTATGAGTGCCCAAAAATAGTATTAAATAATAGAAGTGTGTCAAGTAAGATAATGCAGAACCCTGAAAGTGCATTGGGCGTCACCACCATGGGAGTTCTATACAAAAGCACTAGGTCGGTCGGTTCCACCTCAGAAATCTTTAGCGGGGCTAGAGACTGAGCGCCAGGCTGCACACCGTCTAGGCTAGGGCTCTACCACCCTAGTGGCTCTAGTGAAACTACTGATGTAACGATAATGCACCAGAATAAAGTGGAAATCCATCCTAATTGCCTTGACCTACTTCAGAAAACAGTCAACAGAAATCAACCAACACCTGGGCCCCATGAGTGTTTTAAAGCTCTTAAGAAAATTTAAAATAGATTTAATTATTAATTAAAATTTCAAAAAATACAAATTTTTAATTTCATAAAGAAAAACTAATAAAAATTATAACAATATGCCTTACTGGGTAAAGGTACTTGCCTGTTAGGGCAGGTAGCCTGAATATAAATTGATCCTTAGAATCTACCTACATGTTAGAAGGAGAGAACTTACCCCAGCAAATTGTCCTCTGACCTTTACACATGTTCTATGGTCTATACACACACACTCACACACACACTCACACACACACACACACACACACACACACACACACACTTAAGTAAATAACTAACCAAATAATGTAATAAAATGTCTACAATAAGTTATCTGAAAAAGTATAACAGACTTTAATCAAAAAGAGCAATGATTGATAGGATAATCACAGATGAAATCAACTACAGAACATTAGTAAAAACAAAATTGATTGTGATAGATTATTAGTTCAGATAACTAAAAACAGAGTTAAAATGGACCTCTCTATGTATGGGAATGAGCATCTGCTGATGGAGAATGTGGGCTCACTCACAGAGGAATGCATGGACCAAACACCCACCCGAGCCATGCTGCAAACTACAAAGTAACTACTGAGAGCACATGCCTCTCCGCTGTGAGTTCCAAATGGACCAGTGCCCTACATACAGCAAATAAGACAATCATACCTAGAGCAGAATACAAGGGCATGCGGCCATGACTTAGAAGTTAAAAAGGAAGCCGGGCAGTGGTGGTGCATGCCTTTAATCCCAGCACTTGAGAGGCAGAGGCAGACAGATTTCTGAGTTCAAGGCCAGCCTGGTCTACAGAGTGAGTTCCAGGACAGCCAAGGCTACACAGAGAAACCCTGTCTCGAAAAAAAAACCAAAAAAACAAAAAAAAAAGAGTTCCTAGTCAAAACATCAGCTCAGAAACATAAAGTAAAACAGCAGATCCACTAAAAATTTAAAACTTGTATATGAAAAGTATATTATTTTCAAAGTTAAGAAAATGAAAAATAAGAAAATATTTTAGTAAACAAAAATATGAAAAATTATATAATGATAGCGTATGCTGTTCTTATAAATCAATACTTAAAAAATTCCTGATCCACAATAAAAAAAGTACATAAATTAGACCCTCCTAAAAGAAATAACCACAACCAATAAGTTTATAAAGATGTACTCAACACCAGAAGTGATGAAAAACATGGCGCACGCCTTTAATCCCAGCACCTGGCAGGCAGAGGCAGGCGGATTTCTGAGTTCCAGGCCAGCCTGGTCTACAGAGTGAGTTCCAGAACAGCCAGGGCTGTACAGAGAAACCCTGTCTCAAAATAAAGAAAAGAAAAGAAAAGAAAAGAAAAAAGAAAAAAGAAAAACATGAAAATGATGTATCTTTTATCTAAAAAGAATTTAAAAGACCAGTGATATCCAATCTTATACAACACATGAATAAAGAGAAAATAACTGCATCTGTGTTGGACCATGAAAAGCAGTCTATATTTTTGGTTGAGCAAGGCTTTCTTCCAGAGACCCAGTAGAAGGTTCTACAAGGGACAGAACAGTAAAAGCCATGTCCCCAACACATAGATGGCTGACCTCATGAACCCTCCACTCCATTATCCTGTGCTATCTATCATGTAGACAATGCCCCAAGCTCCCAGTATTCTGGCTAGACTCCACTCCCAGTCAACTGACCACAGCCAGGTATGCCCTCCCCACAGTTGCCTGAGAACAGACAGGTAGCCCGGCCCACCATATAAGGGGCTGTTTGCCCCTCCCCTTTCTCTTTCTTTCCTCTCTCCCCTTCCTCCTCTCCATGTGGCCATGGCCTGCCTCTACTTTTCTACCTTTTCTCTTTGTCTTCTATAATAAAACACCTTGAGACCATGGATTGCCTCCTTTCAACTAGACTCCTCGTATTGGCCCAGCGTTTGCAGCCATGAGACGACTAGACCTCCGCTGCTTCCCCTTCCTCACCCCCTTTCTCCCTTCAATCTCAGCTCTTCTGCAGTGTCCATCAGCGCCTGCAATGCCCAGGAGCTAGAACCTGCAGTTCCATGCCGATCTCCTGAGCCCTGGCAGGACGTGGGTTTTCCAACCTCCTTTATTCACCCACTACCCAATGGTGGCAGTGCCCGGTGCCAGGCGCTGCCCCGGCGGTGGAGCGCCCGGCCCAACACAACTGAGTATTCCTTCAGGAGTATAAGTGGATCAGTATATTGAGTGGGCACTTGCCATTACTGAGCACCTGCTTCAGTATGGCTTGTGTTTATCACATGCAAGGAACACAACAGTCAGCAAAACAGACAGAGCTCTTGCCCTGGCAGAGCTCACACTCTGGAGTCAGGATGCTGCACAGGTAAGAACCACTGCATATAGGAGCAAGTGGTGTTAAAAACAATACAAGCAATTAGTCAGGGTGGGGAAAGCTGTAAGCAATGAAAGGGGGCAGGCGAGGAAGGAAGGGAGTGCCTACGTGAAGAACATATGACATTGGAGCTGCTCAAACTTGGATGCTCGTGACCTCCTTCATCCAAGAAAACACTGACATGTTTTATATAAAGACATATAGAACAGGTGTGCAAATCAAACATTTCTTGATAATAAGCCATAAAGAAAATTATTTTAAAACAATACTTTGGTAGACATTTAATTTTATTATTTATTAAAGTTGAAAAGTATTTTCTACAAGAGATGTATGCTTATTGCTTTTACATAAAGTATTTACTCTTGGCTGAACAGTTGGTGGGGTATGTGAGAGGGCTTTGAGGGAGGAAAGAGAAAGGGAGAAATTATGTAATTATAACATAACCTCAAAAATAAAACAGGTAATAAAAAAGAAAGAAGGAAGGATGAGTGGTTTTTTGGGTTTTTTTGTTTGTTTGGTTGGATTTTTTTGTTTGGTTTTTCAGTTTTTGAGACAGAGTCTCTCCACATAGCTCTGGCTATCTTAGAACAGGCTGGCCTCAAACTCACAGACAACCACCTGCCCCTGCTTCTTGAGTGCTACCATTAAAGGTGTGCCCCACCATGCCCTTCATTTTTTTTAATTTAGTTTTTAGTTATTATTATGGTATATGGGCGGGGGGGTGCAATTCGTGTCACAGCACATGTGGAGGCCAGAAGACAACTGGAGGGCTCAGCGGGTAAGAGCACCGACTGTTCTTCCAAAGGTCCTGAGTTCAAATCCCAGCAACCACATGGTGGCTCACAACCACCCATAATGAGATCTGACTCTCTCTTCTGGTGTGTCTGAAGTCAGCTACAATGTACTTATGGGCCGGAGGGAACAGGGTCTACCGGAGTGAGCAGAAGTTGACTGGAGCGAGCAGAGGTCCTAAAAAGTCAATTCCCAACAACCAGATGAAGGCTCACAACTATCTGAACAGCTACAGTGTGTACTCATATACATGAAATAATAAATAAATAATGATTTTTTTTTAAAAAAAAAAAACAACTGAATGGAACTGGTTCTCTCGCTTCACCTTCTCAGGGCTTCTAGAGATCAAACTCAGGTCTCAGGTTTTTACAGCACTGGCTTCACCCATTGAACCATCTCATGGCCCCTGCTCCTGAACCATCTCATGGCCCCTGCTCCTGAACCATCTCCCTGCCTCTGCTACTTTTCTAAAACAACTTAAGGAAGAGTTTATTCTGAATCACAGTTGGACTGTAAGGTGTTTCATGCTGGGAAAGGCTTGACAATCACAGCAGGTCTAGTTGTGGAAACAAAAACAAAGACAGCTGCTCACTTCACATCAACAGCCAAGAGGCAAAGAGCTGCTGGTCTCTCTCTCCCCTTTTCACACTCTCTAGGACCAGGGCCTAAGACCAGAGTCTGAAGTAGTAGTGCCTCCCACATTCAGAGTAGGTCTTCCCTCCTCAGAGAAGCCTCTCTAGCAACACCTTCACAGATATGCTCACGAGGTTGACTCTTAGGTCATTGTAAATCTCCAGTTGAAGAGGAAGATTAGCCATCACAAGGAAGCAACTGTCAAAGCTTTGGATTTTACAAACTGCAAAGTCATTGGGAAACCTTCCCAAAACCTTACCTCAGCATTCTCACATTTTAAATCTCACTCTTGCTACTGGTTAGAGACACTACACAATAATTACAAAATTAACTGTAACAATTGTAATAATCAGATGAAAATGGTAGCTTAAGTGACATGATGGAGAGAAGAGAAATAACTGAATGTAGGTATGGTTTAAAAGTAGAGTTATTGAGATGTGTGAATGGTTAAACATGGGCTATGCAAGAAACAGAAAATGAATGGTTACTTCAGGATCTCATCCAGAGAAACTGGAAACTAAGATTTACTGATATAAGGCAAATATGGAAAAAGCAGGTGGAGGGTTGCAATGAGGAAAAAAAAAGTCAAGTTCACAATGTCTAATAAGCATTAGATGGAATGTCAATTAGAATAATGCATACAAAACCTGAAGTTCAGGGACATAATCTTAAAAACATAAATCAAAGTATGTGCCTGTGCATGAGACAGTGAGTGCCTGTGGTCTGTCAGTGTGTATTAGTGAGTATATATGTGGTATGTGTATATGTGTGAGTATATGTGCATTTGAGTATTGTGTGGTGTATGCATGTGTGTATTGTATACAAGTAAAGGGATATGTGTGAGTATGTACGTATGAGTTTGTGTATGTGAGGGAGCGTGAGAGCGTGTGTTTATATGGGAATATGTGTGTGCAGTGTGTATTGTGTGTGAGTGTGTGTGTGAGCTGACTGTGTAATGTGTGTGTGGTATGTGTAACAATGTGTGTGATATGTGTGGTATATGTGTGAATAAAGAGTATTTATGTGTGATGTGTGTGTGGTGTGAGAGTGTGTATGTGTCTGTGATATATATGTGGTGTGTGTGTGTGTGAGTGTATGTGTTAGTATGTGTGTGTGTGAGGGTATATGTGTGAGTGAATGACTGTGTGTGTGTGTGTGTGTATGGTATATGTGGTATGTTTGTGTGAGTCTGTGATATATATGTGTTGTGTGTGTGCGAAAGTATGTGTATTAGTATGTGTGTGTTTGAGCAAGGCTGTGTGGTGTGTATGGGTATGTATGTGTGGTGTGTGAGGGTGTATGACTGTGATATGTGGTATGTCTGTATAATTAATGTTTACAGCCAAGTAGCTAGATGGGATTCCCTCCGGAGAGTCTAAATCCAGAAAAGAAGACCAAAGACTGAGCCAGGAGGCTTCCTACCAATGTTGTAGCTGACAAATGAGGGTGATCCTGTCAGGAAGAGTCATCAGGTGGGGGGCAATGAAAAGATCAACCAAGCAGAACCAAGTAGAACCAAGCAGATCACTTACATAGGTTGTGATAATTCTGCAGCATCTATCAAAAGGTAAATTGAGACCATGATCATATGACAATTCTACTTTAAACCATCCTCTCTTCAGACATAAATGTCTGTGTGCATACGACATTGTGTTGTACAGATATTCACTGGTGTATCATTTGAAACAACAAATGAAATGTCCACCAATAGAGAAACGTTTAACTTATGTTTACTCTGGACAAAGTAATCAAATGTGACAATTCTAAAAGCTGACAGAGAAAAGACACTGACCACAATGTCTTACAAAATACTAAAGTGGTTCCAACTACAGAAGAAACACATACACAAGCACTAGCACCAGTAGCACCAGAGTAGAGAGCATAGTGAGAGAGAGATCACTGGCCAAAGCAGACACTGGGAAGCGTAATGTGGAGGGTGTCGTAATTACACTTGCTCCTCAGGTCCCTTTTTTGAAAGACAGATCCTAAAGAACACACAAATCACTTTCCAAAGAAAGAAAGGGAGGAAGGGAGGGGGAGAGAGAGAGAGGAAGGGAGGGAGGGAGGAAAGAAAAAGAAAAGAGATAAGAGAAAGAAGAGAGGAGAGGAGAGGAGAGGAGAGGAGAGGAGAGGAGAGGAGAGGATGAAAAATACCTGGCTCATAGCAATCCACTCATCTACACCATCAGCTGACATAGAGAGGAGGGGGGGTTGAAATTCATAAGACTGCTGATCTAAGAAGTTTAGGCTCGGGGCCTGATAGATAGAATGAAGATATGTCTATAGAGACTTGAGACTGTTGCTATAATAAATACATGGGCTGGCAGTGAAGCTCAGTGGCACAGGATGTGAAGGCCAGCACTCAGTCCCCAGAGCAATGATGACAACTACATTTTACTGTATTTTCTTTTTCAGTGGTAGAGGTTAATCTAGGTATCACGCATGCTAAGCCAAGTGTTCTATCACTATTATACCCAACATTTATCATATGCTTCTAAATTATACCACTTTTAATGCAAATTTTTCACAGAAGATATGTGCTCCACTGTAAATTTTTAAAACTAAGAAAGATTAAAAGAATTTATGGATCACAATAGTCATCTCTGGTAATTTTTATTCAACTATCTGTGATTCCATTATCACCAAAAAGACTAAAAAATTGGGGTAATATGAAGCAGGAAATAAGTTTTCTAGCCATTTCTACAAAAAAAAAAACAAAACACCACATACCAACAGACATATGGTAATAAAAACAGAAGAGCTGAACAAATGAAACAGAGAGAAGAGAATTAAGCTGAACACAAATTTGCAGTCTCTGGTTTTAACCAATGAGGCAAGTCAAAAGCTCTGTGTCCCACACTTGTGAGAGCACAACCTTGCATATTCCCAGTGATGTCCCAGCGTGTATTACTACTCAAATGCACCTTATATTAACCAAATGGTTTCCCTCATCGGCCCCCTACTTATCTAAAGGAACCCAGACTTGTCTTCTCTGTCTCTTCACAGACTTCTGGCTACACACTCTGGTCCTACTGCCTCGCCTGGGCAGGCCCAGCCCTGCCTGGTGTGGGCAGAGCTAGAAATGCAGGCAGCAGCATGCTGCAAGAGCCCCAAGGTTTAGCCAGCAAACAGCTAAGACTCTTTCCATACAATGATGCCAACAGGTAGAACAGCTGAAACAATGCGGTCCTACAACCACAAGACTTCTGACTAACTAAATTCTGCCAGGGAAACAAGAGGTCACGCATGCTAGAGTAGGCTAGGACCAGTCTCAACACAGCCCTTTCTGCTGAACTCAGACCCTTTCTTGCTCCAACTCTTTGTCTCCAATACAAACCCTCACCAGCTCCTCCCAGACCTTCACAAGGTGGGGCTCGCCATTCCTTGTATGGCTCTGCCTCTAATTACTATTTGCTGCATTTGCATATGTGGGGTTTTTTTCTCATTATAATGTCATTAGCATTCGAAGGAGCCCCGTTGCCAGGGCAACCAGGAGTGGTGAATGCACAGCACAGCCTTTAATGAAAACTTAACCCTACTTCGTTTAATTCCCAGTATGTTCTGGCTCACTCACTTTTGTGGTCACAAGAATGGAAATACCCCACAGTTGCACCTTTTGTTTGGTTCTGTGGTGTTTGTAAGCCATGCGTGTTCTCCTGAATTTGCTAACACACACTGTTTTTCCTAACTAACCTTGATAACTTCCTTCCAAACAGTAAATTCTCCTCATCAACAATGCGCCCTCAGCACACTGCTTTACATACCCGCAAGAGACTCCATTCTTTACACACTACACAGTGTCAGGCCCTTCAGTTCTGCCCATTACTCAGGATTGCCCACTTCTGAAAGCATTCTAAAGATTCTCCTGCTTGGCCCAGGAGATCTGACATGACCTGTTGAGACCCCTCTGCCACAAAGGGTCTTATCAAATCCTTATACAATAACAAGGGTTTGCCAAGTGAGCAAATCAAGGATTAACAAAAACAAATCATAACAGGCAAAATTTTTACTTAGCACAGGTAAAAATAAAGTCCTAAATTTAGGCATAAGAATCTAATTAAACAGACACTGGAGTTCCTTGACGCGAAAGCACAATGCTAAGCCACAGGAGCCCGTGTCACCAGGAAGCTGCCACCCTCAGAAGCCTTAGGACTCCATCTGCAGCTGTGATACGGACTGGACAAGATAAGGAGGTAACAAAAACAGTAGCACAAGAACACCTAATGAACGCAAAAATGTAACAGGAATTAGCAACTAGTGACCACCACTACTTCCTCCTCAGTTAGCATGCTTTTCAATAGGAGAAGACAGAGCCCTTCCCCATCAAATAGAAAGGTCATGGAGCAGGAGTTAAAGATCAGAGGGAACTGAGCTCTGGCTTGCAATGCAGCCTACTTGGAGGAGCAGACCTGTGAGGATGTCTTGGCCTAATAGACATGTTTGATGATGGAACCACTCTATACTGTCTGAGAGGTAGGTCGTCATCACATGAAACCACCTAATCCAACTGGGAAACCAAACGCCCTAATGTTATTTAATTAAATCTGTATTTCAATTACCATATGCGACCAGTGGCTGAAGCTACAAGTATAGCAAGCAACTACTGAGTAAATGCAACAATGCTAAAAGATTAAACGATGTTCTCCAGCTTTCCGACAAACAAGCAATTCAGGGGGATCCAGAGATGTCTGTGCAGGGGCCTTTGAGAAGGGCCATGGAGGGCGGCATCTACTGTAAGCTTCACTGTCAGCAGGGCATAGGGATCCTAAGCCTTCAGGCTGGAGGTGAAAGTTCAAAAGACAGGTGGTTGGTATCATTACGGCTTCTCACCACTAAACACATGTGTTCAGTTTCCTCATCTGTAAAATGAGAGTAATAATGGCTATATATTACCTACCAGTGTCAAGACAAAGATGTTTATGGGTGCAAAACAGTACAGAGCCTGAAATAAAGTAATTATCAATGAATAGTGCGTTCCCAAAGGGCAGGTTTCACACGGTACTTTATTTGATCAGTCCACACCAGTAAATTAGAAATACCTAGAACGACCCATTCTCTTCCAGGCATTTAGGTCATCTACATTTTCCAGAGGCCATCTAAAAAGCTACAAACCAGTCAGGCTGGGTCATCACCCCACCCTTGCCCAACCCCTCTTTGCTGGCTCCTCTACCTACTAACACACAAGTCAGAGCAGGGTTTACCCCTAGCATGCCTGCCCAACTTGTAACTTCACTTCCTTAACCTGTAACTGCTCCCACTCCTCTTTTTATATTGTTTTAATCAACATTTTAGTAAGTACATAAAGTAATGGCTTCATTCTACAATTTTAATGCCAGCCCTAACTCTCCACATCATTGCCTGAAGTCTCTAAGCTATACTCTGGGACCTGTCAGAGCTGGCATTCTTGTCATCTGGATTGTCACAATAATCAATTCACTGCTTAACCCTTGCACATGCATAAAAATTCACATTTGAAAAGTTCAGCAGGGTATATTGAAAAGAATTCGGAAATGCTTACATGAAATGTGAGAAATCTTATCTTTTCTTGGTACAATATGATTATTGCAGTTGGCCTCCAATTTCTTCTCCAGCCCGAGGCAATGACTCCAAAGAGAGAAGCACTTATTTATCACTCTCTGACTTATTTATTTGTTTGTTTGTTTATCAGCCTCCCTCAACAATAACCAGAATTTGGGTAATTCTAATCTAACGTCTACTTCAAAGTGTCATCATCCAGTGAAACAAATGAGTTTTCCTTTATTTTCTCTGACAAACATAAATACATTTTTTATGCCAACGTTATGAATTATGAACAGGAAGGCCGGGTGTGGTGGCTAGTGCCTGCAATCCTGGCATGTCAGGAAGGAGGGGCAGGGGAATCTTAGGTTGACAGCCAGTCTGAGCTATCTGGGAATCCTCAGTTAACCTCAGGTGTGGTGCTTAAGATCCGCCGTTCTTCCAAATGACCGGAGTTCCCAAAAGCCATATTTGTGTGGCTCAAAACTACCTGTAATTCCATCTGACAGCATCCAGAACCCTCTTTTGGCCTCCACAGCAGCTTCATACATGTGGCACGTGTGTGCCAAACATACACACACATACACAGGCACATCTTCTTTAATAAAAATTCAAAACCAAGCCTTTTTAAAAAATGAACACACACACAAAAAAAATGAATGCAACTAAAACCTCACATTTCAATTAACACTGCAACTTTTCCTCATACAGAGATGATGCTCTAGTTGTCTTGATTGTTGCTTTCACAAGGGAGGCTGAGGCAGGAGGATTATGAGCTTAAGGCCAGCCTGGTTTACTTAGTGAAATACTGTCTCAAAAAATAAAGAAGTTTTTCTTCATTATCAAAATTGTGGCACGTACAATACACTATAAAAATATTTTTTTCATTTTCAAATAAGTATGTGTGCTTGCCAGCACTGTTTATGTGTATACATGATTTTTGCATATGTGTAGATGTACATATGTATGTGTACATGTGTGTAAGGCATGTGGAGGTCCCAGTTTGATGTCAGAAATGCCCCTCCATCCATCACTCTTCCACTGTATCCACTGAGCCAAGATCTCTTGCCCAAACCCAGAGCTCATTAGTCAGCGTGCTCTCGGGGTCCCATCTCAGCCTTTGGAGGCTGCAGCAGCTTGCTCTCTTCCATCAGTACTTGTTCATCTTAGTGGTATCCAGGGACTCTGGGTTCTGGAGTGCTGTGCCCCACCCATGGTGTGTGGTACCAGGCCAGGTCATTTTTGGCATGGTCTGCCAGCCTACACAGCTGGACTTGGGGTTGTCTCAGGCTTGCTCTGCCCATGCAGGCCATGTGAAGGCAGGCGGGGTTTGCCCATGCCAAGGATACACTTCTTTTTCATTATTTTTTTTTTTTAATTTATTTACATTTCAAGTGTTGTCCTCTTACCCGGTTCCCATCCCCCTTCCTAGAAACCTCTATCCCGTCCCACCCCACCCCCTGCTTCTATGAAGGTGTTCCTCCACCCACCTACCCACTCCCGCCTCCCCGCCCTCAATTCCCCTACACTGGGGCATCTATCGAGCCTTCACAGGACCAAGGACCTCTCCCTTCCATTGATGCCTACCAAGGAACACACATGGCTCCAGCTGCATATGTAGCAAAGGACGGACCGCCAAGGATACACTTCTATCAGCACATTATCAGCAGCTCTCCTTAATTGTTTTATACACCAAAAAGAAAATAATGCTCATTTTTGACTCTTCTAGCTCATTAACTTTTGAAAAAGCTCCCTCAATGTAACATGGTTCTGAATGGCTACCTCCAGCCCTGTTCCTTTACACATAGATGCTTGTGAAGGTAGCCACTGATGTTCCTATACTATCCCCTGGGATACACAAGGCCCTGGAATTCAGACAAACCACTGAAGCAGTTTCTCTGTGATAAAACTCGTATGGCTGGCTCTCCCTCAGTGTCCTCAGAACTCCTGATGTAAAGCCTTCCACCCGCCTGCCATTTCAGTTACTCCACCAGAACAGAACTCTGCGCAAGTGTCCCTAATTCCTTACATGTTTCAAAGTGGTGAGCTACCACCTTCAATATTTCATACTCTGTGACTTTTTTATGCTTCTTTCTAGAGCACTGATATTCTTCCCAGCATTCCCTTAAGGAATCCTAACTTGTGATGTAATTTAGAAGTTTCTAAGGTACGAATCTATCTGAAATGAAAAGTTGTTCTACCTAACAATAAGACAAATTATATTGCCTTTATGTCATCTGACATATTAACGATGTACTTAATAACACTGAGTGTCTCCTCCATTTCCTTTACTGGACTGGACTGGCCTCTAACAATTTCCATAAGAGAGATGAAATTTTCTAGCTTTAATGAAAATTATCTAAAAATGTTTAAAAGTACAGAATACAAAACTGGTTTTTTTTTTTGAGTTATGAGATATGGTCTCACTATGTAACTCAAGCTGCTCTTAATATCAGGGTCTTCCTGCTTAGCTCAACCTTTCAGGTACAGGACTGAACCACTACACTCAGCTCAGAAATTAAATAGTTTCAAACAAAAAAAACAAAAAACAAAAAACAAAAAAACCAAAAGCCAAAAAAAAAACCCTAGTGGGAACTGTAAGGAGTCCTTCCTAACCCCAGGACGGACACTTGAACTAGAGTCTGATGCAAAGATGCATGCTACCACTGAGCTGTACCCCTAACCTGGCTTTTATAACTACTTAAAATCAATATTCAGGAATAGGGACTATTTTGCAGTTATTTAAATGTTTTAAAAACAAATTTCAGAACGATGCAGATAATGATTGGGTTTCATTTCCAGACTTAAAATTTGCAATCGAAACAATACACAGTCAGCCCTCCATTCAATCAGCCTTGGATTGAAAACAGTTAGAAGGAAACACTCAGAAGGGCACATACCAAACATGGACAGACTTTGTTCATGTCACTATTCCCTAAACAAAACAGCATAAGAATTATATATGCTATTCATGCTATTCAGGAAAAGGAGATGCCTCTGACTCTGTGCCTGCCTGTGGACCCTTTGTCCTAACTGGGCTGCCTTGTCCAGCCTCAGTAGGAGAAGCACCTAGTCCTACTGCAACTTGATATGCCAAGGGGATTGATATCCATGGGAGGGAGGCTTCCAGTTCTTGAGGAGAAAGTGGGAGGGGAGAGGAGAGGGAGACATAGGGAGGGAGGAGGGAGGAGAAGCTGCTATCAGGATGTAAAGTAAATAAACTTTGTAAAGTAAATAAATAAATGCATGCTGTCTTGGGTATTGAAAGTAATCTAGAGATGACCTACAGAATACAGAGATTCTGTGGGACGTATGCAAATAAGAACCAATTGCAGGAAGGACTTGGATGGTAGGGTTTGGAATCCATGGGGGTCTGGGACTGATCTCCGCAGATACCAAGGGTCAGCCAGTTAGCAGCTCCTCTTGTTTGCACGTTCTTTCTACACTTTCAGTGTCACAGAGTCTAGTGAAGTCTAAAAATGAAAGAACTGGAAAATTTCTCAAACAATCCCTGAGTTTTAACTTGACGCTCTATGTAGTGGGAGACATAATGAAAAGTATTCTCCTAAATAAGACCACAGCATTCCTTCATTCTAAGCTGTTGGATACAGACTGAACTACAGGGAGAAGGGGGGGGGTACTGAAGTCTTCAGTCATAAAAGTGCACTATTAGTTGTAATCATCGAACAAGAATTGGACACATCTGAAAAGATACGGCATGGGACCGAGTTGTTGTTTAGAGGCCTGGTAGTTAGGAACTGCTAAATAGTAAGCCATCCTATGTTTATCAACTCGAAACAACTCCTTATCCTTTCGTAGTAGTAGTCTACAAACCAAGCCTGCACTGACTGGGAGTAGGTTCAGTTAATGTCCTCAAGGATTGCTTAGACATATGCAATCTGCCAATGGTAGCTGGGGCTGGCTGCCCTGGAGTGGCCTGCATGGGTCTGATGTGGCTTAGTCCCACCATGAGTCAGCAAGCTGAGCTGTGTTCATGATACAGTTAAGGAACTAAAGGAAGGATATATTATAAGTTCAAGTTCATTTTAGACTTCTGTTTGAGCTTCAAATGAGGGCCAAGATAAGACAATTAAAACAATATCAAAGGATATAGGTCCCTACCTTTTTAGGGAGGTGTGAAAAATGACATGCACATTTGAGATGGTTGAGCCACAACAATGGCCTGAGTTAGATTTCCAGGACCCACATAAAAGGGAAAGAATGGAACCAACTCCACAGAGTTGGCCTTTGACCTCTACACATTTGTGCTGTCTAATAACAGGACAATGCTTGTGAACAAGTACTAAAGGGCCTTTATATATCCTAAATGGAAGTTTGCTTTCTTATATCAGCTCAATAGATAGCCTAGGCTGGCCTCTAATTCGTGATTCTCCTGCCTCAGGCTCCTACAATACCATATTTTTTGTTGTTATTGTTAAAAATTCTAGTTTGTAGAGTCAAAGTTACATGAATTGAATCACGGTGGCTGCTACAGGCTAACAGGAACAGCCAGGCCTCAACCAAATCAGCCCAAGTGCCTCTCTCAGCAAAACAAAGATCAGCAAAGACAAGACCAACACGTCTTGCACAGCTAACTCTACAAGCAAGCCCCTCTCATCTTCCACTGAGTCCTATTTATACTCTTTCCAAACATCGCATGTCCTCCACAGGTCTTGCCTCACTCATCTTACGTCAGTACATGAGTCTGTATCAGCTGGCATCACTGCCAACTGGCCCAAGTCTGAGGAAGCTGCAAGAAGCTGCTAGAAGCCGCCAGCACACCACCAGAGTCCTGACAATTGGAGCTTAACTACATAATGTAAGGTGGACAGCTTACAAGCAAAACACCATCCAACACAAACTGACTTTCCAAAGAACCCATAGGTTTCTACTTTAAGCCCATTTAGAGATTTTAGTAGGTAATAACTACATTGTACTCAAGAGAAGCTATGAACAGAAAAAAGTCTACAGCATGCGGAGATAAATACCAAAAGAAGCAAGAAGGGTGCTGAGATGGCACTCAGTGGAAGAATGAATGCTTGCCTACCAGGGAATGGAGATTTTGGTACCCAGCACCACCACCAAAAAAAAAAAAAGTTCTCAAAAGAAGCAAAGAGAGCTACAAGTAGCTGTCTCTAGCCATCTAAGCAGAGCATGTGAAGAGGTAAGAGAGCTGTTCATATATGGTGTACATATTGGTGCATACTTATTTTTTAAATTAACTGCTCTATTAGTTTAACTCCAATGACTTGATGATCTTTTTAAGGTGGACATTCAATATACTATCACGGGCTACTGGTTACCTAGGGGCTCTCATTTCATTTAATCATCATAGTACTCAAAGTTAGAAATTATTATTTCTACCTTACTACATTCTCATGTACGCATGCGCATGCGTGCATGTCTGTCTGCCTCTGCCTCTCTCCCTCTCTCCCTCCTTCCTTCCCCTCCTTTCTCTCTCTCTCTCTCTCTCTCTCTCTCTCTCTCTCTGTGTGTGTGTGTACACGTACATGCCATACACATGCTTCTATGTTTAGGAGCAACATGTTACCAGGTATACACATTCCATGTGTGTGGAAATCAGAGACCAACATGAAAGATTCAGTTCTTTCCTTTAACCTAGGTCCTGGGGATCAAACTCAGGTCATTAGACTTGAAGGCAGGCACCATTACACACTGAGCCATCTCATTAGTGGAGAACTAAGTAACTGAAATGATTTGTTCAGAGTTTTATACGTTTAGAGCAGGATCAAGACTAGAACCAAGTAATATGGAGTTCTAAAGACTATCAGCTGGGGTGGCAGTATGGCTCAATGGGTAAGGGTGTTTGCCACACAAGCCCAGTGACTGAATTTGATCTACAGGACCACATAAAGGTAGATGCCATAAAGTTGCCCTCTAACCTCCACATGTGTGCCAACAGAAATGATGCTCACACAGACTCATCATGCACACTCATATACTAACAAACTGAAAAGAACTTAAGACCACCGACCTGACTTCTAATTTATAAATGCTGAATATTCATCAACTGAGTTAGAGCTCAATTTTATCGGCCATATACCACTATAATGTAACAAACACATGAAATGGGAACAAAGTCTTCCTCCAGCCCAAACAAACTTGAATTCCTACTTATCTTGAAATGAAAAAAGCAGCAACTAGGGAAATTCTTCCAGTAGAATGACAGACATCAGGCAGGACCAAATTTCCCATATGAGAAAGATATTTAATAGTTAATATTTTAAGTCTTCTATTAGATTTTGGATATTAGATTATGCTAGCACACATGTTTGTATTTAAGAATACTTTTGTGTATGCAATGAGAGATTTACAATTAGACCAAGAAGAAATTATTTACTTTCAGGAATTTTCCTAGTTGCCAACATCCAGCAGTATTATCTTACTTGAAGTGTTAAATTTGATACAAAACCTCATATAGTAATTGCCTTTAGCAGATGCTGTAGATATTTGTTGCAAAATGTCATTGAAAAGACAGATTAGATATATTAGTTTAGTACACATGGTGATTTAAAGATTAGAATACATTAAATAAACCATGTCAGAAATTATAAGTAGACTAAAATGGGTAAAATCATCCTTAAATCGCTAGACAAGTCTTCCCATGAATGTTCCATTAATGAGATCCGCACAGGGCTGTGGAGAAGGAAGCCCTTTCATCAGACGCCGCACATATGCTTTCGCTGTTTGTTTTCCTTCAAAGTAAAACTTAATGAAACAGCTAATAAAACCCACTTTGCTCCCGATTCCTGAGAGAACAAGCCCTTGAAGTTCCCTCACTGTTTATTCTTTTACACTGGTTTTTGCTACTTTTCAGCATGTAAATTTTCCAGTAATGGAGAACAGTCAAAGCCATAAACCTTGCCTTCCCAGTCTTGTAAACCATGTTTATTTCTTAGTTGTTAAGCAACTGCACAATGGAGACTCACTTTGCACACACACACATACGAGAACTCTGACCTCAGGTGCTCATGCTCAGGTCCTACTGGCTTCACATGGGTACACAACATGTGGATCTTCATTATGTAAATAACCAAAATAAGAATATGGGCTTTAACTGACCTTAAAAAGAAGAAGCTTCCAAGAAGGCCATATATGAGACTCCTAGAGATCCAATCACTCACAAAACCCTGACAGTGTGGGCTGGTAAGAAGTGGTACAAAAGGACCGGCTTTGTGACTTAGAGGTCTACATGCTCTATGTCTTCCACCTTCTTCCTGGAGAGGGGCTGACTCTGGCAACAAGGTTGAGGCAGGTAATCAGTTTGGGTAAGAGATAATATTTGGAAGAGAGATATATGCATGGGGAAGAGGACAAAAATTAAAAATCAGTGGCTATAAACCTTTAAGCAATACAACATAGTAATTTTATATCTGTCAAATCTAATAAAAACTTGGGGCTTATATTTTCTGTTTTGGACTTTTTAATTTCATTTTTCTCTAGTAATTCATTTTTAGCATTTCTTTTACAAAAGTATGTCTATGACAGATTGGAAATAAAAATCTTGATCTTTCATCACAGATGGTTTGAAAAGCATTCAGTTGAGGAGAAGATTTGCAAATGCTGTTTACCTCCTTTTGCCCCAAAATATAACATTAGGTACCAAGCTTTGAATAAAGACCACCACTTAGAATTCTTCCAAAAGTCACCCTAAGAAAACAGCTTGTTTTCTTAAATGTTTAAGGAGCTTAAGGCTAGACAGGAGAACCTGGAATTCAGATATGCTGTGCCTCCTGCTAAGGACAAGTCCACATACATTCCCGCGAGCACAGAGAGAAGGTGCTGCTGAACAGTCCTCTATGAAAACTGGAACTCTAGGCAGGACCTGTGTGAATGGAGGCAGGCTACTGTCACAATGAGATTTTAAATCAGTAGGATTTCCAGGGAAAGAACATGGAGAATGGAGAAGACTGTAGTACTCTCTATTATAGTCATGTGGTGCTTTACAAGCAGTGTAAGGCAGTGTAAGACTGGAACTATGGGTCACTGAAGGACCCAAAGGACATTCTGTAGGCCTCGACAACAAATTTGAGGCAGAAATGGAAGCACATTAATGACAGGTTTCATTTACTTCTCAGTTTTGCATAGGAAATCTTGGTGCTCCTAAAAATCACAAGGCGTGCATCTTTGGTGTGTATTTTATTCATTGCAGACACCCAGACAAGCAATCAGAATATAAAGCTGAGATTAATGTGTTTTATAACCCTGGATCATAAAAATGTTCATAAGCCATAGAAACAGAGGTTTGGAGTTAGAAGGTCATATAATTCACCCTGTTCCAGACACTGCTTCTATTAAGACTGCTTATGATGCATTTTGTAGCTACTCTTTGGGTTTTGCCCAGGAGGGTGGGGTGTGAAGTAAGCTGTCCTTGAGGACAACATTAAAGCAGCAGCAGTACCAAGCCTTGGTTGGGCTGGGATGAGACTTTGCCCAGATGACTGCTGAAGAATATACGATCACAGGGGTGATGAACAGTTAATCAGCGAAAAGCCAGGGATTAGGAAAAGCTCCCTAACTGGTGTGCTGGTCACATTTACTAAGCCACGAACATTCTATAGTTCAGGATACATTATAATGGCTAGGACTATAGAGATGTCTCAGTTGTTAAAGCACTAGCTGTTCTTGTAGAGTACTTCAATTCAAATGCCAGCATCCACAAGGAAGTTCACAATCCTCTGTAATCCAGTCCCAGAGATCTGATGCCCTCCTCTGGCTCCCAGAGGCACCAGGCACACACATTTGCAGACAATACAAGCAGGTAAAACACCCACGTACATAATGTAAAAATTACTGGGGCTGGAAAGACTGGCACATTGCTCTGCAGAGGACCCTGGTTCAGTCCCAGTGCCCACATCAGCTGGCTTACCACCACCTCTTGTCACTCCAGCTCCAGGGGAGCTCCCATCCTTTCAGACTCCTGAACTCAGGTGCATATACCACACACATATGCTTAAGTTCAAAAATGAATCTTTTTAAAGGAGGATTTTAATGGTCAGAAATCATTTACAGTATTTTATATAATCTTTCAGAAGTTTGTAGCTCAGACATTCGAGCACCATTTCAAAGACTCCTTACATAAGCTTCCCAAATCCAGTCATTATTTTGGACCAAAAAGCTTTAGGCAGCCCTTTGTGTCCAGCCTTTGAGTCGTCCCAGTATGTCTAACTAGACATTTCTGATAAACTTTTCACCAGGAATTATTTTCCTTTTTGCCTGTATCATTCCCTAGTGGCGTGGAGCATCCTTCATAGCACAGGCTGACCTCAAATTGCAGCAGTCCTCGCCACCTCTACGCTTTAGTGCTGGACGTGAATTCCGACACCTGAGTTCACCAGGAATTTTTTTTTCATTTATTTTATTTTTATTTTGAGACAAGTTCCATTCTATGTAGTCCAGGCTGATCTGAAATTCTTGATTTTCCTGCCTCAGCCTCTTGAATGTTAGGATTACAGATAATATCACTATGTGTGACTGATACTTTTTATTTTAACACAACAAACCTAACATTAACATTGTTAAGTATTTAAAAACAAATTATGATAGAAAAAAGTGACAAAAACATCATTCACATATTCAATGCAATTGAACAATTCACTGTATGAAGTACATGCACACTGCCTTCTAAGTATACCGCCATCTTTCTCCAGAACACTTTAATCTTCCTTCAAAGAAACTTCACCTACAGAACAACTATTTCTCATTCCCTTCCCTCCAGTCCCAAGAAATAGTATTGCTCTTTGAAGAAACTGAACTATCTTAGTAATTCATATGAGTAAAAGCCATAAAATATTTTCCCTGTGGCTGGGTTACTTCACCTCACATAACATCTTCAAGGGTCATGACTGCTGTAAGAGAATATACTTCCTTTCTTTAAACATATTTTTTTATTTACTATCACTGCATATGTGTGTATAAATGAGTGCAGGTGCGCATTTCATAGGCCATGTGGGGAGGTCAGAGGACAACTTTCATGGGCTGGTTCTTTCCTTCCACCATAGGATCCAAGGATGACCTAAGGTCATCAGGTTTGTGCAGCAACTGTCTTTACCCCAAGATCCTATACTAAAGCTGGCCTAGAAACTGTTACAGACAAGCCTTGAACTCACAGCTATCCCCATTCCAGCCTCCTGAGATTGCAAGCATGCACTGCCATGGTTGATTTTTCATATATATTTTAACATATATTTAACATATCATTTATTTACTCATCTGCTAGTGAGCATTTGGACTCTTCATCTTTATTGTTTAAGCAGCCTCTTGATTTGTAGCTCAGGTGTCCTGGGAACTACGACATATCTTAGGCTGTGTCCTTAACTCCCAACCTATTCTGAGTGCTACTTGCTGAACACTGTAGGTAACTGAAACACAATCTGTCTGTTCTAACATGGAAAGGACACAGTATAAATACCAAAGGGTAGAAAATTTTATCCTCAATATAATCTTAAGGGATCATCTTTGTATGTGTTGTCTGTTGTTGACCAAATGGGTATGTATCAGGTGATTATATAGATGTACATTTGATTTACAATAGGGTTATACCCTGATAAACACATAACAGCTGTAAAATACCCTCAGATGACAGTGGACTTACTACCACAACACTCAACATCATAGCTCAGCTCCACAGGTCTCCCCTGTGTCCTGTGGCTCTGCCACTACCCAGCAAGAACATATCAAACCACAAACCCGGCCTAGGAAAAGACCAAAACTAAAAATTCACAGCATTCCTACAGAATAAATGTAGCTTTCTCACCACCACAAAGGTGAAAAGATGATAAGTCAAACCATTGTAATTTAGTGACCATTGTATGTTTCTTCATATATACATTTTGTGATAAAATTCAATTTATAAATTAGGCACAGCAAGAAATTAATAAAGATAACTAGTAAACCAGAAGTATAGTGGTCCATATAGGTTATATGACCGCAGCCTTGTGTCTTTATACACTGAACCCACCTTGTTTGTGATGAGATGTTATATCTACACGACAAGTGCAGCAAGGGACACAATATAGCCTGAACAGAGCAGAAGTGGGTTCTGAAAACCAAGATGGCTGCTGATTAATTATGTGAGTAGAGTAGCACCCATAGCTGGGATATGCCAGTCCACAGCATCTTTAACTCTATCATGTAACTGGATGTGGGAGTATGTGCAGGTGTCATGAAAAATGTGTATACAGAAAAAGGATTCTGAACATGCATGAACAAAAAACTAAGGCCTCGCCGGGCATGGCTGGGCTCACATGTGCTGCACCGAGCACGCTTGCCACAGACATCCTTCTGAGCACAGCGCACACTTGGTGCTGCTCACGGCCCGCTGCACAGCTGTGCCACAGTCACCAACCCCAAGGCAGACGCAAGGCTACGATGAGCGTGAAGTGCAAAGGTTTTACTGCACATGCCAAGTTTTCTGCTCTTCTAGGAAGAGTGCAATGGCTTAACAAAGCCTTTCAGGGTTTTCTCACCCTCCTCTCCCAATGTATCAAATGACTATGTTGTGGAATAGTATTAAAAAAAAGTGTTTGAATTGCTGACTTGAGTTTTTTTTTTTTTTTTTTTAAAAACTATGAAATTAATTTCAGGCTGAGATTAGGACAGAATTTCCAACAGTTTCTGAAACGGCCCTAAACACATTTTGTATGATATATTTATGGAAAGCAAAGATCTTGGTGCTGATGATATGATTATAAAACCAAAATACTAATCAACTACAAATCAGTAAAGATGCTATATGTCCTACCGTATCAGATGTTAGGCCAAGATTTAATTATTCAGGTAAAAATAAACAAGTACCTCCATCTCATTAACATACACTTTTGATTTAGTATTGACTAAAATTGCAGTGTGTGGTGGCATGCACCTTTAACCCCAGCTTGTGAGAAGTAGGCACAGGTGGAAGGTTCACTGTGAGTTCCATGCCAACCTGATTCACATAGCAAGTTCCAGGCTAGCCAGGGCTAAATGAGACCTTTTCTCAAAATAAATAAGACAGATGATAGATGATAGATGATTAATTGGTAGATGACAGAGTAAATATATAAATGGCAAAATCATATATGATATATAATCTATATGTATCATTATATATTAAATTCATTATATATAATATATATTATATATAATATATATGTGGCAAAATTATATATGATATATAATCTATATGTATCATTATATATATTAAATTCATTATAGATAATACATATATAAAATCCACTATGGGGAAATGTTTTGAGTTGTACACCCATTTGATACACCATTATACTCCAGGTCGCATGCCACAGTCTTAGGTAAAAGGGCATCAGAAGCAATGGGACTCTAAGAAGCTCTATGCCAGACAAAACAATCTCCACCTGAACAAGGACTGGGGTTTCGTCACAATGCTCACAGTGGTTAAACTTGGGAGGTTTTTTCTGTTTTAGCAATTTTCCTATTTTCTATTTTCAGGCTATATTTGACTATAGTTAACTTGGAAGAAGGGGGTCTGCCCATGCCTGAGTTGGGCCTCTCCTTGTTGGCCATTGCTTCTCTGGCTGCCACAAACTAGATGCCAAAATGCCTCCATTGAGCACATGGATAGTTGCAGGCTTTCTTCTGGAGTGACTCTGAGTTTCCTCAGAGGCTCCTGTAAGGAGACCAAGCCCTGGCAAGCTTGGTCAGTACCCACCTCAGGCTAGGGTTCCTCAGCCTGCTTGCTAGCCTTTCTGACCAGAACAAGGGGAAACAGGCCCAGATCCTCTCTGAAGTGACCGTGTTAAACAGATGGAGCAGATCCGCTTCACCTCGGGCTCAGCCCACCACTGTACCAAATTCAACTGCTGTTAAAGCTCAGCAGACCCCTCCCTCAGCAGACCCCTCCCTCAGCAGACCCCTCCCTCAGCAAACGCTCCACAGAAGCAATGAAGTGACGTTTCTTCCCCTCAGCTCTCAGCACACCTACTCTGCACGGTGGCTCTCTGAAAGCCGAACTGTTCATGGAAGAGAAAGAAAGGTCTTTCATTAAGAACATTACTCATCCTTCTACTGAGACCTGGGTTTATACACGGGCGGGGCTGGCGGTTCCGATTCTTCAGGAATGGATCCTTCAATAATTGCTGCAGGTGGGCTTCTGTTCTCGATGGCTAGTAGATATTCACAGCAATCCAAATATAGAAAAACAGTTACTTAGAAAACCTTTGCCTTAGCTTAAAGCTTCAATTCAATTCTGGAAGAAGATAAAAATGTCCCACTCAGCATATGGTCACATGGGTACTTTCAAATCTAAAGTATTTATCATGTTCTGTCATGCTACATATTATTACGGAAAAATTCCAACAGAAATACCAGTTTTATTAAAATGACTGTCTTAAGGAGATTATTTGAGTGATTTTTTTGAGTTAATGTTAGGGTATTTTAATTGGTAAATTCTAATTCACCAATTAAAGAATGAAAGTAACAATGGCATTCTCTTAATTTCTTTTAAAGGTTCAAACAAAATTTTTAACTAATAAAATTCTCTACAAACACTGTGAAATTTCTATGAAGGTAACCTATAAGACAGACTAATATCTTCAAATAAAAGGTAAAATCATTCAAAAAGCAGGTAGTCAGTCATTTATTTAAACTAACACTTATCTGCATGCTTTCTTTCCAGATTGGGATACTCCACCTGTTTGGGGCATATGAGCAAAGAATACAAAGATCCAGACTGAACGGGGAGGAAGGACAGTAGAAAGAAACATGGGTTTATTCTAGAACAGACCAGAAAGTGAATACAACTAAGCAAAACAGAAAGGCAGAAGATGAAGGAACCAGAGTATCTGAGAGTGAGGCTGCCACACAGATGCCAGATGGTTCAAAAGTTGATGTGCAGCAAGGACGTCTTCACTAAGGTCACAGGTGCTAACACGGTGGCCCCCATCTCCCAGCACTTGTGGGTCTAACCCAGGGGAATTAAAGAGTTCCAGGCCAACTTGAGCTATGTAGCAACTTCTGGGCCATCAAGGGTTATACAGTGAGACTGTATCGCTTTTTAAAAAGTGACATTTGAGCATCTAAATGAAAGGCCTGGGAGTGACGTCTGACATATTTGAGAAGCAGCCAAAAGGCCAACATGCCTGGGTGGTTATAACAAAAAGGCCCACAGAGTTACATCATAAAGTAAGAAAGGTGGGAAAGAGAGCGTTACAGGATGTATAGACCATCCCAACACTTTGGCTTTTAGTTTGAGTTATTGTGTTATTAAAAAACACTACTACCTACTTCTTAAAGAATTGTGCTGCAGGAAGACAAGAAAGAGTAGAAGCAAGCAGATGATTATGAAGAAAATCCTAGCAAGCACTGATAGTAATTTACCCTAAGACAGTAGAAGAGATGAGAAATCGGATTCTGACTACAACCGGATTTCCTGGTAGACCGGACGTGAGGTCTGTGAGACAAAAGGATGTTAAAGGTAACTACAGTGTGTAAACAATGAGAAAGATGGGGTTGGCTTCAACTGAGAAGGCTGGGTTTGGGTGGTGACAGATGAACGAATTTAGAGAAAGAGGGTTCAAACAGCTTGTTCACTTTGGAATCTAAAGTAGGACAAAGGAAATTCTCCTCTCTGTACACTGAAGATGGGCTAAAATGATCTGACAATATGCAGCAAGCTAACAGGAGAAAAGATAAAGTGCACAAAGCAGAACTCACAGCATGTGTGTCCACACATGAGAGACTGTACCAACCTGGGTTGGTGGGGCCATGTTAGCTATCGGAGAGAGAAGAACACACAGCTTGCCCTACTAAATAATTACACCTCCCACATAGTTTCTGGAGCTGACTAGGCATTCCTGGTCTTCTCTAACGGATTCTCTTTTTGCCTCTACTGATTGATAATTCCTTGTTAATAAGATTTCATAACAATTGCATTCCTTTTGGGGGAAGAGCTTTCAACTGAGCCCTGACCTGCACTTGAGTATGAAACAGAGGGCAGCGGGTGTCAAACTTGGAGGTGCAGAGGTGCACTGCTCCTTTTGTCCCAGACTTTGGGGTTTCGAGTAGTATTTCCTGAACCCCAACACACATACAAAGTTGGTCTACACCTCTGTATTCAAGAGAGAAGTCTGGATAGTAGGTTCACGTTTGGTGACCACAGAACTGGAATGAGGTGATATAAGGTCTGGAGCAGGAGTGGGGTCAAGGCATGTCCAAACCCAAGAAGTCCTGAGATGGGCAGGAGTAGGATTGCCCACCAACCTACCCACCCCAGCCCTGGATCTGCATATCCTGACATGGATAGACCTGTGCCCCAACCTTTGCCCTACCAGAGGAGGTCACACAGCCAGTAGCCAGGTTAAACTTCCTTTCTCTGTATAAGGAAGCAGGACCTGGAACTCGTCCTTATGCAGCTGAGGCACCCTGGCTCTGACCAATAATGTACTCTCACCCCATACCACCCTACTCATGCCCCAAAGGTTTATATAGCCTTTGTTCTCCCCAATTAAATGAGCTGTTCAATGAGGCTGCCTCCCCAGAAGTCTGTTTCTTGTCACACTCTCCCTTCACATGAGGTCTCCCTCACCACCCCCACCCCAGTTCCCAGGATTGAACGCAATCATGCCGACCCACCCAGGATCAAGATCGATCATGCCCTTAAGAGACAGGGAGCAGACTAGGACTGATGAGGCAATCTCTAGGGAAATGAGAAAAGGCCAAGGCCTGAGCCCAGACAGTAATGTCATGAGACTGTGGACAAGAGGCAGACAGCAGAGGAGACCGAAAGGGAATACAGTGTACATAGGAGGTGAACTAAGAGAGTGGGAACACCAAGAGAAGGGAGAGACGACCAAGCATGTCCAGTGCTACTACAAATCCAAACATTTCCCAAATGCATTTAGCAGCCTAGAGGTCATGCTAGTATATAGTAATGTTAACCTGACGGCTCCTTACAGTAAAAAGGAGTCTTATTACTTAATAAGTCCTTATAAAAATGAACAGGCATTTAAACATCACTCAGTGAACTACTCAGCTCAAACAATATACAATGAAATGAAATACAGAGGGACAGACCCCCAGAAATAGGAACTTCTTGGCTGGCACGCTCTGGCTGATATGCTTTTACTGTAATTAAGCAAACGCAGAACGTCTGCTTTCTGTTCTGAGAGCCAAGGATGTAGAAAAGAGGACATAGAAGCAAAATCACTGTCCCTGATGCCAGGGAGCCCATGGGGAAATGGACAGGGTACAGTCACCAGGCTCAGTGATGTGGCAACCTGGGGAAGGCAGCATGTTACCAAACCTGAGGAGTTGCGAGATTGTCGCCTCTGTGCAGACAATGCCCAAGTTTAATCTCAGAAAATCCTGCAGTGATTATTTGCAAAAGACTCATCCACACAAATCACAAAATGTGTCAATCAACATGTGAAAACGTGTTCAAATAAACAGGATTTAAGAATAAATGCAAATAACAATGCCACCTAGCCTAGGGAGGTAGAACTTCAAAGTCTCTTCTCTCTGGCACAGGAATGAAAGGGGCAGAGCAGGTACAACAACCGAATTCCACCCAGGGCACCTGCGGTGCTAAGAAGCACTCCGTTACATCACGATAACCACTGAGAGTCATCTCCAGGGCGCTCTGATCTCTCTCAGTGCTCAGTGCCCTCAGCTGCTGACAACAGCAACCTCAGAGTCCAGGTGCTCATGCGGGCTGAAGCAGAGGTCCCGGCAGTACTCAAAGCAACTCTATCAGGCACTGTCCTGAGCTAGCCATCCCTGTTAAGACAAGCATGCCGTGGCAACATCACACAAGAGATCTAAGGAATAAGAGAGAACTCTGAACTCTGCCCGCCTTACACTCGAATACAAGGGGGCTCAAGTTCTCCACATATCCCGGGTAACAGAAATGAGACGTGGAAAAACAAGAAGGCAGGGCAGTCTTAGAACCTGCCTGAGCCAGTTCCATGGAAAAGCTAGAAGCCCGGACATAGCGGGGCCTGCCTGTGAGCTCCACACTAGTGACACTGAAGTAGAAGGAAGGCAGGTGAGACCTGCCTCGTGAGACCAGCCTGGAGAACATAACAGGATACTGCCCCAAAAAAGTAGGGCGGAAGCTTTAACTTCACACATTTTAGACCAGGTGTCCTCACTGATAAGGCAATACTTATCATAAAACAAGAGATATTGTGCCATTAAATATTTATTCATCCAACTATGTCTGATAATTCGTACTCATTTGAGATTTGGTCACCTATAAAACAGGGTAAACTCTACCAGATGAGCAATCTCTGCAGCTGTTATGGAAAGAAGCTCCTTAAGCAGGAAAGTAAACAACTCAAAATAGCTTCAGGAAGTCCCTGAAACTGACTAGCCCTCACCCCCCTGCCAGAGTAAGCAACAAACTCGTAGAGCACACCTCAGAAAAAATGAAGCTGAGCTACAAAGACGACTCTGGGAACTGACCAGTTGCCTGGAAGAAGCAGAAACCAGCTGACCTAACTGTAAGAGGGTTAGAACAACTGAGGCACCTGGAAAGGACACTGTCCAACCTGTTGAGCTGCAGAAATGCTATGTATCGTGTTCCACAGTTCCTAGCTTTTGTGTTACCCATGCTGGAACGGGTGTTGGCAATGACACTGTCTTTGAGTCACTTCTGCTCCTGTAAGTAACTCCAATGAAACTCACCAACTTTGAATTTTGGTGGTATCCATACGTTGGTCTATCATTGGACCCCTCTTTAGGATGAATAGGTGTGTGTATTGAGTCTCCAAAGGATGAATAGGTGTGTGCACTGAGTCTCCAAAGGATGAACAGGTGTGTGTATCAAGTCTCCAAAGGAAAAGTTCTATCACACAACACTAGCCTCATGACCACTAACAAAGCAAAAATGAACTACCATACTAGAAGAGTATTATAGTTAGTTCATCTAATAATCTTATTATAAATTAGTAAATTGGCTTATGAAAATATATATACACATATGTGTGTATATATGCATATATATGCATAACACATACATATACATGCAACATCAAGTGGCTTTGTTTAATATACCACAAACCCTAGACTAGACTTGCCAAGCCTACTATAAGACAACCTTCCCTCAGAACTTTTGAAATGCACACTGTAACCCACCCAGTAACTTAGATCATCACTACAACTAAATGTGAGCTCTGATTTGTTAAACTGAAACAATTACTACCATTATTTAACTTATCAGTTTGCAAAGTATTATAGCTTTCATTTCTCAAAAGTCTTGGTGATCATGGTGTTGGAAAGTATCAAATTCACAAGTGATACAAGCACTATTTGTAATAACTGCTAAAGACTTGTATATACTTAGGAAACAAATCATATCACAACACTCAATAAATTATGAATACAAAATCAAATGCACCTGACTAGGATTCCAAATTTATCACAAACCATAGCATTCATCTCCAAGTACATTTTCCTCCTAATCTCCAAAGATAATTGTTTTTAAAAATCTAGTCTAGTCTCAAGAGATACGAGTGCAATATACTTAACCATTATCAGTGACATTTTGAGCCAGAAATATTTCATTAACTAACAGTGAATGATTAAACAAATATATCTATGTTCACAATCCCCAGGAAAGGAGGATTATTAGTAAGAGGATACATAAATCTATAAAACAAACTAGAAGAATAAAAATTAAGTATCACAAACTAACACATGCATTTTTTGGTTTGGTGATAGTATGATTTAGTTTGGTATGATCTTTGAGACAAGATCTCACAGTGTAACACAGGCTGCCCTCAAAGTATGTCACACTGTGGGCAATGTGACAGGTCCTCCGGTCTCAACCTGGGAAGTGTGCCTATATCACCACAGCCAACCAATACATGGATTTATCTGCTACTCCTATAAAGCAATATTGTCCTTTAAAATCCCTGAAATGTATCTTTCAGTAAACTCTAAAACTGTCTCTGAATTTTCATTCATCTTTAGATACTGTATACATACAGTAGTGGTTTGACTAAGAAATGTCCCTATAAGTTTATGTATTTAAACACTTAGTCCTAGTCACGGGAGCTATCTGGGGAGGTTATAGAACTTATAGCTGGCAGAGTCTTTCATGTTACTGGGGGACAGGCTTTAAGAGTTCAAAACATCACCCTACTTCCTGTTTGCTCTCTGCTTCCTGTGTGGTGGTGATGTGATCAAGCAGCTGCCTGCTCCTGCTGCACTGTCACGCCTTCTCCACCATTAGAGACTCTATCCCTATAGAACTATAAGATAAAACAAACCCTTTTCTCCTTAAACTGCTTTTTGACATGGTATTTTATCATAGCAAAAGGGAAGTAACTCATTCATACAGACACCGACATTTTAGTTAATATTTCATTTTTGAAATGAAAAGAATTACTTCCAAGAGGTTGATGTAAAAAGAATACAACTTTGAATGGGTTACTCTGTGCAGGTATGGACATGTAATCAAAACTGTTTAGGAACTGGGACAGAAGGGTCACTCGAGAGCCCGTATGATAGAGACCAGCATGAGCAACATAGCAAAGCTCAAATTCAAAAGAAAAAAGGAAATGGTTAGGCAAACTACACATAACAAGAAAACTGCCTTCTTTATAATTTGAGGTTTATATATCAATCAGGCTATATATCAGCAAATGGAATATACATGGTAAATATTTTTAAAGATTTATTTGATTTTTAATTGTGTGTGTGCACATGTATGGGGGAGGGATGGAGTATGTGCAGGTAGTTTTAAGTACCCACAGAGTCTAGAAAGAGGGCATGAGAGCCCCTGGAGCAGGAGTTACAGGCAACTGTAAGCCACCTGACCTGGGTGCTGGGAATCAGACTCTGCTATGGAAGAATATCAAGTACTTTAAACACCCAAGCCATCTCTCAAATCCTATAGAAAATATTTTTAATCCTCTTTAATAATGTACTTCATAAACAAAAGAATTGCAATATCTTTTTTAAAAACCCGATGCCATCAGATAGCAGAGATCCTCTCCAAATTCTCTTTCCACCTCTCTTTTTCTTAAGTCTTTGATCAAAATTCATAGAAATAAAAGATCAGCCTAGAAGACATTATACACCATGAAAGAAGCCAGTCATTAACTGAAAAATACTATTTAATTCTACCACAGCACAAGATGCCTGTAACGATCGAACGCAGAGGGACGGAGTGAGAGGATGGTTAGGAAGAGCATCGTGAACTTCAGGACTGCGGTCCCTCAACAGCAGAAGTAAACACAACACTGCTGAACGATGCCTCTAAGTATAAGCCTCGTATTACGTGCATTTTGACAGTTTTTTAAATAAAATGAAATTTATAAAAATACCATTTTTTTCTTTGGGGCTCTCTGTTGAAGTGCTTTCATTTCCTTTACTGTATGAAATAAATAAATTTTCAGTTTACTTGGAAAACTTATCATTTGAAGGCACAAGGAAAAACAAAGCCAAGTTAATTAAATTGAGATATATTACGTCATTTCATATATAACACAGATGCTTTGAAACACTGTGTTTCTGGCTGTGAGTTGATAATTGTGGGAGCCAGGTGATAGGTACATAGAAATTCATTATATGATTCTCTCTAGTGTTATATGCTGGAATTTTTCATAAGACATTAAAAATAAAGATAGCTGTGCAAATAAATGAGGTATGAAACTCAGCAGGGTAGAAGGAGAGATGGGGGGACCATGGTGGGCTTTGTACTCAGATCATGCTGACAGATAAAGCATGGAGACACTTTACAATCTACCTTAAATTATGAACTTGGATTTAGATAGTAAAACAGTGAAGGATTTGGAAAAAAAAAAGCAATGTGTATTACTCAGAGACAAAGATGCCTATGAAAAATGAATTGTCAAGCAGTTTAAATTTATACTCAGTTAAATTTGAAGTTTTTTACTTAGTTATATTTTGAAGGAAGAAGTTTTTTGTTTTGGTTTGCTTTTTTTGCCATCATTGTTGTACTGAGATACAGAATCACTCTATAACCCTAGCTGTCCTGGATGACACTATATAGCCCAGGCTAACCTTGAACTCAAAGCAATTTATCTATCTTAACCTCCCAAATACTTATATAACACCATACCTAGCCATTTTATTTTAACTTTATATAAATTAAGGAACAACCTTTGTGATAACTAGCTCCTTAAGTTATATTGCAAATAATAAAAATATTTCGGATGTGTTATTATGTATCTTTTGAAATATAACCAAGCAGGTTTAACTGAGGAGTCAGTGATTAATACAGGGGAAAGCTCTCTAATTCTTTTTTTTTTTTCAAGACAGGGTTTCTCTGTGCAGCCCTGGCTGTCCTAGAACTCACTCTGTAGATCAGGCTGGCCTCGAACTCAGAGATCCGCCTGCCTCTGCCTCCCAAGTGCCGGAATTAAAGATGTGCACCACCACCACCCAGTTTCTCTAATTCTTCTTCAAGAATAACATACAAAGCCAGACATGGTAGCACATGCCTGTAATCCCAGCACGTTGGATGTGGAGAGAGAGAGCCAGGATTAAGAGTTCAAGGCCATCCTCAGTTTAAGGCCATACTGGATTTCATGAAATTCTGCCTGAAAAACACAATAAAGAATAACAGAAAAATTAGCTAACGTTAACTATATAAAGTCTAATCTCAAGAAAGTGGGAGAATTTCTTTGCAGTGTCTGAACGTCCTGCTCCCACACTACAGGGAGAGAAAGAAACTTATAAATGTGTGAGAAGTTACTTTAGCAATAGGCTGTGAAAAATAGATTTGCAGATATTAAGTTAAAAAGAAAGTTCAGGTTCCCAAAACCTACATAAAATCTTGGGAGCAGCAGCTTAGGTCTGGGAGCAGCAGCTTAGGTCTGGGGTGCTATCACTGGGGAGGCAACAACAGGAAGCTCCCTGGGGCTAGCCAAGCAGTTCAGCCAAAGTGAAGCAGGCAACATGAGCAATGAACAGCTGAGCAACTATTACTTCCTGAGCTTAGGCTGCGCACCAGTGCTCTTGGCGGTGAGCACTCTCCATGTGTACCGTGCATACACAATGCACACACACAACTCCGAACAAAGAATCTATCCAACACTATGTTAGCAACCTAGCCCCCCATCTGCACTGAGCTGCAAGCATGCCCCACTTCAAAGGATGCAAGTGTTTCTGTTCTTCTTAAGACCCAGCAGTCACACACAGTTTCTAATCAATCATACTCAGACAGAGATACCAGGGTAGTGAGGGCAGGGACTGAACTGGGTGCATGCTCAGTGAGGAAGACTGGACCCCTCAGTGAACTCAGGGAAACTCTTTTATTTACCATCTCATGATTCTGCATAACTGGGCATGCATATGATTAAGCTTCACTGCATTATGGGAAAAGACATATTCAGGGAGCCAAGGTTCACAATCAAAATGGAGAACCACCCAAACTATCCCTCAGCGACCACACTCCTGTTGAACACCACTGGAGGTGTACTACCACGTTGCTTTAAATACATTTCTTGCTACTTTGGGATCTGTGAGAGCCTTTATTACAACAATAATGGGCCAAGAACCAGGAAACACCAGCCAGAACCTCACCACCACTGAGGAGAGACTGGATCTCAAGGTTTCTGATGAGGAGTGACTAAGAACCACACAGAACATCAACCTCTGGCCTATACAAACACACACACACACACACACACACACACAAACTATAACACATGTGTGAACAGACACACATAACAAACACAATTAACAAATGGAAAACTCTTAGAAGAAAAGTTGAAATGAGCTTCTTTTGTTGTTTTGGTTTTTACAGTATGGAAGCCTTGTGCATGGTAGGCAGGTGTGATTTCCCTAAGCTACATCTCCAGCCTACTGTGATTATTAAATTTATAATACATACTAAAGATTTCATGAATGCACAAAAATAGAGCTAAGATTCGTAGCACCTCTGTCCAGAGAATGCTAGACCTTCGTATACAATATTAGGCTTTATGGACTACAATAAGATCACAGTAACCCTGAGTGAAGATGCCCGTAGACATGTTTTATGATTCACCATAATAAACATCATTAACCATGTGGTATAAGGAGAACAACAATGGCTCATATAGCGGCTTCTATCGGCTTTCTTAAAACATGAAAGGACCCAACTCTGAAAACAGCAAAGGCTAAAGGAAGAGTGAACATTATAAACATTACTGTGAAGTTCAAGTTAAACCAATAGTCAAAAACTAAATGGAAAGAGGCTTTAAAGTTTGTTAGCTTAATATTATTACTTCAAAACAATTTAAAAGTCAGAGAGAAATGAATCTATAATTGAATCTGATATACAATGTCTAAACTTGGAACACTCCACGTCACCTAAACCTCCTGGCCTTTGTATACATACGTGCACGCACACGAATGCTATCCATCCATGTAAAGTATAGTGTTCTATTGCTCTCCAATCCCCGCCCCTTTTTTTGAGACAGGATTTCCCACTGACTCTGGAAATTAACTAATACTTTGTGTTCTAGCACTGACAAAAATTTATTTATTTTTCAGAACAGCCTTTTCTCTGATTCTGGGCATTTAGAGAGAGAAGTGAGCTGTAGAGTGGACAGTGAAATTGCATAAGTAGTGGGGGAAGCCACAGTATTCAACAGCTTCTATGTTACTCTGTAATAAAATAGAGTTCCAATTGAATACAAGGAGAAAATCATGCAGGAGATAGGACCTAACCAAAGATATTTTGTAAAGGGTTAACTATGGTTAAGTAGGACAGATAAGTTATAGGGGAGCTCAGAGGCAATTAAAATGGGCCACGTGGGAAGCTAAGCAGCCCTGAGCCCCTGTAGAGGCAGCAAGGAGTCCCTTTCAGAGCTCAGATCAGCCGCATACACTGAAGCAGGGCTGGCTGAGAAACCAGTCAACTTATACAGACACCCAACCCAGAACTCCTCTGCTGCCTATCCAGAGACCACCCAGGATGCCTTACTAATGTCTGGTTTGATCTTCACAGTGTTTAAGATCATGATTTTTAACCAGTTACCACGACTTAACAACTCAGAAACTTCTCCTAAATCAGGAGTTTTTACTTTTCTCCAAATATCGAAGGATCTGAATGTTCAGACAACCTGGACGGCCACTTACCATCGGCCTCATTTTCCTCATTGCTTAATCCCTGAAGGTCTGTTCCATGTACATTACCTCCCAGGGCTCCACAGGCATTCGCTTTTACAGTCACTACCTTCAGGCTATCTGGATTTTCTCTGGTGTTGGTTTTTTGTTTTGATATCTAAGGTTTATCCCATTTGGGGTAAAGGCTCTTAATTAAAGGTATAACTCTCACCCTAATGGGTAGAACCGTTCCTAACTTAGCAGCCAGAAAGACAGTAAACATGAAATGAGACTTAACTGTGCTGTTTCAGAGACTGGCCAGTAACAAAGTCAAATCTTTAAAACAGATTCTTCATACCATAGTTTACAATTACAGTGAAGAACTTCTGGCAGAAATGGCTCTCCTCCTGAAGGCCCCCGAACCCTAGAACTACCTCGTTTTACACCCAATGGCATACAGTTCCCACCCTACACTATCAGATCTCTGAAACATTAACAGGGTTAACCTCTGCTGCCAGCTGACATACAGAAGGGGGTAGGCAGAGACAGATACAGTGGAAACTGCCTGGGATCCCACCACTTGGGAGGCAGAGTTTAAGGGATCAGAGGTTCAACGCCAGCCTCAGTTACATGATGAATTGAAAGCCAACCAGGGCTACACAAGTCTCTGTCTCAAAAACACAACAAAATAAAAGGAGCAAGGGGCAAAGAGAAATTTCCCGAATGGTTCCCAGGAGGTTATAAGCCAAAAGGGGACATGAGGGCTTATTTATTACTTTACTGGAAGACCTAGATCTTAAATTATGCTTTTCATTATTGGAGTATTCTTGAAAGTTCTAGTTCTTTGAAAGCACCATGAAATTTAGTATATTTTAGTCTTTAAACATGAATTGCAGCTATCCAAACTACAGAGTGTGAAGATGGTTAGAAATGTATTTTAAAAATAATCATAATTGTGAAATTTCTTAGAATTTCCAGGAACACTGATTTATTGTCCTGATTCTCAAAAAATTGCATAAAGGGTATTTGAGAACAGAGAGCACTGCTTTTTCTTACTATTTGTTGTAATTCTAACACATATCATATTGTTGACAAATAAAAAATACCATTATATAAGAGGATGAGTCAGAAACCTATACATGAGCTTCAGTTCCTGATACCAAGAGAGGTAGAAAAGGAAGGAGGGCGTGGGAGGGACTTAGACTCACTGATTATCAGAACAATTAACATTAAATGAAGCTAAAGACAGAGCTGTTAGGATTATTACTTAACATACTCCTTCTCAGTTGTGAAACAACACATGAATATCACAAAGAATGCAGTAAGAACACAGAAAAGTTGCTGGTGTAAGATTAACATGCAAGGATAGTGATTCCTTAATATAACTCAGAGAAAAGATAATACCAATGAAAATTCAAACATAACAATTAAAAAACTATAGAATACCCAAGAATAAAATTAATAAAAGGTACAAATAAAGTCAATTGTCCGAATGAGGAAAGGCCCCTCGGGGTTAAAGGTCTCTGACTGTCACCGGGACGTGTGCCTGGAATCCCAGATCACTGGAAGCAAGCTGCACCACCAAGCAAGTCCCTGTCTCAAGTCCCTGACCCACTGTTGAGTCACGAGGGAGAGAGTAGATCTGAGAACACCCCCAAGCGCCCAGGAGCCACCAGTCAGAGCTGGGTTCAGGGAACTGACCCCAAAGAACCCATGGCTTCAGCCCTGTGACATTCTGAGCCGGCACAGGACCTGCATCTCCCAGCCCAGTTCTAAATCATGGGAACCAGGTACTAGTGTTCAGGTTTCTCAGATGCACACAGGAACCAGTAAGCAGGGAAGCAAGAGCCTGAGCCAGTCATGAATCAACTAAAATGTCAGACAGGGAAAGCCTGTTCTCTAGAAAGACTCCTGGCAACTCTCAGAAAGCTTTTAGCAGAGAACATAACCAACTGTATGTATGGAAATACAAGAGTATATAAGGCTTTTACATTATTTTAGACTAGAATCCAAAGACAAAACATTCTGTATGATCTTTATGCTATTCAGAAGTAATCAAATATCACAGTCCTTTGAGTGTTGACATGATTTCAGGATTCCCATTCCCATTCCTCTCTAGAACAGTGGCTCTCAACCTTCCTGACTCTGGGACCCTTAAGAGCCAACAAGCAGCTGAGAGAGTCAGACACAGATACTTACACCCAATCAATGGACAGAAGCCAGGGACCCCTGTGGTTGAATTACAGTAAAGCTGGAAGAAGTTGAGAAGGAAGGCAACACCATAGCTTCCTAAGCAGTCTCAACTAACCTGGCCCCCTGAGATCTCTCAGACACTGAGCCGCCAACCAGGCAGCATACAGCAGCTGAGATGAGGCCACCAACACATATACAGAAGAGGACTACCAGGTCTGGCCCCAGTGAGAGAAGATGCACCTAACCCTTAAGAGACTTGAGGCCCCAGGGAGTGGAGAGATCTGATGGGGTGGGGTATGAGGAGACATCCTCTTGGAGACAGGGGTTGTATGTATGGAATGAGGAAGTCAGAAGGTGGACTGAAAGGGGAATAACAACTGGACTGTAAAAAAAAAAAAAAAAAAATTAAAGAATTAAAAAAAAAAGAACTGATTCAATCTGGGGGAAAAAAGAGAGTGCCTCATGTTGTGCTGACCCCCAACCATAAAATGATTCTGTTGCTACATCATAACTGTAATTTTGCTACTACTGCGAATTATAATGTAAATATCTAATATGTGACCTCCAAAGGGGTGTCAACTCACAGGTTGAGAACCATGGCTCTAGACAAAAACAGTGTCCTAAGAAAATTCTAGTATAGCCAGGTGTGGTGACACAGCCTGTAATTTCAGTACTTGGGAGGTAGAAGCAGGAGAGAGTATTCAATGTCATCTTTGATAACATATAAAGTTCAAGGTCAGAGCCTATCTCAAAACTAAGACAAAGAAAGAGAGAGATTATTTATAATGTAAACAACTAGTTTGATGCTCCAGAGAAACATGTATTTACATAGCAGTAACTAATATTGTAAGGGGCCTTATCTATTAATTCAGGAAGGTCACCTAAGGACTTTTCTAGATAATACTTTATTAGGCAAATAATTATAATTTATATAGTTGGAATAATAAAATGGACATCTGTTTTACAGAATGCTTTAAAATTCATGCCTTTTGTTAAATCAATCCCACTTTTATTCCTTACTATCAATTATCGGTATCTTTATACAACAAAAATAAATAGCCCTAGACTACAAAAGGAAACAGGAGTCCCTTTTGTAGTCAGGTATGGTAACCAATGCCTGTGACCTATGACCCAGAAGACAGAGGAAGGACTGCTGCGAGTTTGAAGTCAGCCTGGGATACACAGAAAGTACCAGGCTTGCCCCACTGTGTAGTAAGACCCCATCAAAACACACACACACACACACACACACAGAGCATCTTCTGTTCTCACCTTGGCTGTTCTCCATTCCCAGCCATCGCCTATCTGTTGTGAATGTCTGATGAATTCTGCACAATAATGTTGGAAGCTTTTTTCTCCAAAGAACTCATCCTCCATGTTAAATGAGAACTGCAATAAAATAAGTAAATAAACAAGTATTAGCACCAGCTACCCAGAGTTGGGCAAGACAATGGAAACCATCCTCAGGGTCCTCTGTGAAAGAGTGTCCTCTCCCCATAGTCTCACACTGTCCTCATTTGGTTTTAAGCAACATTAAACCTAAAAGCCTATACTTAAAACAAGAGTATTCATCTATGCAGTTTTCTTTGACTGATTTTTAGTTGTTTGAGAGGGATTCTTGTCCTTCTTTTTTTTTTTTTTTTTTTTTTTTTTTTTTATTTCTGGGCACTGACCCCTGGGCCTCACACATGCTAAACATGCACGCTACAAACTAACAAATTATCTGACCAAACACTCTGGGCTGTTTGTTAGATTTTATAATGATATAGGTGATGCTGAATGTACTATAATCCTCACTATTAATTTTGTCTAATTCTGCAATAACGCTTTCAAATATGTTCCTCAAAACATTTCCGCTTCCTACTTGAGCACTTCCATTGCCGTGTTTCAGTGACACATGGAAGCCAGCTGCCCTTCACACTTTATTAGAAGGGTCAACTCTCCAACAAATGCTGTTGCAAAGCTTGAAATTGCTTTCTAAGGTATACAGTTAATTAATTACTACGAGATCAAACTCACAAATGTGACATACCAAGAAAAACTCATATATTTGTTGTAGAAAGCTGTTCAGAACATAAAATAGTATTTCCAGAAATATTTTAGCACGTAAGAACACTGCCAGATCATGTAGTTGAGGCCTCTCAATGAAAGAAGTTAGATGCTAACAAATGCTCTGTCTCATTAGCTGTGAGCATCAAAACCATTGCTTAGTATATGAACTACTATAGTGTGAGACACTTCACATCTCCAGGGTAATCCTCTCACCACTCAAAGGTGTGCTATGTCCTTTCCTTAGATGAAAACTCAAAAGGAATCTGTTCATAGATAAGGGATTCAGGGCTATGATATGTCTACTATACAAGCTGTTTCCCAACCCACTAGGCAGACTCTGCAAACTTAGCTGAACCTATATAAGCATGTGTCTATGCACTCAGCTGAATGTATATTTAATAGGCACCATGCATAGAGACAAGTTAGATGTGGAAAAAGCAGATACTTTGCCTTGTAAGAACTCATGCTTTAAGAGAGGGAGATAAACAACAAAACGTCAGTGGAGAGTGTCTCACCAGCCTTTCTTCGCCTCGCTCTGGATTAACTAGCACATGCAGTGTTGCTTCAGCACCCTGACTCTGCAGCACGATGACCATAAAGCGTTCCACTCCTGAGAGATGAGGGCATGCTCACACACCATACTCATGTATCGTAAATACGGAGTTTAATTAAACAAACCAATAAAATACAAGAAGACAATTGTAATTTCCGTGATTGCGTGTCTTGTAAGTGCCTCGATAAGGGCCAGATAAATGTGTGCCTCTAAAAGAAACGCCCACTGCTCCCGAGCAAGGTGAGGGCAGTGTACCTGAAGCCACAGGCATGGAGGGGAAACATACAGACCCATGACTCTGTATTCAACAGCTACGTAAGAGAAAAGATGAAGAACTAGGAGTGAAACGGGGCTGTGCTAATGATGGACGATCCTGACATACACGAACAGGTAACACATCACCACAAACAGAATTCAATTCATCAAGAATATATGCTTGTCATGCCGGGTGGTGGACATTTTAATTGTCGCACTCAGGAGACAGAGGCAGGCTTATCTCTGTCAGTATGAGGTCAGCAAAGTCTACACTGTGAGTTCCAAGCCAGCCAGGGCTACACAGTGTAACCCACACTCAAGAAACAAATAAAAATAAATTCAAAAACTAGAAAACACATCAAAATGAATTATATACTTAAGAGTTTTAAAATCCCAAGCCAACTCTTGGTAACCAACTAGAACAAGTAAAAGCGCTCCATCCCCAAGCCGTCCAGGTACTTACGACTTACTAAACTACTAGAAAATGCTAGTTGAAATATAAAATGTCATCAATAGTCATCCATTATAATTAATATCAGTGTGTTACCAGCAAGATGACTAACACTAAGACACTAATTAATATTGGGTTGTATACTTTAAAATTATCTAAGGACTGAGCTTTGCTGAAGGACATTACACACTGTAATACAAACACAACGTGATTAGCAAATTTGAAAGTACACCATATTAAAAGGCTATTAATCTCACTCAAATCCTCACAAGGTACCATAATGAAATACCAGTGAATAACTGTTTCTTTCCTCAAATAAGAATATCTCGACTTATTAAAAATAAAAACATAATGCAATCAATGTATTTAGTTACACTTTCAAGCCTGGATTCTCTCTCTTCCTTTCCCTCTGCTTCTTCCCCTTGACTAGGAAAAGCAGAAATCACAGTCTTAGCAGTTCCTATAGGACACGCCTGAAAATGTGGCCAAAATGAAATAATTACAAATGTGGCTTATTAGCCAGTAACAACACCAATAATCCCATTTGCCTCAAAAATCTAGTATGTGTGACCTGTGTGTTTCTAGACAAGCTTATTTTGATAGGTTGCAGGGAACCTCTACTCTGGAGCCCATACAAGCCTGGACTAACCGTACGCTTAAGGGAATCCCCCTGCTTCAGCTTCTCCAATGCTGAGATTACAGATGTGAGGCACCATGCCCAATCAGACTGGCTGGTGTGGAGGTACTTACCTCTAATTCCAGCATTAGGGAGGTAGAAGCAGAAGGATAGAGTTCAAGGCTACCCCCAGCAATACAGCAAACTGGAGACCAGCCTGGGCTACAAGACACCCTTTCTCAAAAAAAAAAAAAAAAAAAAAAAAATTCAGGTTAAAAAAAGTGAATTTAGACTTTAGCAGTAACACCAGAGCGACTGAACTGTCCACTGCCCGTAAAAAGATGGATTTTAACGAGGAGTTATGGTCCATGCCTTTAATCCTAATACTTGGGGAGCTTCTTCTAAGGCAAGAACACTGGTTTCAAGTTGGAGATGAGCCTTGAACTACATACTAAGACCCTGCCTCCTAAAATAAATAAATAAATAAATAAATCCCACAGCAAATCTCAATTCTCCTCTCATCTTAACCAATATGCCTGTCGTTTCTAATTGTAAGTAAAGCTGCAAATGAGTCACAGCTCCTAGTGTCATGGTGGATAAGGAGCGAATGCATCTGCTTGGCCTGAGTCTGGATATGGCTGAATAGGCCTGATATTTAGTCGCTGCGGTTTATTTTCCTTCCTTCTTTCCTTCTTTTCTTCCTTCCTTTTTTTAAAACCCCTTTTTCAATCACTTCAGTTGAATCCAGAGATTAAGAAAACGGAATCATGTTTTTTGTACCTTTCCCATCTCAGGGTCAGCTCTCAGCAGAGAGTGAAGACACTCTGCTGTGTAGCTCAGTGACCTGTGATGCCACGGATGACCACTATCCTGATGATCTCACCTCACTAGAAACAGTGTTCTCACTACCACATCACATATTTTTATGTGGTCTTTAATCTAATGTGTTTGGAGCTAGATCTATGTATGGATTTTGGGTTTTGTCTTGTTGTTTTGCCTGTTTGTGGAAGATATTTCTTTTGATAAATCTATAAGACAGTGTATACTGAATCATTATTTTATATATAATTGTTTCCCTAGATTTAATGTTACTTATAAGTAAATACACACATATATAATAGAACATGCTATAAATACACTTAAACATTAAAAATCCTTTTTACTAATGAAAGGAAGCACCTTCAACTATGTTTGTCCTTCCTGGGAAGAATTCTACATCACTGACCATGAGAAGGAGCACATACTGTTAGAGAAAGGGAATAGAACTGAAGGGATGTTAAAGCATAAGGAAAGACAATTTACCACAGAAAAAGACCCACTAAAGGAACAGCAGGGGCTGAGGAGGACATGGAGGAGAGAGGTGAGAACCACAACATAATGATGTGTATAGAAGAAAAGATCATGATAATATCAATCATGTCATCTAGTAACTTGAAAAGTTAACTTTAAAAACATACTAAAAGACAACCCCATACTATTATAACTATAAATATAGATTATGTCCTTTTAAAACATGTCATTTCAAACCAGGCATGGTAGCACAAGCTTGTGGCTAGGGTCGCAGACAATTAAGCTGAAGCAGGAGTGTCACTTGAGCCTGTGAGCTTAAGATCAGTCAGTAAAACAGGAGAATGAGTATTAATGGACGGATGAGTGGGGAACAAGGGAGACCATTCTAGCTCTGAGAGGGAAACTTTAACTTTTTACAACAACTTGGCTTGAACTCATGTAAGCTGGTTATTCACATACCTCTCAGGGTCCCCTGACAGACAAAAGCTCGAAAATGTAGATTTCATGTGAAATTCTATGGACAGACTAAAACAATTACATGATTCTGTACACCCCCAAGTAAATATTTCTAACAACTACTGTGGAAATGATTGCAAAGCAATCATGCCGGAAATCTGAGACCAAAAGTGGATCACGTGATAGGGATGCTGGCTAAAAGCCTGGATTTCAAGGTACATGGCAAGCCTGGGTGGGGCAACCCAATAAGCAGCTTGGAGAACCATCAGAAAGGAGGAGGGAGCAGTTCAGGCTTGCAGCTCCTAGCAGGTCAGTCTGCCTCCCTGCCTTCTCACAATGCACACCACCAATCAAAGTTTACACAGGAAGCAACATGTCCTTAGACTGAAGGGGAAACCCACTGATTAGAGCCAATATTGCCCATGACCTCTGCAGCAGAAGGTCCCAGGAGGAAATGGGAAGTATTTCGCTCCCCTCCAGGCTATCTCATGCAAGGGAACCCACTAAGTCACCATCCTCCTACTAGTTTTCGACCTCCACACTCTCTCTAGATACTTTAACATGCACAGCCAGAGCAGAATGTGATGGACTGAAGACTGTGATGCAACGCCAACAGTGGGGACCTGGAGGGACAGAGAGGACGACAGACAAGCTTTCAAAAGAGTGAGTAGCACAGCCTCACCATCATCTTTCTCAAACCCTGAACTTACAAGCTGTACACCACCCAGGTTACAGGCATAGGTCAGAGAGTGGAAATGACTGGGAAACCTCGCTGGGATACAGAAGAGATGTACCCTCCCTAATTGCAGTTGTACCCATTCACCTGGTCCCCAACTAAATACTGAGAGGAAAAATCCTTGACATCGACTTGTAGGAAGGGAGATAAAAGAGGCACTTGCCTATTGAGGCAGCGACACCAACCTACACAAATCCCTCTTCTGTCAGTCACTAACATCAGTGTCAACATGATGTCAAGAAGCTCTTGAATAAGAAGTTGCTGAATTAGGGTTTTACTGCTGTGAACAGACACCAGGATCGAGGTAACTCTTATAAAGGACAATATTTAATTGGGGCTAGCTTACAGGTTCAGAGGTTCAATCCATTATCATCAAGGCGGGAGCATGGCAGCATCCAGGTAGGCATAGAACAGGAGGAGCTGTGGATTCTACACCTTGATCTAAAGGCCAATAGGCGCAGACTGTCCTCAAGCAGCTAGGAGAAGGGTCTCAAAGCCTACCCCCACGGTGACACACTTCCTCCAACAAGGCCACGCCTCTTCCAATAAAGTCACACCTCCTAACAGTGCCACTCCCTGGGCCAAGTACATTCCAACACTACAGACACTTCCATAAAGTTGGGGAGGTGCACATGTGAATTCCAGCACTTTAGAAACTGAGGCATGAGGATTGCTAGTTCCAGGCCCCCCAAAAGTTTCTCAGCAGGACCCTGTCTTTATAAATAAATAACAAATTAGTTAATTAATTAAATTATAAGGTTGAAGGGGGAAAGCCTTTTTCTATAATGGCTAAAAAAAACATGAAGCCTATAAATAAATATTTATTTATTTATTTATTTATTAGACATTTTTTAGAAATCTACTCTTTGTTACTAATTTTAAAAGATGGCAAAGCATCTAAAAGCAAAATGTGAAGGGAAAATGGTTAAAATTAAAAAGTAAACAGGACCCAGGTACAGCAGCAAATACTTAGAATACCTGACAAGAGGAAGCTGAAGGAGGAGATAAATGGGCAGATAACGGCTAGCCTGGGCTACATAACAAGTACTAGGCCAGCCTATGTCAGAATCAGAAAGGTGAGGGTGGTAAGAAAGGAAATTCAAATATAAAAGACCAGAAACTTTCATTTTTCTTCTTGCAAACTCTGTCTAGACATTAAGCACTTTCCTATTTCCACAAATATTTTGTTTCTTTTTGCAGCATGTATCCTATAAGTACTGACTCTGTGGGTCCTCGTGGGGAGAAAATAAAAACCAACATTTCCCTAAGAGAATCATGGAAGATTCCAAAACAGAAAGTTTTTAAAACATGAATTTAATTCTTTAAGAACTAAAATCTGAAATTTGAACATGACCCACCAGGTGGAAACAAAGTCATTCCAAAAAGCAGTCAGAGTTCTTACAAAGATGGTGTGAAAAGCTCAAGGTGTATACAAATACATACATACATCTATACATACATACATATGTAAATGCAGGGAGGAAGGGAAAAAGTATAGATTAAGCCGAACCTACTGGCTCATGTTTAGGGACGACTGTGTGAGGGATATGAAATAAGCAGAACATACTAGGTCATCAAAAAGAACGGTCATAGGTTGCTCCTGTCATTTATGGCTAGTGGGCCAGGCCTAACATAGCATCCTACAATGGAGAGCTCTCTGTAATACTGCAGGTAGAGGAGCTGGAGAGGCAGCTCAGCAGTTAACAGCACTTGCTGCTCTTGCAGAGGACCAGAGATCAGGTCCTCATGTTCACATAGGTCAGCTCACAAGTCTAACTACAGCCTCAGGGAACTCCACCCTATTCTAACCTCCATGGGCACGTGTCCACACATGGCAGCAACTCACAGAAACACATGTATACACATAACATACATTTTCTTAAGTGTAATGCTGGTAAAGGGCTGGGGGTGTATCCAGGAATAAATGGGCCTGGGGTCAATTCCTATAACAACCCCCAGCCCCAAAACATACATACATACACACACACACACACACACACACACACACACACACACACACACACACACACAGCAGTAATAGAAGCTGGAAGATATGGCAAAACAGACCTGAGTCAGAAGAATGAAGAATTTAAGACTAACCTCAGCTAAAATGTGAGTTCCAGTTCTACACAAATGTGTGCTACCATGACACTCTGTCACAATCACCACCACCACCACCACCACCACCACCGCTGCCATCACCATCACCACCACCACCACCACCACCACCACTGCCATCACCATCAACATCACCCACTAAAGCCTCCTGTACATAGTCAGTTACAGGTCAACAAGATGAGGAGGATGACAGTATGTGGGTTCTCTGACACCTGTGGCCATAACTGGCCATAACCGACACACCATGCCCTACATACTCAAGTTCTAGAAGATAAACCATGTGTCTTAGTCAGGGTTTCTATTCCTGCACAAACATCATGACCAAGAAGCAAGTTGGGGAAGAAAGGGTTTATTTAGCTTACTTCCACATTGCTGTTGATCACCAGAGGACGTCAGGACTGGAACTCAAGCAGGTCAGGAAGCAGGAGCTGATGCAGAGGCCATGGAGTGATGTTTCTTACTGGCTTGCTTCCCCTGGCTTGCTCAGCCTGCTCTCTTGTAGAACCCAAGACTTCCAGCCCAGGAATGGCACCACCCACAAGGGGCAATTGAGAAAATGCCCCACAGCTGGATCTCATGGAGGCACTTCCCCAACTGAAACTCCCTTCTCTGTGATAACTCCAGCCTGTGTCAAGTTGACACACAAAACCAGCCAGTACAATTGACCTCTTGTCAACTTGACACACAAACACATCACTATTAAACCTCAACCCTTACTTTCTTATTCATCCCCAAGATCTAAAGTCTTTACATATTAAAAGTTCAATCAATTTAAAATGTCTTTTAAAATTCAAGGTCTCTTAACTGTGGGCTCCACTAAAATTCTTTCTTCCTTTAAGAGGGAAAAATATTAGGGCACAGTCACAATCAAAAGCAAAAATCAAATTCCAACCGTCTAACGTCTGGGATCCACTCACGATCTTCTGGATTCCTCTAAGGGTTTGGGTCACTTCTCCAGCTCTACCCTTTGCAGCACACACCATGTCTTCTAGGCTTCAGATGCCTATACTCCACTGCTGCTGTTCTTGGTGGTCATTGCATGGTACTGGCATTCCCAAAACACTGCTGTAACTAGACTTTACCAATAGCCTCTCATAGACTGTCTTCATGGTGCCAAGCCTCAACTCCTTTGCATGACCTGTTCAGTCCTGAGCCATCAATTGCAACTGAGGCTGCCCCTTCACCAATGGCATTCCATGGCCTCTCACTGTGCCGAGCCTCAGCTGCTCTTCATGACCCCTTCATGCCTTCAAAACCAGTACCACCTGGGTGACTCTTACACATTACCAAGTCCTGCTGTAGCACGAGGTACAACCTTGGCTATCTCTAGAACACAGCCTCTGTGCTCTCAGAAAACACTTCCCAGAAGATGTCACCTCAATGATGCTGGTCTCTTCTTAATCACTGCTAATTTCTTAGCTCCAGCTAACCAGCATCAATAGTCCCAGTAACGAAAAGTGTTTTGTTTTAGTAGTTCTGGTATCTTGTTAATCACAGCTGATACTTCAGTCCCAGCTAACCAAAACCACAGAATCTTCACAATCAAAACAACATAGTAAGAGTCTTTAATCTTCCCTCTGAAACTTCACAAGCCAGGCCTCTATCTCTGCACTGTTCTCAACATGATCTTCTAAGCTCCTACAGAACATCCCACAGAGTTCTTAACAACC
>NW_022196914.1:51669115-51702951 GCF_008632895.1 Mastomys coucha
TGTCAAGTTGACACACAAAACTAGCCAGTACACCATGATACACTGATCCTTTAAGAGGCTGAGTAGCTAAGTAATTCAAGAATTGGGTAGTTCCAGAATGCAAGCAGTCCGGGGGCTCTCCCACAGAGTAACAAGGCAAAGGCGTGTCCAGAGAGGAGCACAGAACTATGTATGAGATATCTGAAGGCTTTAAGGGAAGCAACAGACTTATTTGGATCATTGCAGTGGAAACTTGCTAGCTACAGGTCGGATGCTTAAGTTTTATTTTCCTTGAACAGGACAGTTTCCACTGAGTTGAGTTTTTGTTTGCTGATGTGGGAGCTCATAGTAATAACCTCTTAGGCAACAATTCCCAATTATTTTAACACAGGAAGCTGTGTTTTTGCAGACTATGTGGTATGTTTCCATCTTTCCTTTGACCATCATGAAGCTCAGAACTCCATCTGTGGTTGCCGCAGTGACAGTATAGAAGTAGAACAAAAATGTACAATTCCATACAGGATGTATTTCTGTGTCACTTGTCCTAATGCCTTTTTACTCAAGCTTCATATCTTCATGACCACGATTTATCTTTGTTATTATATCATTTATGGGTTATAAGTCAGCTCAAATACTTTTGGGACAGACAGGACTGGAATTTAAAATTATAAGCAACACAGATAAAATGGCTAATATAAAAGAAACCAGATAACAAGATAGGAAGAAAAAATAGTGAGCCCTCAATATCATCCTGAGAGATTTGAGACTTTTAAAAGAAAAAGTATAAATAAGTATAAATCACGGCTTTGCTTTCCACAGTTGGTAATCAACTTTATATGAAAACTTCCAAGCTGAAAAGAACACTAATAAAATACAATAAAATCAATGACAAACTATACAATCACTGTTTGAGGAATTAATATGGGTTGTTGATGTAATAATTAAAAATAGCATTATTAAGCTTTTCCTATGTAACAAAGCCATGGTAACTAAAATCCACATAGTATCTTTTTGAGTGTCACTATAATCTTCTCTATATATGAGAAAGCTGGAATGCAGGAAAAGCAGCTTGCTATAGCTATAAAGGTAGTAACGACCAAGAACATTCGAGGCACACAGCCTATGCTCTAGAGGAAATAAGATTTCAACTAGTCCAGGAACTATGAAGAAAAAGGACTCTGTTGCACTAAATAAGATGGGGAGACGAGCAATCATGAACCTGGAAATAGGCTGAAATGACTCGAGTGGATTGAGGACTAGAACAAACTCTGGGGAACAGGGAGCAAGCAGGTTACAAAGAGCCTTCACACTCAAGAGATTCCACTTAAAACAGTAAGCCAGCACAAACCACTGTGGACTCCAGAGCACAAAGAGGCAGATGAAAGCTCTTCTTGGGCAGAGTCTGCTCGGTGATGGGGAGTGATCTATTAGTAGTCACTCTCCTTGGCTACTACAGACCAGTGAGCATCTGATGCACCTAGTGCAGTAGAAGGTTGCCATCAGGTAGAGCACGATGTTCTTTTAGCCTATTTTCCAATTGTTTTTATAGCCTGTTTGGCCCCTAAAGACATCTGTTGTTAAAGTACCATCAACAAATAATCTCTATAGCTCTTTCTTTTGGATGTTGATTATACTTGTGATTCAAAAACGACCCCTGAGGTCCAAAGCACATCTCAAGGCTTCAAGATAATATTCAGATCAACCCCACTCTGAAACTATCTCCTTATGTAAGCTTTACTGTTTTTCCTAAAGGGATGCTTATGTTTCTAAGAAATTTATTGAATGTTAAGAAGTGCAATCAAGCAGAGTGGTGGTGGCGCACGCCTTTAAACCCAGCACTTGGGAGGCAGAGGCAGGCAGATTTCTGAGTTCAAGGCCAACCTGGTCTACAAAGTGAGTTCCAGGACAGCCAGAGCTACGCAAGAGAAACCCTGTCTCGAAAAACCAAAAAAAAAAAAAGTGCTATCAAGATATAATTTGTTCTGGGCATGGTAGTAGATGTCTATAGTCTCAGAGCTCTAGAGGCTGAGGCAACATGATGGTGGGTTCTAGACTAGACTGGACTCAGTAAGATCCTATCTAAAATATAAAAACTGTCAGGTGGGGTGGTACAGTTGGCAGTGTGATGGTCTAGCCTGCACAAAGGCCTGAGTTCAATTTCTAGCATCACATAAACTGGGCATTGTGTTTAATAAACAAAGAATTTGGGAAGTGGAGATGGGACCAGCTTAAGGTCAGTCCTAGCTGTATAGGGAGCTCAAGGCTAGCCTAATCTAGAAAACTTAGACGGGGAAGATAATTTTTAAAGGATTGTCTGAGATACCCCCATTATGTATAGAAAGATCTATACCCTAATCATGAAATATTCCATATTCAAATGAATCTACCTTAGAATTACTTATACTAGTTTCTTCCATTAAAATATAAATAAAAATTTTCTGTTTGTTTTTGCTCTTTGAGACAGGATGTGGCTGTGTAAGTAGTGCAGGCTGGATTCAAAATGGAGGTAGCTCTGCCTCCAGCTATGACAGGTTGGGGTGACAGGGACAGGCCATCAAGCTCAGGCATGACTTCTTTTAAAACCTATGACTTCTTTGAACTCCTTTGTTGCTCTTTATTCCCTCCCCCAGCCCCCCCCACCCTGCTAAGTTTTCCATTCTGTGTCAGTTTCTCCTGTCAATATCTGACCCTTTGGAAACAACCAGGAGCAAGGAATGGTACCTGGAATCCTAAAACAGACTTGAGAACGGCACAGGGTCTGTGTTCTCTAACCCTAACCATTATAAACGTCCACTTTCATCACCACAGTGGGGGCCACTGTCACATTATAGTGACCCAAAGTAAGCCTTTGGAAAAGAACTATTGCACTTAGAAAGAGGAAGCCAACTGTCAAAGAGCACTTACAACATGAATACAAGCACTGGAGAGAAGCTGATGGCTCCTGTAACCTGTGATGGAGTCTGTAGTCTCAGCTTCTCTGAGGAGAGGCTGAGGCAAGAGGCTCAAGGTAGGCAAACCGGACAGGAGAGTGCCCACTAGTAGTCCCAGCACTTGCCTGACAGAGGCAGGGTTGCCTGGGACACATAGAGTAGTACACCCTGTCTCAAAAACAAACCCACAACTGTTCCAGTTGTTGATTTTCTTTTTCCTTACAATTGGGAACAATTTGCATCTTGCTGAAAAACATGTAACTGCAGAAAATGGGGCTCCATTTTGATTCTGAAAGACATGTGGCCACCCTGGGCTTTACCAACAAGATTTTCATAATTATCACTACAGATTAACAAATCAGTTAACTAGTCCTTTATCTCCGACCCCCAAGTCCCAGTTTTATAGATTATGGGGGGAGGGGGTTGTGTTGGCTGCCAATCTGAAAGCCTGCCAGTCACTTAACTTCCTTTGTTTCAAGGTCACGTGAGCACATTTCTAGCACAAGGTGGAAAGGTCACCCGGGAGGCCCGCGCCCACCTCCCCGGCCTTTTGTTACGGGCTGGCTGCTCCACCGCCCTTCTCCGGTCCCGGGAGGCGGGTGAAGGCAGCAGGCAGCGGCTGCAGAGGCGCCGCAGTGTTTAGGTCGCCGTGGTTAGCTATACTCACCCCGCTCGCTCGCCCTGACCTGGAGCCGGCGGCGCGCGGCGGGGCGGGACGGGGCGGGTCCGGGACGCCGAGAGCGAACGGGCAGGGGAGGAGCTCCGCCCGCGCCGCGGCGAGCATGCGCGCTGGGGCCGCCCGGTGGCGTCGCGGCGAGACTTTCCTGCAACCAGTACGCCAACGTCCATATCGTTCCCAGAGCCAAACCCTTCTCGGTGCTCTTGGCTAGGCAGGGGCGACCCCGAGCCAGGGTACCTGCATTCCCTTCCCACGTGCAGTCATATTAGATGCCTGGCTATATACATGGGATTCGTAACAACAGGGTGCGGGCCGCGAGCATCCCCAAGAGCTTAGAGAGCCATGCCAGCTAAACGAGGTGGCCACTGCCACTCATTTAAAACAAGTCTGGGGCAAGAAGTTAGGAAATCGAGTGCTGATAACTGTATCATTTGCAGCATAAAAATCAGAAAATACCAATCAGTAAAATAAAGCCAAGGGGCAATGGTAGGGCCAAGGAAAATAACCAGAGGAAAAGAGTCATAGGGGTCATGGGACCCATAGGATATCTCAGGGGAAGCACATCTGGTCCTTTAAACAGAACAGCATTTCTTAGAAAAGAAAGTAAACAGGCAAAATGAAAGCGCAGTAAGTCTTCAAACGTGAAGAGGGAGATTTTGGTCTTGAGCAAGTAGTGTAAGATTACCATGTTAAGTAGCTAATAAATTCCTGGGACTCTGGGTAATGGTTTTGCAATTTCCTGTGAGTGTGTGTGTATGTGTGTGTGTGTGTGGGTGTGTGTGTACTTTGTTTTATAAATGGACAAAACAGAGCTGTGGTAACCACTGGCAAAAGATGGGGAAGGGGTTAACTTAAAAGGGGACTTAGAATTTGGAAGGATGGTAGAAGGGTGGTAGTTTTTGATTGTTGGTTTTATTGATGACTAAACCACTATTTTGTTTGTCAAAACAAAAACAAAAAAAGTTACATTTTGCCACATGCAAAATAATTTTAACGGTATTGTAAAAATGAAGTTCAACTAACTTTTTTGAGCAACAATTAATTGGTAGCACCTAATTTAATTTTTTTTTAATTAGACAGGAATGTGTAACCTAAGCTAACCTGGAACTGTAAATACTCCTACATCTACCTCTGAGTGTTAGGATTAAAGCTTGGAACATCTTAATCTGCTTCTGACATGTTCATTTGTTTTGAAGTATAAGAAGTTATTTGTAGGACATGATAGCTCATGCTTATAATCCCAGCACCGAATGAAGTAATGGGGGGTGGGGGATGGCAAGAGGAATTCAAGGCCAATCTAGGCTATAGAGCAAATTCTAGAGCAGCCAAGGCTGCTTTATTATTTTCTAAAAATAAAGTTAAAAGTTACCAAAACCTTTCCCATGCAAAAGTAAGAGTCATTAGTTTACCATACTATTGTACTCAAAATTTTAGATACTTATCACAAATTATACCGAATTAGCCCAAGCCTGGTATTCTACACCAGAGCCAGTTTCAAATTACATGATTCATCTATGTAGACAAAAAAACAGGATGTAAGTCAGGTCACCTCTGTACATTTCCCTGTACCGTTCAAGGCAAGGAATGTTCTAGTCTGTGTTTGCACACAGCATGATAAAGTTCCTGAGGGGATGGGTTCTTAATCATACCATCCCTAGATTCATATAAGATTCCAGATGAGTAGGCATTGAATAAAATAACAAAGCAATCACAAAATAAAAGGAGAAAAGCTCAAATGAATTAAACACTTACTACTACTAATCCTCACTCTAGTAGATAAAGGACTAGTTAACTGATTTATAGAAGCCATGCTTTCATCTCTAGTGATAATTATGAATATCTTGGTGGTAAAGCCCAGGGTGGTCACATATCTTTCAGAATCAAAATGGAGCCCCATTTTCTGCAGTTACATGTTTTTCAGCAAGATGCAAATTGTTCCCAATTGTAAGGAAAAAGAAAATCAACAACTGGAACAGTTGTGGGTTTGTTTTTGAGACAGGGTGTACTACTCTGTGTGTCAGGCTGGCCTAGAACTCTAGGCAACCCTGCCTCTGTCAGACAAGTGCTGGGACTACTAGTGGGCACTCTCCTGTCCGGTTTGCCTACCTTGAGCCTCTTGCCTCAGCCTCTCCTCAGAGAAGCTGAGACTACAGACACACAGGTTACATCACACAGGTTACAGGTGCCATCAGCTTCTCTCCAGTGCTTGTATTCATGTTGTAAGTGCTCTTTGACAGTTGGCTTCCTCTTTCTAAGTGCAATAGTTCTTTTCCAAAGGCTTACTTTGGGTCACTATAATGTGACAGTGGCCCCCACTGTGGTGATGAAAGTGGACGTTTATAATGGTTAGGGTTAGAGAACACAGACCCTGTGCCGTTCTCAAGTCTGTTTTAGGATTCCAGGTACCATTCCTTGCTCCTGGTTGCTTCCAAAGGGTCAGATATTGACAGGAGAAACTGACACAGAATGGAAAACTTAGCACCCTAGGCTCAGGTTGATCCACTCCACATCTGCGGCTGCTCTTGATGATCATCCCATGATACTGGTATCTCAAATACACTGGGGTCTTCTGCTACAACTAGGCTTCACCAATAGCCTCTCATAGGCTCTCTTCATGGTGCCAAGCCTCAACTTTTCTGCATGACCCCTTCAGTCTTGGGCCAAGCATATTCAAACCATCACAGTCACAAATATCTGACCAACCAGGGCTACACAGAAAGACCCTATCTAATAACAACCTCCCCCCAAATTAGAAAAGTATATAATAGCTAATGAAAGATTACAATGATGATCCAACGAGTTAGTTCCAAATGCATGGTATCTTACTTTCTGCAACTGGGAACTGGCCATAAAGAACATTCCAGTTTGCTTCAGACTTCACCAAATGGAGAGACAGGTCCTCTAACTATGTAGACACAATGAATAATGACAGAGAAGAAAGAGGATGCCATAAGAGTTGTCCGGTCCTATTATAATTACATGGGTTGTTAGACGTCTGAAAGTGAAGTAAAGCTGTCCACAGCCGAGGAGTGCTGCATTTATATATATGAAACACATAACTGTTTTCTGCTATGAATGTTTTAATTATGTATACTGTTTTTGTGTATGATAAAGAAAAGACAAAGCGCTAGCCATATAAACTTGTCTCTGATGCTTTCTCAATATGTAAAGAACAAACCCAACTTGTCAGAGTCAGATATTCAGTCTGGTCACTGAGGAAATGCTGGCTCAGGGTATCCTAGTGCAAATGCTCTATAGGATGATGTAACAGTCAGTGGACAAAATTCAGCATTGAAAAGACCAATAAGGAACTGCAGTGCTTTCCAAATATTTGTGAATTCCACCCGTCTCAATGAAGCTACTTAGCCTGAGGTTACTAGCTGATGTGATGCTTGGCCTAAAGATTCCACTAGTCTGAAGCATCCTTGGATCCAGCCAGGCACACTGGGTTGTGGTCAGCAGTGGCGGGTTAGAGGAAATCAGTCAAGATGATATGAAAAAGACTACAAATGAGAGTTGTAACCTTGTCACATCACTACATCATTACAGTAAACGCTTTTGCTAAGTAGACTGTGGGTTGTCTCCCCTTCTTCAGCTTTCAAAATTATAATTAAAACAATTTAGACCGAAATATCCATAGAAGATATTCAATAGACACTTTGGCATTTGGAGCCCATGAAAGAAGTCAGGCTAAAAATATATACAGTGGACTGGTGTTATCTCGTATGCTTATTTAACGTATATTAACTATATGATATGCATTTGGCAAGACAAAAAGCCCAATAACATATTTTTCTTGTAGCATGGTTCCCACGTGCAAGCCAACAACTTCATCTGGCATTCAACTAGAGCAACAACCTTCTGTTCCAATAGCAAAGGAAGACTGGCTGTGCAGGACTTCTTGATTGATAGTGTATATATTCAAGATGGTATATGGTGACTTGCAGGGAATGTTAAAGATTTTAAGGGATAATTTTAACTTGTTCTATTTTTGCCTTTCATGCCGACTTTAAATCCTAACCCCCTCAGAACAGGTTGAGACTGTATTTGAATGTCACTGATCTATAGGTAGCTGCAGTTATGGTCACAGAAGACACTATTTAAGGGAGAGTACATCTAGTAATGCATCAAGAGATCTGAGATAGAATCCTAAGTAATACATATGCACAAAAGAATCAGGGAGACAAACACTGAAAAGTGAGTATTGGCTTTGGGAAAAAAAAAAAAAAAACAAGAAAAACACAATAGTAACCTTAGCAAAAGCAGTTTGAGTGATAGGTGGTGATCTGGGTAGTTTGGAAGAGCCAAAGTTATGGTTTATGTTTTAATTATTGTGTCTGAGACATTCATGAAACAAAAATGTCTCTTAACCTATAAGCCCCTTGCCCAAGGAGAGATACTTCCAGCAATACTATGGCCTGTTGATTATGGGTGATTACAAGCCATATGTTGTCATTCCCCTAAAGTTTGTTGAACTCAACTGTACTGGATGAGCCTGGTCATCTGTAGGCAGGAGGAACATGTGCAGGGAAAGTCCCAGGATGTATGCTTGCTGTGGTGGTTTGAATATGCTTGAGGAATAGTGGGCACGAAAAGCTTAGGTCCAGGCATAGTGGTACAAGCCTTCAGTCCCAGGAGGTGAATGCAAGCATACCTTTGAATTCAAGGCCAGCCTGGTACAGAGCAAGTTCCAAGTAGGGAAAAGCTTAGGTCCGGGCATAATAGTACACAACTTCAATCCCAGAACTAAGGAGACAAGAGGCATGCAGATCTCTGAGTTCAAAGTCAAGTCTACAGAGCAAGTTCCAGGACTGCCAAGCTGTAGGCAATGAAGGAAATTATCAAAACCAGAAAGCTGGTAAAGATGTAATAGAACAAGAGGCCATGTCTCTAGCAAGCAGCAGAACTCAACAGCTTTGGCCACGTGGCTCTGGCTTTAAAGTCAAGAGTAGAAGAGACTAATGGGTCAATTGATGCTGGTTAGCTAGAGCTAAGGAATTATTGGTAATTAAGGAAAGACCAGCATCACTGAGGTGAAATGTTCTGGGAAGTGTTTTCTGAGAGCGCAGAAAAGCTGTTTTCCAGATAGTCAAGGTTGTACCTTGTGCTGCATTTGGACTGGGTAATGTCTAAGAATCTCCCAGCTGGTAGTGGTTTTGAAGGTATGAAGGGGTCATGGATCGCAGCTGAGGCTTGGCACTGTGAAAGACCAGGGAAAGCCATTTGGTGAAGGTGCAGTCTCAGTTGTAGTTGAGGGTCCAGGACTGAAGAGGTCATGCAAAGAAGTTGAGGCTTGGCACCGTGAAGGAGGGGTAGTAGGGAGCACTAAGAGAGGTTATTGGTGAAGCCTAGTTGCAGTGGGAGACTACAGCATACTGTAAATGCCAATACCATGGGATGACCACCCAAAACAGCAAGCAGCAGTAGAGAAAACGACCACCAGAGCCTAGAGTGCTATAGAAGGCAGAGCTGGAGAAGTGACCTAAGCCCTTTAGAGGAACCTAGAAGATCATGTGTGCATCCCAGACACTGGAACAAGAAGCTATAAAGTAGAAGTTTCCTTGAAGCCCAAGATTTTAGAGATGCCAGAGCCATGGGATACCAGCCGAGGAACGTACAAAGTTTGGAGTTTACCTAACTGGCTTTTGGTCTTGCTTTGGTCTAGTATTTCCTCACTATGATATTTAGGAATGGCAGTGTATATCTTTTGATGTTGGAAGTATGTGACCTGCTTTTTGATTTTTGATTTTATAGGGAATTACAGTTAAGTGATTGGATGAATCTCAGAAGATGTTGAACTTTGGAATTTTAACATTGTTGAGACTGCTATAGCTTATGGGGAGTTTTGAAGTTAGACTAAATATAATTTTCATTATGCTATGGCTAGGTATGGCCTCCATAAACTCATGTGTTTGAACAAGCCTAAGGGGTCCAGGGAGTAGAATGTGGTTTTGAATATACTTGGTCCAGGGAGTATTAGGAGGTATAGCCTTGTTGCAGTGGGTGTGGCCTTGTTAGAGGAATTGTGTCATTGTAGAGGTGGGATTTGAGACCCTCCTCCTAGTTGCCTGAGGATGCTGATCTTCTCCTGTCTGCCTTCGGATCAAGATGTATAATTCTCAGCTCCTCCAGTACCATGACTGCCTGGACACTGCCATGGTTTCTGCCTTGATGAATCTGTAACTGAACCTGTAAGCCAGCCCCAATTAAATGGCTTCCCTTATAAGAGAGCTTCCTTCAAACCCAACACTGTTCCCATTGCCAAGAAGCACTTGCTGACAGGAAACTGCTGTGGCTGCTCCTTGGGAGGTTCAGCCAGCAACTGACCAATGGCGATGTAGATGCTTGGAGCCAACCAGACTGAGCTCCAGGATCCCAGTAGGGGAGGAAGCAGAAGGACTAGAGGAGTGGAGAGGGATTGCAACACCATAGGAAGGACAATCTTGGCTGGCCAGACCACCCAGTGCTCCAAGGAACTAGAACACCAACCAAGGAGTATACAGGGAAGGATCCATGGCTCCAGATATAAATGCAGCAGAAGATGGCCTTGTCTGACATCAATGAGAGGGGAAGCCCTTGGTCCTGTGAAAGCTTGATGCCCCCAGTGTAGGGGGATGCTAGAGTGGTGGGGCCAGAGTGGGTGGGTGGGTGGGAGAGCACCCTCATAGAGGCAAAGGGGAGGGGAGAGAGAGCAAATGGGGGACGGGGGTTGTGGAGAAGTAACCAGGAAGGGAGATATTTGATATGTAAACCAATGGAATGATGAATAAAAATAATAATAATAATAATAATAAAAAAGAGTGTTTCCTTAGTAATGGTATCTCTCCATAGGAATGGAAGCCCTAACTAAGACTCATGCCCCTGATTGGATGTAAGGGAAAGGTACACATGCAGAAACTACATCAGGATATATGTTTGCCCTTGATTGGACCTGATAAGAAATATGGTGGCCTTATGGGTTTGCCTTTATAAATCTCTGTAAATGTGAATCCTCAACATTTTCTGGGAATCCAGAAATGGACCTGACTAGAGCACAAATACTTAGTTAGTGACTGTTTCAAATTTCGCTCAAAGTTTAAGTACTGGTCTTATGCTGGCTTGGTGGGATTAACAGTTAAGTAGATAGGTCTAAGGGTGTAGAGTGCTTCAGAACATGTATGAAGCCTTGGGCTCAGTCTCCATACTACAAGAACAAGATGTGCTATGGTACATTCCTATGACCCTAGCTCCACATCAGTTTGAAGTCCATCCTAGAATACATAAGACCCTGTTTCTAAAAATTCATCCATTCACTCACAAAACACAAGCCATGGAGAATTATTACAGTGACATCAAGCTCACCACTGAAGAAAAGGACAAAGATACAAAGGCAGATGGGACAGAGTAAAAGCTGGAAAGGGCATTTTGGCATCTCCCATTTTTAAGTGGGTGTCTCTGGATCTACTTTATACGCCAACCACAGGAACCAAAAAGAGAGAAGAGATCTTTTAGAGGCACACACCTGAAGAGACAGAAGTCGAGTTGCAAATGCTCAATCACATAAGCTTCAATGAAGACAAAGGAGAAAGACATAGAAGGGAGTGGAAGCAGATACCTGCATGGAAAGGGAAGGAGGGCTTGAGCATGGTCCCTTTCTCATAGACCTCCTTTTCCCTATGAAGAAAGAACAAACCACCATTTTATAAAAGTGAGGGCAGAAGCTTAGAATTTTGTGGCGGTGTAGACATTACCACAGAACATGCTAAAGCTGGATCTCCATATTTATAGAGGCAATAACTCCTGTGTGTTATATGATTGTATGATGGATTGATGTACTGACTGGTTTTGTGTGTCAGCTTAACACAAGCTAGAGTCATCAGAGAGGAGGAAGCCTCAGTTGAAGAAATCTCTGAATAAGATTCAGCTGTAAAGCATTTTCTTCTCAATTAGTGATCAAGGGTGGGAGGGCCCATTGTATGTGATGCCATCCTTGGACTGGTAGTCCTGGGTTCTATAAGAAAGCAAGCTGAGCAACCCAAGTAAAGCAAGCCAGTAAGCAGCATGACTCTATGGCATCTGCAGCAACTCTTGCCTCCAGGTTCCCATCCTGTTTGAGTTCCTATCCTGACTTCCTCTAATGGTAGACTACGATCAGGAAGTGTTAGCCAAATAAACCCTCTTCTTCCCAACTTATTTTTTTGGTCGTGATGTTTTGTCTTAGTAATGGAACCCCTAAGACTTTTTGTTGTTGTTGTTCAACCAATATAGGTCATGGTGAGGTTGAATGAAGGAGTGTAAAGGTCAGGTGAATGGATAACTCCAGAATTGTAACTATAGGAGTGTAGAGAAGCATTGAAAAGTTGGGGTATAAAGAAGTCATTGCTAGGAAAGTAACAGAAGTAAGACTCGTGGGTCTCATGATGCTAAAGATGTCTAAAAGAGAGTCCACACCCATAAAAGAGAGAAGGGTCAGGGATAGAGGGTGAACATTGAAACAGTCTGTGGAGGCCAGTAGAAGTAGAGAGGAGAGAACTACAGGCCCAGAGGACAAGAGCCAAGTGGAGGAGACAGACACACTCAGCCCAGTCATATGCCTCAGTTACATCAAGACCTCCCTACCAGTAACTGCCAGTAGGGATAAGACTACTGCTAGCCTTAGCTAGCCACACCCATGTAAGCCCTGAAGGAGAATCCAGACCATTTGCAAGGACTGAGCTACAGCAAATGAGACAAAATTTTGTATAAAGAGGAGAAAAAAAAATGCATCCTATATAGCCTGATAATGGGAAAGGGGAGCTGATAAAGCAATTTAACCTCAGAGAAAATGAAGGGAGTCAAAGAGATTTTAGAAAATTCCCACGTATTTGAAAGACTTCAATGAATTTTAAATATAACCAGAAGGGAGACCCGCCCTTTATTGGCTTTGGTAACAACTTCATAAAATCAGCCTTTCCCCATCTATTCCAAGCAGAAGGACAATGGAAAAATGGGAAAGAAGCAATTGAACTGGCTAGGAAGTTACACATATGTTACTTAATTTACCAAACAGTCCAACACTACCGGTGTCACAACTGCTCCTGGGCATGAGGAAAATTCTAATTAAGGGCACCCTCCACGTTTGAGAATGACATTGACATCAACTCGGGCCAACTGCCAACTGTTGGAGATGCTATCAACTTCTTCAAACAGACTAGGGAACTGGAGACAGATAAGATAGTATCCCTCAAGACTAATATACAGATCAAACCAAACCAGTGTCATGGAAAAAGACAACTAAAAGGTGATTGTTTAAAGGTAGAGGCAGGGCAAGAACACTACCAGGATCCAACCCTCCATTCTTTCAGAAAATCAGAGACATAAGACCATTTGGAAGACAAGATAAAATGCCAGTAAGACAACCCCAAGGAGGTGGATTCAGAAACAGATTCCTAGGAAGACCAAAGAAGGTATGGGATTGACAACCCTGAAAAGTGAGGTAACAATTTGCAATCTCTACCCCACCCCTACCAATTCCCCCCAAATTATGTAACTGTTGTATTATTCCTGAGTAACAGGAAAACCATTCAAAGCATGAATTAAAAAAAATATAGAATTATTAGCCTATAATTTATCTCTAACTGGGGCTGGTGTGATGGCTCAGCGGTTAAGAGCACTGACTGCTCTTCCAAAGGTTCTGAGTTCAAATCCCAGCAACCACATGGTGGCTCAAAACCATCCATAATAAGATCTGACTCCCTCTCCTGGAGTGTCTGAAGACAGCTACAGTGTACTTACATACAATAAATAAATAAATATTTTTAAAAAATTTATCTCTAACTATTCTCATAATATTTACACCAGCATCTACTTGTGGTTGGGAATGGATATCATACCCAAATTATTTCCCCAATGACATTGCATTAAGAAACTCCTAAAATGAAGGGATCTTTTACCAAGCAATACTGAAAGTATCACTGGCACTGTAAGTAAATTATTGAAGGAAGATACTGTTGAACCGCACAATCTTTTAACTTCAATAGTCTTATTTGACTAGTAAAGAAGCCAAATGGTCAAAGGAGATTCACACTAGACTACAGGAACATAAATCAACTTTCTCCACAAATGCCAGGAAATTTACTTGATATAGAAGATATATTCTTTTTTGTTGTTGTTGGTTTTTTGTGGTTTTGATTTTATTCTTTTGGTTTTTTTTACTGTTGTTATTTTGTTTTTTTTGTTTTTTTGAGACAGGATTTCTCTGTGTTGCCTTGGCTGTCCTGGAACTCACTCTGTAAACCAGGCTGGACTCGAACTCAGAAATCCACCTGCCTCTGCCTCCCAAGTGCTGGGATTAAAGGCATATGCCACCACTGCCTGGCTAGAAGATATATTCTTAAAGATTAGGAATTACAACCCAAAATTCTTTGGCACCATAGACTTTATCAGACATGTTCTTTAGCACACCACTCCATGTGTGTGCTAGCCAGTAAGGAACATCTCTCCATGGCCTCTGTATCAGCTCTTGCTTCCTGACCTTCTTGAGTTCCAGTCCTGGCTTCCTCTGGTGATCAACAGCAGTGCAGTGTGGAAGTAAGCTCAATAAACCCTTTCCTCCCCAACTTGCTTCTTGGTCATGATGTTTGTGCAGGAATAGAAACCCTGACTAAGACATCTATGTAGATAATATTTTGATTGCAGAATACAATAAGGATACTGTTCAAAACTATATGGAGATAGTAATTGATACCCTGGTTGTCTTAGTTAGGGTTTACATTGCTGTGAAGAGGCACCATGACCAAGGCAACTTGTATAAGGAACAACATTTAATTTGGACTAGCTTATAGGCTCAGAGGTTCAGTCCATTATCAAGGCTAGAGGTATGGCAGCATCCAAGCAGGCATGGTGCTGGAGGAGCTGAGAGTTCTACATCTTGATCCAACTGCAGTCAGGAAAGAGACTTACACCCTCAGGCAGCTAAGAGGAAGCTCTCTCAAATCCCACCTGACAGTGACACACTTCTTCCAACAAGGGCACACCTACTCCACCACACCTCCTAATAGTGAGTGCCACTGCCCGGGGCCAAGCATAATCAAAATACCACATTGTTACATGATGGTTAAACCATTAATAAAGAAAAGGTGAAAGGGGCCAGATATCTCAACAAAATTTCTAGGTGTGTTATGGACCCAAGATCCAAGATAGCATACGGTACACTATTTTAAATATCCCCCCTCCCAGGGACAACTCAGATGCAGCATCTAATTAGTATGTTTACATACTGGAGGAACCACATACTATATTTATAGATTATTATGAAACTCTTCTATAAAGTAATTAGAAAGGTAGCTGATTTCCAGTGGGGACAGGAACAATGAGAAACTATTGGGATAGTCTATAAGGTTATCTTGGTACATGTATGACCAATAGTGAACCAAATGATACCTTAATTATGGATATCATATTTACTGGTGAGTATGGCAACTGGAGTCTCTTCATAATGCAAAAGGGAATCCACCAACATTTGCCTGTTGGCTTCTATTGCAAGTGCTTCTCATAGAAGGAGAATGAATACTCTCTCTTTGAGAAACAAATTGACATTTTTATGAGGCATGCAGAATCCTATACTCAGTCACTGCTCACTACCTTTTGGTAGTGATGGATGGGATCCACTAGAAGGCAGAATCCTTTGAAAGCTTAACTATGGAAGCAAAGATACCTATGGTACCTATCTGAATTCCTTTTTGACCAGGATGTGGTAGCAAAGGAGTCTGTGCCTTCTTGCACAAGAGAAATAGTCCAATTGTCTATAATCCTCATCCCTAAACTGCTCCTCTTCCCCCCAGAGAGGCACCTATTAGACTATGGGGACCAATCAAATGCTCATAGCATTTGGCTAACACATGGTTTACTGATGGCTCACCAATCAACTGATGGAACCCAAACTAAATGAAAAATAATAGCCTGTAGACGGGGGTAGGGGATGGAATAGCTATTACAGAGGAAGGAACCACCAAATCAGTGCAGCACACTGAAGTAACACCATTGACTATGCTATGAACAGCTAAAGAAAGCAAAAGAAAAACCTGTATCTTCTCCAATTCACAGCGTGTATGCAATGGGATAGCTATATGGTCACCAAAGTAGAAAAACACTAACTGGCAGATCAAGTGGTATCTCTCCAGATGTGCAGAGGAAAGCATTGTTCTTGGTCTCTCCTTCTATACTGTCATGGAGGCTCTAGGACTGTGCCTGGTTACCTTGGGTGAGTGAGTGGTATCACTGGATTTGGGTTATCAGGTCCAGCCTTAGGTGTAGTGGGGTTCCTGACTAAGCTAGTTTAACATGTCCAGACAGCATTTTTACTATATTCATTACAGGTAGGCACTTCATGAGATCAATCCAAGAGGATTGCTGATACAGAGTAGAGATGAAGGCCATGAGAATGTATAGACACGGAACTAAGACCATAGTAGCTGATGTGAAATTCAGGAGAGCCTTGAAATTTCTGCCAGAGACAGGGTACAAAGATATTAAACCTGGTGAGTATGGAGATTCACTGAAGAGGTGGTAACAAGGAGGATACAAAGTGGGACTGGTGGATTGGAATGACCATCAATTTAATTGCTTCGTAAGCAAATAAAATGATGGAGTCTGCATGTTGGAGCTGGGAGAATGTCTAGGCTATGAGGAAGGTGAGAATAAAAATCTCAAGGGGCTGTGTTTCAAGTAGGTGTGTCACATAGCTCCCTTTAGAAAATGGAAAGTGTCAAACTGATTAATACCCATCCATTCTTTTCACCAGTTCATCAAGAATATAGCATTTGCCAGGGAAACTGTGCTAGAAATACAGCAACAAACAGACAGGCAGGCATTGCCTTGCTTTTATGAGGGCTAGAGCCCATAGTCAGTAAGACCATCAACAAAGAACCATAAAAGATAAAATAGGGCTAGTGATCAGGCTCAATGAGCAAAAGCCATTTGCCACCAAGCCTGATGACCTGAGTTCAATCCCTTGGTCCCATTTAGTGAAATAACAGCTCCTCTGATCTCCATATACATGCCATGACACACACATGCTCCCACCCCTAATCAATGAATGAATCTAATTTTAAAAATAAAGAAATTAGATGACAGTCAACAAATTTCTAATTCCTCATATTTTTGGATTTCAATCGATTAGTATATGTTGGTAATATTAATTTTCATATTAAGATATTAAGAAAAAGTAATTGTTACTTCCTGTTGTTTTTGTTGTAAGAGGTTTGTGTGGGTTGGTTGAAAGATTACTTTCTTGCTTCTTCTAGGGTGTAGTTTTGCTCCTTATATTGATGTTTTCCATCTATTATCCTTTGTAAGGCTGGATTTGTGGAAAGATATTGTGTAAATTTGGTTTTGTCATGGAATATCTTGTTTTCTCCATCTGTGGTAACTGAGATTTTTGCTAGGTATAGTAGGCTGGGATGGCATTTGAGTTCTTGTAGGGTCTGTATGACATCTGCCCAGGATCTTCTAGGAAATCCAATGTCTAAAAGTATTCTTATTTTACTTGTACCATAGCAAGAACCAAGATTTTAAGCTCTACTAAATACAAAACAAACAAACAAAAAGACTTTATATATTTATGTTCATTTAAGAAAATACTAGTAGTGATGTATTATTTTGAAATATACAGTTAATATGTTTGGAGTTATTTAAAATATATATTGAGAAAAACATGTATTTTCAGTATTGCTGTAGGCAAGCATCTACATAAGACTGTTAAATTAATTGTTGTTTTATATCAAACAACTTTTATAATACTCATTTTTATTGTTATAATATTTTATAAATTTTAAAGAATATGACAAAAAAAGATATTGTAGGTATTGAAGGGAAACAAGAATGTGATTTAATTCTATTTACTTAAAATGTGTTTTTAAATGTTAACAAATTGAGATAAATTGAAATCATGTAACTTTTCTCATCATAATGCAATAAAACAAACAAAAAAAAAATAAAGAAATTACTAGTCCCATTCCTTTCTTTTCCATTTTGGGGGTTGAACTCAGGGTTCACACACAAAAAGACCATGCTCAATCATTGAGCTTCCCCTCACTACTCTTTAAGTTTGTTCCTTGAGACTGGGCCTAGTTGCCTCTGCACAGCAACTAAATTTTTGATTCTCACGTCTCAGTCTCTAGAGGTGTTGACACCATGTGTATAAAAGAAAGGAAGAAAAAAAGGAAGGGAGAGAGGAAGGGAGGGAAGGAAGGAGTGAGGGAAGGAGGGAGAAAGAAAGGAAGGAAGGAAGGAAGAGAGAAAGAGAAAGAGAGAGAGAGAGAAGAAAAATTGAGCTTAAGTATGTTATGAACCTCTGTAGACCTGGTTGTTAAGGAATATTAAAGGCTAAACCAACCAAAGAAAACTATAGATATGCTCACAGTCTAACAGGCATTGACATTGATAATGTGGATAAGCTTTTCCTGAGCCTCTGAAAAAGTCACTGATAGAGCTGTTTCCTAAGAATGTATAAACACCAGTTTATTGTATCCTTAGAAGTTATTTACATTATAGCAAGGCACAGCATCTATTGATATGGAAATCAGTTAAGAATGCTTTAATGGCTAAACAACTACAGAGCTGTAGCCTGACTTTTTCTAAAACATAATACCTAAGAACCACAAGAAAGGTAAATGTAAATGAATGTGATATGTATGAAAGGTGGAAAATTTTTGTGTGAGTATTTTTTTGTTTGTTTTGTTTTGAGACAGGGTTTCTCTGTGTAGCCTTGGCTCTCCTGGAACTCACTCTGTAGACCAGGCTGGCCTCGAACTTAGAAATCTGCCTGCCTCTGCCTCCCAAGTGCTGGGATTAAAGGCGTGCGCCACCACCGCCCAGCTACAAGGTGGAAATTTTTTAGATACATTCAGAAGGATTTACAAACTGCTACTCCTTCCTACAGGTTCATGCCACAGTGTGTGGAGGTCAGAGGACATTAGCCTTTGCTTTTGACCTTGTTTTTCCCTGGCTGGCCAGTGACCTTCCAGGGAATTCTACCGCTCTGCCCCCAAACACACCCCCCCTTCCACCTCACTACAAGAACACTGGCCTATAGACACACACTTTTACATCTGGTTTACTATGCAGGTACTGGAGATTTGGGTATTCTTTGTTTTTGTTTTTGTTTTTGTTTTTGTTTTTGTTTTTCTAAGATGTATTTATTTGGGCTGGCGAGATGGCTCAGCGGGTAAGAGTACTGACTGCTCTTCTGAAGGTTCTGAGTTCAAATCCCAACAACCACATGGTGACTCACAATCACCTGTATTGAGATCTGATGCCCTCTTCTGGTGTTTCAGAAGACAGCTGTAGTGTGCCTATGTATAATAATAAATAAATCTTTGGGCCGGAGCGAACGGGGCTGACCAGAGTGAGTGGGGTTGACCAGAGCGAGCAGGGGTCCTAAAAATTCAATTCCCAACAACCACATGAAGGCTCACAACCATCTATACAGCTACAATGTACTCACATACATAAAATAAATAAATATATCTTTTAAAAAACGATGTATTTATTTTATGTAATGAGTACACTGCAACTGTTTTCAGACACACCAAAAGAGGGCATCAGATCCCATTACAGATGGTTGTGAGCCACCATGTGGTTGCTGGGAGTCAAACTCAGGACCTTTGGAAGAACAATACAGTGCTCTTAAGCGCTGAGCCATCTCTCCAGCCCAGGTGCTGGAGATTTGAACCCAGGTCTTCCAGTTTGCCTTAACCCACTGAACTATATCCTCAGCCCCCGCATTGCTACTCTACAGACCAAGCTAAAAGAATGACGGATGAATTGTGGGTAGATAGTAATCTAACAATCACATGTAATTACATGGGAGATCTTTAGTCCCTTGCGATTTTAAAAGTTTCATCCAATAACTATATCTTCAACCACAATCAATTATTTTTATAAAGAAACATTTGAACATGGAAATTTACTTTAGGAGTCTTTTTTACATTGCCCTATCATCAAATACAATTATATCAATACATTTCTATTAAAAAGCCAGTTATAAGCTGGGAGGAGAGTGGTTCAGTGGCTAAAGGTGCGTGCTATCAAGACTGACCACTTGTTTTTGGTTTCCTGGACACACGTGGTAGAAGAAGAGAACTCCTGATGTTATCCTCTGACCTCCACACTCAAGCTATGGTGCGAATGCTGAAACGCACCCCTCTAAAAATACACAAATGTAATTGTAAAAGCAAGTTGGGCATAGGATAGTGGCACATGCCTTTATTTCAGCACTCAGAAAAGAGAGGCAGGTAGCTATATCTCCGTGAGTTTGAGACCAGCATGGTCTACATAGAGTCCAGGCCAGTCGGGGCTATGTAGTGAGACCCTGTTTCAAACAAACAGAACAGCCACAAGAATGTATAAAATTATATTGTGAAGCTAAATTTGAACTAATAATATTATCAGAGGCAAATCTTTTTATAAGTAAATATAATAAAATGATGATGTATAGAATGGGGCAAAACAATTTTTGTTGTCGTTTTGCTTTTTTGAGACGTCTCATGCAATTTGAGCTAATCTAAGACTTGCTATGTGGCTCAGGTTGGTCGTCAACTACTGGCCTTCCTGCCTCTACCTCCCAAGTGCTGAGATTACAAGAGTGCATATCACAGTCAGCAAAACTTTTAATAAGTGATTCTAACATGCTATAGAAGAGGAAAGAAAATAATAATTTTTAAAAAAATCACACAATAAAAGAAAAAAACCGAAGAGGAAGAACACAAACTAATAGAAGCCATGTGCAATGTACCATATTCTAGGGCATAGGCACGTTCAATCTCAAATCCCGCGCCAACAGTCCCTGTTAGCCTTCTTAGCGCAGCCTCACCCGAGGCTTGAGCCTAAGCCGTCATGGGCCTGGAAAGCCGTTGGGAGGCTTGCCACCTGAGTTTCTCTGTGCATAAGGCTCAGCGAACAAACACTAGGCTGAACCAGAGGCCGACCTGCCCTTAGGAAGGATTTGGCTTAGGATATGGTTAGGGATTTTACTTCTGTGTTTGCTTCCCCCAAGAAGCACGTGATCCTGCATAAGCTCCCACCACCATCCCCCACCCCCACCCCTCCAACCCCAGCCCCTGCGACTGGTTTCCTGATGCTTTGCAACATTTTATTGTTACCATTTTCTTCTAATATATATATATATATATATATATATATATATATATATATATATATTTCTGGAATATATATATATATTCCAGAAATTTTAAATTAAATTTGCAAAAAATAGATTGTCTTGCCTTATATGAAAAAAAACTAAGAATATGTTGTTCCCACAGAAAAATACATTTGTGCAAAATACAAAACACGATTGCCACAGAGTCATTCAACAACTTCCTTCCCAAGTGAGTACTAAGGGCAAAGCACTTTGAACCAAGCAACACAAAAACACACAATTCTTGATCACAAGAAATAGACTTAGCACTAAAGAGTTATATTGACAGAATATCAAGTATCTCACAGAATCAACAAGAAAACTGAAGAACCAGGATTTTAAACCAAGGAAAGGCTTCCAGGGCAACGAAACAGTAGGAGCCACGAGAAGGCCACACTCATGCTTGGTGAGGTGCTGCTGCTGATCCTGGCGCACATGCAAGGCCTACAGACACTGTGTTCATACCACAAGCTCCTGGGAAGATATTTAATCATCTCTTTCCCTTTTGCATAGTTCAATTAAGATTCAAGGCCCCAGCACTTGGGAGGCAGAGTCAAGTGGATTTCTGAGTTTGAGACCAGCCTGGTCTACAGAGTGAGCTCCAGGACAGCCAGGGCTACACAGAGAAACCCTGTCTCAAAAAAATCAAAAAAGATTCAAGACCAACAGAAAGACGCCTGTGCTATGGTATGTGTTCACTCATAAGTGGACATGACCCACAAAGTGCAAGACAGCCATGTAACAATCCGCAGACCCAAAGAAACTGGGTAATAAGGAGGTCCCAAGGGAGGATGTGTGAATTTTTTTTTTTTTCACTCAAAAAGGGAAACTAAATAGTCATAGAGGTGGATGGAGAGAGGGAACTGGATAGGAGAGGGGGTGAGAAGGGGAATGGGCATGGCAGTCAGGTATGAGGAGAGGGGGCTGAGAGAGGGTTGGGAATGAGAATGGAAGTTGGTGGTAATGGGGGCATCTTTGGTGAGTAGGTGGAGGCCTGGGACTGAAGATATAGGGAGTCTATGGGGGTGACCTTAGCTTAGATTCCCATCAGAGGGGCGTATCGAGACTGAAGTGACCACTTCCTGTAGACAGGCAGGACTTCTAGAGGAAGGAGGTAGATATCAATACACCCACAAAAACTTCAACCCAAAATTTGTCTTGCCTACAAGATGTGTAGTGATAAAAATGGAGCAGACTGAGGGAACAGCCAAACAATGACTGCCCCAACCTGAGACCCATCTCATAAGAGGGGCAACTCCTGACACTATTAACAATATTCTGGCCGGGTGGTGGGGGCGCACGCTTTTGATCCCAGCACTTGGGAGGCAGAGGCAGGTGGATTTCTAAGTTCGAAGCCAGCCTGGTCTACAGAGTGAGTTCCAGGACAGCCAGGGTTATACAGAGAAACCCTGTCTCAAAAAAAAAAAAAAAAAAGACAACAATATTCTGCTATGTTGTAGGAACCTAGCATAACTGTCTTCTGAGAGGCTTCATCCAGCAGTGAATGGAAACATGCAGAGACCCAATCCCAAACATGAAGTAGAGCCTGGAGAGTCTTATGGAAGAGTGGTGGATAGAAGCAAGCAAGTTGGACAAGGACAGCACAAGAATACCCATAGAGTTAACTAACCTGGGACCGTGGGGGCTAACAGAGCCTGGGCATCAACCAGGGAGCATGCAGAAGCTAGACCTAGACTAGACCCCCTGCATATTTGTAGCAAATGTATATAGCTTGGTGTTCCTGTGGACCCCCTCACAAGTGGAGCAAGAGCTGTCTTGGTCTCTATTTCCTGCCATTGGATCCTCTTCCCCGATACTTGCACTGCCTGGGCCTCAGTAGGAGAAGATGTGCCTAGACCTGCTGCAGCGAGATGCCCCAGGGTGGGGTGGTACCCAAAGGGGATCCCCTTCTCTAAGAAGAGGAGGGGGCAATAGAGGGAGGGAACTGTAAGGATGGTTCTGGGAAGAGAAGAGGGAGGAGGGCTGTGATTGGGATATAAAGTAAATTTTAAAAATTAAAATAATTTTTTTTAAAAAGATTCAAGGCAAAATCTGATTGGCTAAGCCTAAGAGTTGTGCTCATGCCACAGTTCTGAGCTTTGAGGAAGATAGTCTCTGACCAACGTGCCATCCAGGAAAGCATTCAGTACTCTAAGACCCACTAAGACTCAAACAATGAGGAGTTTGCCCTCAAAGTGAGAAAACATAGAGGCTTAATGAACAAAGAACTTTCTAATGTCTAGTTCAAGATATAGTCGGGCCACTTAACATAGTCCCCTTTACTTTACTTTACTATATCTTTATGAAAGATGCTATGGTCATCACTGTTATACAGTTGGTATACAATTGTTTTACTTGAGACAGGTCTTGCTATGTCATCTAGAGTATCTTTGAACTGGACCTCCTCCTCCCTCAATTTTTCAAATGCTGGCATTACAGACCTGTGTTATATCATTAAAAATTCCTCATCTTCTAAACCCTAATATCTAGAGATGAGAAAACAGAAGCCAGTATTGTAGAAAGATGATGTTAGACAGTGTGGTGTTTTGAATAAAAATGGCACCCATAGGCTCATAGATTTGAATTCTTAGGGAATGGCACTATTTGAAATGATTAGGAGATGTGGCCTTGTTGGAGGAGGTGTGACACTGGAGGTTGGGCTTGAGTGGCCTCAGCCAGGCCCAGTGGCCCTTTCTTCATGCTGCAGCAGACCTGGATGTAGAACTCTCAGCTTTTTCTCCAGCACTGTGCCTGCCTGCCTGCCTGCCACCATGCTTCCCAACATGTTGTTATTAAACTAATGCTCTGAAACTGAAACTCCAAGCAAGTTCCAGTTAAACACTTGTCTTTATAAGAGTTGCCATGGCCATGGTGTTGCTTCACAGCAATAGAACACTGGCTAAGACAGAAATTGGCACCAGGGAGAGTGCTATTGGTATGGCAGGCCTGATCATGTTGCTTATTGATGGAATATGGACTTTGGATTAGGAACACAGTCAAATGCCTGAAGCAGTGCTTAATGGGCCATACTAGTAGGAAGACAGTGGTGCTGAGAGGAATATAGATGATGATGGCCCTGCTTAGCAGGTTTCAGAGGAGAAGACTATTAGTAAGTAGTCTACAGAGTATTCCTGGGGTGTTTTAGTAAAGAATGTAGCTGCTTTCTGTCCTTGTCCCCCCAAAAATGTGTCTGAGGCAATTGAAGAGTTTTGAATTAATGGTGTTGGCAGAGGAAGTTTCAAAATGACCCTAATATTGAATGTGTTGTGTGGTTATTACTGGTCACTCTTATGAAAAGGAGCAAGCTAAGCAAGGAAAAACACAAAATGTGCAATTTGAGGAGGTAAAGAGCACCAGGAAGTGTAATGGAGCCAAACCCAGGGCTCAGGGAGATACGGGCTTAAAGGAAAGCCTGATGATCAATGAGATAAAGGGAATGATAACCTCAGGGCAAGAGCCCTAGTCAGCCGAGCTTCCAACTTGTGAAAAGGAATTTTAAAAAGCTTAAGCAGTGAAGGAAGCCATCAAAACCAGAAAACTGATGCAGATGTATATTGTGGATGGCTCTGTGCTCCTTGTATTTTATGTTAATTCTGCTCGCCCAGGAGAGACTGTCTGGAATGAGGAATGAGTCTCATCCTCATGTGGCTTCTTGTGAACAAATCCCCTAATGAATAAAGGAGCCAATCACTGGGTGAGTAGGTGGGACTTCCTGGTTGGATGGAGGAAGAGAGGAAGCAGAAGAGAAATAAGTCTTTTTGGAATGGGGACAGCAGAGGGGTAAGATGTAGCTGCTAGAGTTTCCCAGTATCATGGTGGATCCACAAGGATTCACCACCAGAGGAATTGGATTTTAATAAGGCCTACAAGATTAGGTTTTAGTTGTTGGGCCCAGAGATTGAGTTACCATTGTTTTTGAACTAAGTTTGTATTGCGTTTTTCTTTACAAGGTGGCTCATCTGGGTTCAAGAGAGAAAAGTATGGCAGCAAAGCATGGGTTTGCCAGATGTGCACCACAATGGCGGCAGAGGATTTGAAGCATGGGGCTGGTATGGTAGTGATCCACGAGAGGGAACTTAGTGAGCTGGGTGGAGAGATTTTGGAGTTCTGACTCAATGTCTCCACGAGATAAAAACAGGTCGGCCATTGCCTACCAGTGCATGGCTGGCCAGGCCACCAGGGCAGAGGCACAAGTACAGGAATATGCTGGCTCAATCTTTTTTTATTATTTCCTGCAACAGATGTAATTGAACAAGGGGAACATGTTCCAGGTCCAACAAGAAACAGAACTTGGCAGCTTCAGCCACTTAATAATGGCTTTTGAGTCAAGGATATAAGAAAGGGGTTATAGAATCTCCCTCCATGACTATGGAAAGTCATTGAGGCCAAGTGTGTGAAGCCATTGTGTAAAGCTGTAAAAGTGAAGTTTGTATTTCATTGGAGACCTGAAGATATAAACTAGAGGTGTCAGAGTCATGACATACCTGTAGAAGAGAGCTGGTAGCAAGGTATGGAACCAGCCCAAGAAAGAGAAGTTATGTTGCAGTCAAAAAAGCTGAAAGGAGTTGGAGAGCTGAAGAGCCCTTTGACATCAGACATGGAGAAGCAAAGTTCAGAGTTTTCCCAACTGATTTTTGGTCTTGCTCTGGTTAGTATTTCCTTACTATGCTACCTTTTCTACCTCTTGTAATGGTAATGTATATTTTGTGCCATTGTATGTTGGAAGCATGTGATCTTCTTTTCTACAGTTGAGAGATTGCCATGAATCTCAGAAGAGACTTTGAACTTTGGAGTTTTAAACCATGTTGAGACTATGATAGACTATGGGGACTTTTGAAATTGTAGTGAATGCATTTTTGCATAGAAGCCTATACGAATAAGGGCATAGAATGTTTGAATAAGAATGACCTCCATAGGCTCATATATTTGAAAGGATTAGTAGGCATGACATAGTTGGAGGAAGTGTGTCACAGATGGTAGGCGTTAAGGTTTCAAAAGTCCAAAACCAGGCCCAGTGTGACTTTCTCTTTCTGCTGTCTATAGACACATGTAGAACTCTCAGATCCATAGAACTTTCCAGCACCATGTCTACTTGAATGCTGTCATGCTTCTTACCATGATGATAATGGACTTTACCTCTGAAACTTTAAGCAAGTCCCAATTAAATGCTTCCCTTATAAGAGTTGTTGTGGTCATGGTATCTCTTCACAGCAATAGAGCATTGACCAAGACAGATGGCATTGGGAGGAGTTTGACTGTTTTCAAACCTCATTACAGTTTGAAACCTATAATGGTTCATTTATGGGAAAAGCATCACATGTGGTTGCTGCTTCACAACATATAACAGAATCATAAACCAACATTATCAGGTTTTTGTTTGCTGCCAATTGATGGATATATCATAAGAAAAATAAATTCTACCAGCATTAGTACTTTTATTTACTTCCCTTAATATGAGTTCTTTCATCAGTAGCAAATCAGAATCTATAGCAATTTATGACATTCACCAAGTCTACAATTATGATTCTAAGCATGATTGACAAGAAAAGCAAATTCACAATAGGTGTCTTTTTAAACACCAGTGCTTCCTGCATGACAGAAATTCAGGATAGGCATGTTGCTGCCAAATGGCCCACTGGTCCCCCACTCCCATCACTGCACCATTGTTATGATGTATATTAGGAAACCTCAGAGTGTTAGCAACTATAGGCAAACAGAATTCTCACTGGACATCATTAGATCACCCTTGATGGGAGTAACTCTGTTGTTGATCGAAAGCTTTACTTTCACCTCTGTTACCAAGGTACTGTTTGGCCAGCATTGAGGTGGCTGGATGGGGTGGTTTTAATAGGCATGCCCCACCCCCCATAGACTCATGTATGAGAGTGCTTGGCCTATAGACAGTGGCACTATTAGGAGATGTGACCTTGTTGGAGTAGATGTGGCCTTATGAAAGTCTGTCACCGTGGAAGCAGGCTTTGAGGTCTCCTATGCACAAGCCATGCCCGGTGTAGCATAGAGTCCCCCTCTACTACCTGTGGACCAAGATATAGAACTCTCAGCTGCTTCTCAGCACCGTGTCTGCCTGCACACTGCCATGCTTCCCACCATGATGATAATGGACTAAACCTCTGGAACTGTAAGCCAGCCCCAACTAAATGTTTTCCTTTGTAAGAGTTACCTTGGTCATGGTGTCTCTTCACAGCAATAAAACCTAAACTAAGACACTGGGAATAGAGATTTTCTGTTATTCTTGGAGTAAATGTTTTTCCACATCTTCTTCAGTAACAATTTCTTAAAGATCATTCATCTGCAGTACAAATAACATAATCTGAGCCCATTCCACGAGATAACAGCATTTGTAAATCTCAAACATGTTTACAATGATTCCCTGACCAAGCAAAGTTAGAAGAATCAATGTAGATGGCTACCTCAAGTCATGGTCTACATGACATGACTTTCTTCTTTCATCAAGACAATTATTAAGAAACCATTTCTTGGGCTGGAGAGATGGCTCAGTGGTTAAGAGCACTGAGTGCTCATCCAGGGGTCCTGAGTTCAAAATACGGTGTAGTCATATATATTAAATAAATAAACTCTCTTAAAAAAAAGAAAGAAAGAAACAATTTCTCAAAAAGGACACAGTAATACTAACTTGGCAAAAAGTACGTGGCTTTACTCCAAATCCTAGGGGCTTCTGTTATTATCGCTATTGTGATTTTCTTCATAAGAGCTTTGTACTTTCTACTTGTATTAGTAAGAGTTCTCTAGAAAGAAGAGAAATGATATCTCTCTCTCTCTCTCTCTCTCTCTCTCTCTCTCTCTCTCCCTCTTCCTTTCCTTCTCTCTCTCTCTTTCTCTCTCTCTCTGTCTCTCTGTCTCTGTCTCTGTCTCTGTCTCTGTCTCTGTCTCTCTCTCTCTCTCTCTCTCTCTCTGCATGGTTTATTAAAATGGCTTACCGTCTGTGGTGTGCCTATTACAACAACGGCTGTCTCCCATTGAAAAGTCCAAGAATCCAATAGTTGTTCACTCCCTGAGGTTTGATGTCTCTGCTGGTCTTCAGTATACATCAGAATCCTGAAGTAGCAGGCTGTAATCCTAGTGAAGGAATGAGCTTGCTAGAGAGAGTGAGGGCAAGCAGGCAAAGAGCAAAAGCTTCCTTCTTCCATGTCCCTTATCTAGGCTGACTCCAGAAGGTGTGACCCAGACTTAAGGAGGCTCTCCCCACTTCAAATGACCCAGTTAAGAAACATCCCTCACAGGTGTGTTCAGCAGCTTGGGTTTTAGGTAATTCCAGATACAGTCAACTAGATATTGACCACCAAGAATAGCCAATCACATTTTTTCAGTTACTATTTCATCTATAGAAATTCCTCCCCTTGTTCTGAGTGTGATAAATTTGTCAACCTTTCAAGGTCCATGACAGATGGTTTACAAACCATTCCAAACAGCTTACTAAAACATACCCTGAATTGTCTCCCAAATCTAGATCCCTACCAAGCATTATGCCTCTTTTTCTCAGAGACAGAATGCAGAAACTATAGTATTTTTATTTTGTTTTAGAGTAGTATGGCATGTTGTATTCTCCCCAGTAACTATGAAAAGATGTTCCACTTTACACAGTCTTTTAAAGCTATGAATAGATTCCCCTAGCACTGAGAAGTGTGGCTGGTGATCCTCCTTTCCTCTGAGTCTGAATTATGGGAGAAATGAAACCATGTGACTTGTGTGACTGGTCACAAAAGGCCATGCAGATTCTACTTGGAGACACTCATCCATAGAATCTTGACACTAAGCTTAATTAATAAAGTCCAGGCTACTATTGATGTCCAATTTAGACATTCTGGACAAAACATCAACCTTAAAACTATAAAATGACTGAAGACAGGAGACATGACCTTCAGTTAGGCATTATTCTTTTAAAACTACAACATGGACTGGGTGGTGGTGGCGCATGCCTTTAATCCCAGCACTTGGGAGGCAGAGGCAGGCGATTTCTGAGTTCGAGGCCAGCCTGGTCTACAGAGTGAGTTCCAGGACAACCAGGTCTATCCAGAGAAACCCTGTCTCAAAAAAACCAAAAAACCAAAACAAAACAAAACAAAAAACGAAAACAAAACAAAAAAACTACAACACATACAAAAGTAGAAGATATCTCTCAAAAATTAAAAATAAAACTGTAGTCTATGAACATGGGAGCGTATTCTTGAGTAGGAAAGTGGAAAGCAAGGTGCGCAGAATGTGCTGAGGCAGAGGGGACAGTTTCTTCAGTAGGCGTCCACTGCTGAGTTGCCAGGTCTACTGCAAATAACTTAGTAAACTCTCTGGCTCATAAAGCAAGACATAGATACAGATAGCCATGGAAATAGAGGACTAGCTGGAAAGAGGAAGAGGGTCAGCAGGAATATGGGGAGAGCAGGAAAGGATAGTATGTATTGAGTATAGTCAGAATACACTGTGGGAGGCTGGAGAGATGGCTCAGAGGTTAAGAGCACTGACTGCTCTTCCAGAGGTCCTGAGTTCAATTCCCAGCAACCATATGGTGGTTCACAACCATCTGTAATGGGATCTGATGCCCTCTTCTGATGTATCTGAAGACATGACAGTGTACTCACATACTTAAATTTAAAAAATCTTTAAAAAAAAAAATACTGTATGAACATACAACTCCACTATTGTATATTACTAACATATATTAACAAAAGCTAAATAATGAAATTCATGGCTGCTAATGATACATGCAGAGGCTAGGGGACAGGTTGGGGAGGGCTTGTGCACTCTGGTCTTATGCTACTCAACACTAGCATAAGTGTCATTACCAGACATCAGCCAGACCTGTGCTCACTTCAGGATCTTCCCTTCTTTGTGTATGTACTAAGGGTTTCTGGGGCCAGCTGGTTTTGCAGTCTGTGGGCTGGGCAGGTTCTAGAATACTTCCAAAACACCCCAGGCAGTAGTACCTCTGAACTAGCCAACCATGTGGATAGGGTGTCTCCCACATGTGTCAGGAGTGTGGGGAACAACCACAGAACTGAAAGCTGAACAGTGAACCTATCTTTGAAGACATTCTAAGGATTAACCACCTTGGAGGGAGGCAGCCGTAGTGTCAAGTACTCACTAGAATTTCAAGGTCATTGGACTAAACGCACTGAATGGTAGATAGATAGTTCCCGAGGTTTAACCCCTCTTTGAAGCTTTTGGCCCCTGGTTCAAAGCTATCAAATTCTAGAGTTATTCTGACAAGGAGATCAGCTCTGAGGCACCCAGGGTAGAGCCACTTTCTCTAAGGCTATGTCTGCCTGAGCCAAGCCTGTCACCCTCACCCTTTGGCTTCTCAGCTTCTGGGCTTCTTACTCCCAAGACTCTCTCACCCATGACAGGTTAGATGTATGCTCCCTGACTTCTGGTTGCTCCCAGCACTCAGACCTCAGTGTAGGTCAGTTCTAAACACAAGGCTCACTTACAAGATCAAGTCACAATGTAGCCAAGTTCTAAACACTACATTCATAGATGACAATACCCAGGCACTGTACTCCTGATCAGACTAATGCAGTGAGATTGCTCACCATTGGTGACTCATTTTTTTTATTAGATTTTTTATTAGATTTTATTTATACGTCATATGATATCTTCTTTCCCAGTTTCCCCTCCGAAAAATAAAATAAAATAAAATAAAATAAAATAAAATAAAATAAAATAAAAACCCTGTTTCTTCCCCTCTCTCCCTGCTCACCAATCTACCCTCTCCTGCTTCCTGGCCCTGGCATTCCCCTATACTGGGGCATAGAGCCTTCACAGGACCAAGGGCCTCTCCTCCCATTGATGAACGACTGGGCCATCCTCTGCTACATACGCAGCTGGAGTCATGAGTCCCTCCATGCATACTCTTTGGTTGGTGGTTTAGTCCCTGGGAGCTCTCATATGCCAAAGAAATGACTGCTTCACTGAACCCTACAAGAGGATGAGAGGCTTGTGAGAATTTTGGGAGGTATCTTGAGTATAGGATTGCTAGTCTCTGCTCACTAGGTCTTGCCTTCAGGATGGAGCTTCTAATTCTGCTCCCATTTCAATTTAATTCTGAGGTCAGAGCATGAAGGCCCCCACTCATGAGGAAACAAGGCAGTGAGGCTTTCTTCCAGTCTTCCTTTATTTAAAAAACAAACAAACAAAAGGGAACCTGTTTCAGCCAGTTGACTATAGCTCGCTGTATTAGTCAGGGTTCTCTAGAGTCACAACTTATGGAATGCCTCTCTCTATATATATGAAAGGAATTTATTGTAATGACTTACAGTTTGCAGTCCAACTAACCCAACCATGGGAAGCTATGAATGCGAAACCCAGGAATCTAGTAGTTACTTAGTCCCACAAAGCTAGTTGTTTCAGCTGGTCTTCTGTATAAGTTGGAATCTTGAAGCAGTAGGTTCCAACAGATGTGCTTGCAAGTAAGTGCAAGCAGGTGAAGAAGAGAGAGCTTTCCTTCTTCATTCGTCCCTATGTAGGCCTCCAGCAGAAGGTGTGGCCCAGGTTAAGGGTGTGTAGCACCATGCCTGAATTTGGAACTTGCTCTGTCCCAGGCGGGCCTTGAATTCTGCTTGCCTCAGACTCCTGGGATTAAAGGAATGTACTACTTTGCCTGGTCTAAGCTTTTCATGGCTACTATGCCTGAAGATTTAGATCAAAAATATGTGTCATCCTACGTGAAGATCCGGGTCAGAAATCTGTGTCTTCAAGCCTCAAGATCTGGATCCAGGGTGTGCCCTCCATTTCTGGACTGTAGTTCATTGCAGATGTAGTCAAGTTGACAACCAGGAATAACCAGTACACTCGCCAACTCCAAGTTTAGAGTGTACATTGTGCATGAACATGTGTGTGTGCGCATGTACACGCATGTATGCATGTGTATGCATGTGTGTGTTTGTGAATCTGTGTGTGTGTATTAGGGAGATCCAGTTCTTTCCTAATGCAGCAGCTGAATTGTTTTGTGTCAGTTGAAGGACATGGTGACAAAAGTCAGATTCCCAGATACTCCTACTACAATGTCCACCCTCTCAAGGAAATTCATTCAAATATGTCTCATAATCCATCTTTCTTCTGATATCCTGAATCTCATTTCTGGAAAACATTAGACAGGTGATATATGGCAATCTCATATGCGGATTTGCCAGTGATTCTAATGCTCATTTTCCAAAGTTTTTTATAGATGCTCCTGGTGTGACAGCCCCAGAATCCCAGGTACAGGCTGAAAGATGAGGTTGCCAGTTCAAACCCAGCTTTTGGCCTATAATAATTTGTTCAGAACAAGCTGGAGCCACTTAGCAAGGCCACTGTCTCAAAATTAAATTGTGAAAGAAGAGCTGTGGCCAAGAAGGCTCACTGTAAGCTCTAGCCTAGTGTTTATAAGACCAGTTTCAAGTCCCAGTATTGGGGAACAGAAAATTGGCTATATTTTTCTGTTTCCTCAGGATCTCTTTTATGATCTACCTACTTCTTTCTCTTGTTTCTGCCAGAGTTAACACAGTATGTGTCTCATCTCTCATCAGAACCATTTATCACTTAATTAAATTTAACCAGCTCTCTGGAAACCTTGGGTTACTGATGGCTTCAAACAAATTTATAGACCAGGCACAGTGGTGCAGTCCTATAATCCCAGAATTTGTGAGCAGAGAAACACAGTTCATGAGTTCAAGGTTATCCTGTCTTGACAGAGAGACCCTATGTTAACTGAATAGAAAATGAGGACAAAACTATTCTTAGTTATGGTTGAGGAGAAGGTTTTGCTGTAGATTTAAGACAGAACAGTCAGAGGCATCTGGAAGGATCCAGACTGAACATGGCCAACAGACTCACAGATGGGGCCATGAGAGGAGTGAGGGAGGAAGAGAGGAAGAAAGGAGAAAGGGGAACAAAAGGAGGCAGGAGGAGAGCAGTAGAGCAAAAGGCCATATGTGAACCAGGAGATCTAGAGAGCATGTGGTCAAATATGGCAGGACTACATAGGAATTGAGGCTGGGCAAGGAAAGTCCGGGCCCTGGTAGGGACAGGTTTAGAGTAGGGCCTCAAGTGCTGGGAGGAACCACAAGTACTGAGTAAGACTTGGCCCAAGTTTCTTTGGGACATGACATGGATACAACGGTAAAATTATCTGTGATTTTGCAAATTGTCTAGCCTTTTCTCATTGTTAGATTGGGAGTGACCTTCTCACAAGCCTAGCCTTTTTCCACAAAAGTTTGTAATTGAATAGAAAAAGCCAGACTAGAAATATGAAGTAGTGTCAACCTATTGTAAGGGTTTGAAGAATAAATATTTAGGAAAAAACATATATGTATGTCCATGTGCACAGGCAAGCATATAACCATGTATTTGTATACATGTGCAAAATAAACCATTACATAAAATATAATGTGTCAAATCAAAAGCTTTACACTTCATTTACTCTTCATTTGATGATCAAGCGTTCCCTACCTTTTACATCTAAGAAAACAGCCTGGACAAGGCAGCATGTTAGGTGCTTCAATACCACTGTGCATGTCCTTAACTTAGATTTAATCACAGTTACAGCTTAGGCTCTGTATTAGTCAGGGTTCTCTAGAGTTACAGAACTTATGGATAGTCTGTATTTAGTAAGGGAATTTGTTATGATGACTTACAGTCTATAGTCTAACTCCCCAACAATGGTCAGCTATAAATGGGAAGTCCAAGAATCTAGTAGTTGCTCAGTCCCTCAAGGCTAGTAGATTCTAATAGATGTGCTGGCAAGTAAATGCTAGCAGGCAAAGAAGAGCAAATCTTTCTTCTTCCAATGTCCTTATGGAGGTCTCCAGCAGATAGTGTGGTCCAGATTAAAGGTGTATACTACCATGCCTGGATCTGCGACTTATTTTGTCCCAGGCTGACCTTGAACTCAAAGATCTCCTTGCCTTAGTCTCCTGTGATTCATAGCCACTGTGCCTCAAGATCTCCATGCCAAGATCCAGGTCAGAATCTTGTGTCTCCCAGCCTCAAGATCTGGATCATAGGTAAACCTCCCTGTCTTAGTCAGGGTTTCTATTCCTGCACAACATCATGACCAAGAAGCAAGTTGGGGAGGAAA
>NW_022196914.1:51703663-51704100 GCF_008632895.1 Mastomys coucha
ATTCCTCTAAGGGTTTGGGTCACTTCTCCAGCTCTGCCCTTTGTAGCACACACCATGTCTTCTAGGCTTCAGATGCCTGTACTCCACTGCTGCTGTTCTTGGTGGTCATTGCATGGTACTAGCATTCACAAAACACTGCTGTAACTAGGCTTTACCAATAGCCTCTCATAGACTGTCTTCATGGTGCCAAGCTTCAACTCCTTTGCATGACCCGTTCAGTCCTGAGCCATCAATTGCAACTGAGGCTGCTCCTTCACCAATGGCATTCCATGGCCTCTCACTGTGCCGAGCCTCAGCTGCTCTTCATGACCCCTTCATGCCTTCAAAACCAGTACCACCTGGGTGACTCTTTTTGTTTTTGTTTTTGTTTTTGTTTGTTTTTTGGTTTTTCGAGACAGGGTTTCTCTGTGTAGCCCTGGCTGTCCTGGAACTCACTC
>NW_022196914.1:51704875-51733719 GCF_008632895.1 Mastomys coucha
CAGCAGCTGTGAATGGAAGTCCAAGGATCCAGCAGTTGCTCAGTCCCACAAGGCAAGCAGGTGAAGCATAGAGAGCCTTCCTTCTTCAAATGTCCTTATATAGGTCTCCAGCAAAAGGTGTTGCCAGATTAAAGATGTGTGCCACCACACCTTTAACCTTGCTTGAACTCATAGATCTTCCAGTCTTAATCTTCTAGGATTCATAGCCACTATGCCACCACACCTTTAATTCCAGATGATCTTGAACTCATAGATCTTCCTATCTTAATCTTCTGGGATTCATAGCCACTATACCTCAAGGTCTCCATGCCAAGATTCAGGTCGGAAACTTGTATCTCTCAGCTTCCACATTAGGGCCAGGTGAGCCTTCTAATTCTGGATTGTAGTTCATTTCAGATATAGTCAAGTTGACAACCAGGAATAGCCACTACACTTCCAATTCTGGATTATAGTTTATTCCAGATAGTCAAGTTGACAACCAGGAATAGCCATTATAGGCTCATTTTCATTTCCTCCAAGGGTAGGTTCACTAGGAACAAGAGAACAATGGAGAAATACTAGTCAGGTCAACAAATCACTAAGGGAGGTGGTGATGATATACAGATAGCATTCATATAGAAATTATCTTTTCTTCTCTGCTAACCATAACTGTGGGATAATATTAAGGTGCATATTCCATTTAAACATGACTATTTAGAAGTGCCTATAATCTTTTCTCAGCAGTGAAAAGATCAAGAGAAAAGCCCATCCCTCCCCCCGGCAAGGTAATAAAGCACAAAGCAGTAATTCATAGTAGAGAGGCAAGCCTAAGTCATTTATAAGAATATAAAACAGTATTGATGTTAGCTTTATGCTAAAAATCACAAAGACAAATAATATAGAGTCCTTGCCCTCCAAGAGCTGAGAGTAGATCAGAGTATAGACATGTGAACAAACCATTGGAATGCAGTGTGAACAGTGCTATAATAGAAATACACAGCATTGGATGGATGCCCATGGAAAGGACTCTAATCTCAAGTGGCAGGAGTTTGGGGTGGGGTAGGGTGGTGAGGGACATGGAGGGTATGAGGACATGACAAGTGGAGCTGCCTCCTGAAGGATGAATAGACGTGAGCTTCTATCTTGCAAGCATATTTTATAATCAAGAGCAATAAATCACTCAGACAGCAGTTACGTTGCATTTTTATTGAGAACAGTTCCAGTGGCACCCTTTATTTCACCTATCATAACACTTATCACGCTGTATTGTAATTACCTGGGCTCTTGTCTATCTCTACCAACCTCCAAGGTCCGTGTTGACAGGGACTTTGACGGTCTTAGCCATATCCTCAGCATCTAGCACAGGGCCTGGCAAAGGATGATCAAGAGATGTTTTTCAGGAAGAGAAGACATCATGAAAACATTTTATATATAGGCATTAGAAATAACTGTTGTTGAAACAATAGCAACGTTTGGTTAAAATATGGTCAAATTGTAGAAGCAGCTTGTATGTTACCTTGCTTTTAGTCAATACTTAGGATAGTAAAGTCATACAACTTGGATTGTGTCTTTGGGCTGCTGTAAAAGATTCAGGCACCTGATCACTGCTTACTGCATAGAAATTAAAAAAAAAAAAGTCTAGAAGCAACTAGTCTTTATGCTTTTTACACAAAAGGAGGATTGCTTTCCAAGCTCTTTATTTTCCTGCTAAATTTAATGATAAGGATTCCACATTTTATGAGGGGGGTAGCGAAACCTATATAGCCATTTCTATTGTGTGCTATAACCTAATAGGAACCTAAGTTGAAAGGGGGAGCTAACCTCCTTGCTTTCAGAGGAGAAGCAGTAAATGTCAGCTTGAGGCTTAGTGGTTTATGATGCGTGGAGACTTACCGTGGTCTTGTGAAAAACATCCCACTCCATAAAGGACATTGGTATTTGCAATAAATTAAATCCTAAAAAGATGCTAGCAATGGTTCTCATGTAGTAGGGTGTATCAGAATTACTTAAAGGGATTCATAGGCTGGGGACTCCCCCCACACCCCTACCCCACCCCTGTACCCCACAAAGTTTTGGGCAGTAGTTCGGGGTGAGGCTAAACACTTTATCTCTAAGTCCTGAGCCCTGTTGGTACTGCCCTTTGGGGACCTTCCATGAGAAGGACTGGGCTACATGAATGCCTTACCTTATAGTAAACCTTCATGAACTTCCCATTCCAGTCCTCATGTTAGAAATGTCCACATTTGTGTTTAAGAACTCTTATCTTTGAGAGTTGCTTAGAAGTGTGGAGAAGTGATCATAGACTGTTGTAATGAACATACATTTTTATTGTGTTTCCTTTTAAGATTAAAAAATTTATTTCTAAAATTATGTGTCTGTATATGCACACAAGTGCAGGTGCCTATAGAGCTCAGAAGAGGATATTAGTTCCATGGGTCCCCCTGACACGGGTATGCAGAACCAAGCTCTGGTTTTCTATAACAGTGGCAAATGCTGTTAACCGCTGAGTCATCTCTCCAGTCCTTTTATTGCATTTCTTTAGGTAATGGGTAAAGTGAAAAGTCAGAGATATTAGATTATAGTGATATTACAACTGGGCTTTTCCTTTTCTGGATTAGCCTGACCAATGTGATGATGTAAGCGACGCTGGGCAGACAAGATTCCTCACTGGATAACAGTGGTTGCTGTTAGGTCTAATGAGTTGACTTGATTCTCCAAGATCCACATGGTGGAAGACAGAACCAACTCCTGCAAGTTGTCCTTTGACTTCCATATCTGCAATGGCATGAATGTAACTTCTTGTCTCCCCTATCAGACAAATGAGTCTTTTTTGTTTGTTTGTTTTGTTTTTGTTTTTGTTTGTTTTTGTTTTTTGAGACAGGGTTTCTCTGGGTAGCCCTGGCTGTCCTGGAACTCACTCTGTAGACCAGGCTGGCCTTGAACTCAGAAATCCGCCTGCCTCTGCCTCCTAAGTGCTGGTATTAAAGGCATGCACCACCATTGCTCGGCTCCAAATATTATTTTAAACCCATCATTAAAGTAGGTAAGATGTCTCAGGACTATGATCCCAGGACTCTGGAAGCTAAGGCAGGAAGAGTGTGTTTAAAGGGCTGTCTAGGCTATTTAGAGATATCATGTGTCAAAAAAAAATTTTTTAAATGTACTTGAGAGGCAGTAGACAATGCTTCTATTTCGTATTGTCTTTTTTTTGGAATGATATCTCACTGTTTAACCTAGGCTGGCCTGCAACTCAAGGTCCTACCTAAATCTCAAATGTTGGGGCTGCATGCAGGTAGCACCTAGCCTGGATAAAGTGAGTCAGTATTATTCTTTTATGATTAAAACACAGATCCTGAGATGACAGTGCCAGAGTCTGAATCCGTAGTCTGTCATTAATAGTTGAGTAATTTTGTGTACATCAATTAATTTTGTCTATGATTCGGTTTCTGTATCTGTAAAGTTGAGAACATTATAATACATATAATATATAGTATTATATATTGTATTGGTTATTTTTCTGCTGCTGTGACAAAATCCCGTAACCAAAAGCAGCTTATAGAAGAAAGAGTTTATTTTGACTTAGAGTTCCAAACACAGAGTACAGGATGGCAAGGACAGTGTGACAACAGGCAGGAGGCCTGCCTGTAGGAACTCATGGCTGAGAGCTCATACATCTCTCCACAGGCAGAGAGCACTGCCTGAAGGAACTCAAGGCTGAGAGCTCATACATCTCTCCACAGGCAGAGAGCAGAGGAAGCAGCTGGGAAGTGGGACAAGCTGGAGACTCTCAAAGCCCGTCCCTGGTGACATACATTCTCCAGTAAGGCTTCTCAGCCTAAAGGTCCCATAACCTCTCTAAACAGTGCCACCAACTGTAAGCCAGATACTCAAATTTAGGAGCCTTTGAGGGACATTTCTTATTCAAACCCCTATACTTACTATGTAAATATGTATATTTATATTTATATAATTACTAAGTATAAAAATGTTTAGAAATATATTTAGCCCATTGCACATATTCTACTTAAACACTAGTTGCTTATTATTACCATGGTTATTATTATTATTATTATTATTATTATTATTATTGGTAGTGATGTTGGTGGTGGCAGTGGTAGTGCAGTACTGAGCATAAAATCCAGAGACATGAGCTTGTTGAAGGAGTACTCTATCACAAATCTATATATCCTGGCTCATGTTATTATTTTGTTTTCAGTCTATCTACCCCGTCTGTAGATTGTGTACTGTAGTAGCCACCACATGAACTACAGTGATTGCCTTTTTACTGAAGATGCATACTATTCTTTTTTCTTATCATAATTCCCTAAAAAACATATCAACTAGTTGCACAGTTTTTATGTTGTACTAGGTATATATTTAGAGATGGCTAAAAGTATATAGAATTATGTATTTGTGTGTATATGTATGTACGTGTGTATGTATGTCTGTATATATGTATGCATGGTGGGGTTCAGAAATGAATCTTCCATGGATGCTGAGGGGTGACTATATTTTAATATATGAAAATGTGGGAAATATTCAGGTTCTCAAACTAAATCTGAACAGGAAACCAAAAGAGGCACGGTGGTTTCCTGGCCTCAGAAATCTAAGGACTTGGAGTTTTATGCCCATGCAAAGAAGATCTTCCTAAAGCCATATCTTAGTAAGACTCTGCATAGTTTCCACTCACCTGATAAATGTTAGTTTACTTTAGGCTGAGTTGTGGTTAGAAAGCCTTTTTCAAATATATAAAGCTTTATGCCTTTGGCTCTCATGGTGATAGAGTACATATTTATATTATTGAAATCTTTCAAATGGAGAAGTTAACATACTAATTAATCTGTGCTAATGAAATTCCTATGGCACATCAAAGAAGAAAATGTAAAGCTCTTTTAGAGTTACCCCTAAACCAGACTGTCCAAGGTAAAATCTCTAGATCAAATCTCTTTGAAAATAAGCTCTAGAAAGAAAAATTAGAAACATTTTTAGAAATAATCTACTATGAGTTACACTGAACAAATCTAATAAATAATAATGTTTATCACTAAAAGCATTATATGACAGAGCAGTTTAATAGAGTAGCACCTAAAAATATAGTCCTATTAAAGATATCTAAAATGCAAGTTTTATTTTAGAAATCAAGAAGAAATAGAACTCTTGACTATAAGACAAAATTTCAAAAGTACCCCCTGTCTACAACACAACTAATTGTTGTCAAAGGGGAACCAGCATAGTGAGGTCAACAACAGCAACAATGATCACTAAAGATGCCACTGCTGAGGGAGAAGTATGAGCAGCAAGGTAGAGTGGTCAGTGGTGCGTCTGCCTGAACCTTCCAGCATGGGTTGTAAAAAGGCTGTTAATCCTACCAGGTGAGAATAAGACCACTACCATGATTTTGAGCCAAATTTGAAGCAAGGCTTAATTAAATACTGGCCAGGATGGATGGACTCTGGCTAGGTCCATTCTAGGTACTTCCAGAAAATGGCCATGCACAAAGTTAAGTTGGCCAGGTGCTTATAAAGGCATACCCATAAGGCTATGTTTCCCACCTTTGCCATACTTGGGACAAGCATATATCCTGATGCATTTCCTGCCTACATATATGTGATCAAATATATCCAGTGCAGTTGGGTCAACCAAACTTGTTTTGGGAAGTGGAAACTTGTGCTTGTTGTCTCATATGAACAGCAGCCTCCAGGATCTCAGGAAGTACCTGTCCTTGGGCAAGGGGCTTACAGGCTACAGGCTCTCTTATTTGATGGAACTTTTAGGCACAACAATTAAAACTTAAAACATGACTGGCTCTCACAGGGTCATACCTGAGAGATTCCTTGGTCCTAGAGAAATTTTGATTGGTGTGTCACTCTGTTCAAAGACAGTAATGGGATGACAGGCCAGGAGGAGAAGATCCAACCTAGGAGTTCCATTACTTAGGAATATTAAGAATTGGAGAGAGGAACCTCTGAAGAGGTAAGACTGAACCTTATGGAACTGATGATTATGAATTCTAAGGATAATTAAGAATAAAAAATAAAAATCTTAAGAATAACATTCTTAAGATTCAGGAATCATCGCTATCAAGATTGAGGCCCATGTAGTAGGGCAGGACCATAATTCCAGGACTTGAGAGACTGAAATGGGAGATGAGGCTAGAGTAGGCTATATAACAAGATTTTTGACTCAGAAAACAAGAAACGAGATATCAAAATGATAGCTAAAAAGAAACTTGTCCATACACATCAAAGATATGCTTAGCCCAGGGAGTGGCACGATTAGGAGGTGTGGCCTTGTTGGAGGAAGTGTATCAGTGTGGGGTGGGCAATGAGACCTTCCTGCTAACCACCTGACAGCCAGTCTTCTCCTAGCAGCTCTCAGATGAAGCGGTTGAACTCTCAGTTCCTCCTGCACTGTGCCTGCCTGCCATGTTCCCACCGTGACAATAATGGACTGAACCTCTGGTCCTGTAAGCCAGCCCCAGTTAAATGTCTTTCTTGTAAGAGTTGCCTTGGTCATGGTGTCTGCTCACAGCAGGAAAATCCTAACTAAGACACATGGCAAGGAAACAAAGTGATAAAATGCAAAAGGGCTGAAGATAATGCAAATATCATTTGGGAGTTGATAAACTGCTGACATCAGAGCTGCATAAACAGCTGAAACACGTGCCGTACAAGGTAAAGCAGAGCTCTGCCCAACTCACCCTGTGATACAAACCTATTCATCCCCACATTACTGCTAAAAGAAGAGGGAACCTCGCCTATGGCCCAGTCACACCCCAACTAAGCCTGATGCTGATGAAGGCCATCTGAGACTCTATATAAGAAAAAGAAGCCGGAGAAGGCCCATCTTTCTAAAGTAACCTTGATCTGCTTTTACTACTAATGGTAGCCACATGCTTGCTTGTTTGTTTATTTGTTTTTCGAGACAGGATTTCTTTGTATAGCCCCGGCTGTCCTGGAACTCACTCTGTAGACCAGGCTGGCCTCGAACTCAGAAATCCGCCTGCCTTTGCCTCTCAAGTGCTGGGATTAAAGGCTTGTGCCACCACTGCCTGGCTCAGAGGTTTTTTGTTTGTTTGTTTGTTGTTTTGTTTTTGTTAATGGTATCAAAAAAGAAAACATTACCACAGATTAATCTGCATGATCTGCCAATATTAAGTTAAGAGCTTTGTGACTGACGGGGTTGGGAGGTGGGGGGGGGGAAGGGGGTGGCTGACCGAATGCATGAACAAATGAATGGAGAGTCAGAATTGAGACTTTTAAAGATATCACACCAAATTCCTAGAAGTGAAATACACACACACACACACACACACACAGAGAGAGAGAGAGAGAGAGAGAGAGAGAGAGAGAGAGAGAGAGAGAGAGAGAGAGAACAAAACCTGGGTAAAAGAATCATTTAAGGAAAGGTTGACTTGTGGAGACATTGGCTTGATGAAAAAAAAATTACCGGGTGAATTCCTAAGTGAAAGACTGCCCACGAAGACGTTTGGTATTCACCTTAATTTGTATGGTTTAGGAGATTTCCTGCCAAAAGCTTCTGCCTCAATAGTGCCCCAGGACGTCTGTGAAGCAAAGCAAAGTTTCTTTAGAAAAAAAGGCCTTCTCAGGCTTTACTATACTCAGCTGCGCACCTGCATGAGTTTGTATGTGCTTAGATATGAATGTGTGTTTTACTGATACCCATTCAAGCAGCTCGGTATGTCATTAGTAATAAAACTAAATTCCTTTCAGAATCAATAATTGCTAGCTTTCTTGTTCAGGTACACATGGCTGAAATTTCTGCTCTACATTTTAAAAGGCATTATATGATGTTCAATGGACTCCTTTATTGTGGCAATCAATGTTTGACATTCTAAAGGTTTAAATCATTTAGTCTAGAGTCAGATTTTAATAAAATTATAAACTCCCTGGATCTTTAATCACATATTTACCAAATCGTATCAAGTCAATGCTTCCAGAAGGCTTCTTTTGTTCAGAAACAAAAACTTTCTTTTTAGTGTCTCCTCAACAACTACTGGTCTCTAATAAAAGTAGTCATAATTGTTGGCATTCTCTAAAAAAGAAAACAATTCTAGTACTTTCCTTAATATTAGCACAGTGAGAACTGTGCAATGAATAACTTAATGCATATGTGATCAGAGAGAGAGAGAGAGAGAGAGAGAAACGATAGAAAAAATCGCAGGTGTGGGTAGAAGTAGAAAGGAGTTCAGGTTCTAGGGCTTAAACATTTGCTTAGACCCTAAAATGTTCTGAACTATAAACAGACAATCCCCAGGCCTTACCTTTGTGGTCTGAGTATGCCATCAGCTTTTAGGACCACAGGTCCACATGGCCTACCTTGGGCCCTAGGTGGAGGGAGGAGTCTGAAGGACTCTAGTAGGTCCCAGCATGGGAGACATGGTTCTGGGCACCTGACCCTTCCCTATTCCCTCTTCATTGGTAAACCGTGGACTACATTCCTAAAGTTTGCGGCTGAGGTCTATTCTCTTATTTAACTACTTCCTCCTCTTGCTGCTGACCACCAAGGTGCAGCTATCAAAGTACTGAAGTCCAGCAATCAAAAGCTCCCCCTTTTTGCTCACCTAATTAACATGCCAATCCAAATTAAACACCTCATCCTAACAAGGAGTTTTCCTTTTTTCCTTCATAAATCACCGTTTGCCTATTGGCCACACCTGTCTCCTGTCTATCCAAAGGTTGTCCTTTTCCCCTTTTCTCTTCCCCTTGTTCCCTTCCCCTTCTTTCTCTCCTGTCATTGTCTCTTATTACCTGCCCTTCGGCCCTCTGGGGGAAATAAATCTCCTTTGTGCTGAGAACTTGGTCTTGGTGTGCCCAGTGCCGACTCTGGTCCTTTCAGGGTTTCATACACATCAGGAATTCTAACAACTTCTGTCACTCACACTGACTTTCCACACAGCCACTGAGTCTGCAAACTTCTGGGTCCCACAATGCTTCCACAGCTCTTCTGCAACAAAACTGCAGTGTTTAGGGTTCTAGCTCTTATCACAATGCTTGGAACTAAGCTTGTGTGTGTGTGTGTGTGTGTGTGTGTGTGTGTGTGTGTGTGTGTGTATGGTGAAAACATGTGCATACAGCAGCCAAAGAATATCACATGTCGTCCCCTGTGATAGATACTCTTTCTAATTCTCTTTGAGACAACTTCTCTCAGTGAACCTGAATCTCATCATTTCAGCTCCGATGACTGCCTAATTAGCTCCCTGGATTCACCTGTCTTCATTCTCCAACACTGGAATTACCAACACTTGTGCCATGCCCAGCTTTTTATCTGGTACTGTGGATCTGAGCTCAGGCCCTCATGCTTGCAGATCAAGAGCTCTAACCCATTGAGTCCTCACCCTAGCCTGAACGAAGATCTTTAGATGTAGGCATGGGAACAATCACCTCTCTAAGGGGTTAAGTCCTGGCACCAGATCTGTATATGTCATCTTGCTCCTTCCATCTCCATCTCGTGTCCGTCCAAGGTCCTATGTTCAAAAAGACTCCCCTTTTCTCTACTGACACCTTAATCCAGTTTAGTCCAGACTAGGATAACCAGCTACAAAGTTTTCTAATTTTTCGGAAAGCAGTCATCCAGTACCTCCTGCTTGTAGAATGCTGTGCTAAGGCACTGTGGAAGACACAGGAAGGACTTAGAGTAATGCCTCAAGGGCTTTGACACATTCCCACCTGAAGCAGATGGCTGAGGAGTCCAGTTGTAACATCTGCCAAAGAATCTCATTAATTCTGCTACATTCTGAAAATTGACATTTAAAAATGTGATTTAGGACCAGGGAAGTTAAACCAGGTAAAGAAAAGACTACATTGTTTTCCATAGTCAAGAAAGGTGGTGAGCAGATTTGTTCTCTTTTGTTTGTCTTTTGTTTTAATTCAAGAAGATAAATAAAAATTCAAAGCTGCTTACATCAAGTCAAGACTTGTACATGATAAGCCACCATTTCTCAGGACAATTACCAAGCTGTCAGATATTTTTGGAAGCTACATGTCTTAGTTAGGGTTTCCATTACTGTGAAGAGATACCATGACCAAGGCAACTCTTATAAAAGACAACATTTAATTGGGGCTGGCTTACAGGTTCAGAGGTTCAGTCCAATATCATCAAGGTGGGAGCATGGCAGTGTGCAGGCAGGTATGATGATGGAGGAACTGAGAGTTCTACATCTTGATCTCTTCCACACTGGGCAGAGCTTGAGCATAGGACCTCAAAGCCTGCCCCCACGATGACATACTTCCTCCAACATGGCTTCACCTACTCCAAGGACATACCTTCTAATAGATTCATTCCCTGTGGGCCAAGCATTCAAACACATGAGTCTGTGTGGGCCAAAACTATTCAAACCACCACACAGCATTGTCTTTCAATAAGGTTCTGTCTTGGATCATGAAATGGGTAGGAATGGAAGAACCTGTTTTCCCTTAACAAGCATACCTTACAGCCTGGCGTGGTGGCACACGCCTTTAATCCCAACACTTGGGAGGCAGAGGCAGGCGGATTTCTGAGTTCGAGGCCAGCCCGGTCTATAGAGTGAGTTCCAGGACAGCCAGGGCTACACAGAGAAACCCTGTCTCAAAAAAACAAAACAAAACAAAAACAAAAACAAAACAAAACAAAACAAAAAAACAAAACAAGCATACCTTACCACTAGTCCTATGATGGAAGACGATAGGAAGACAGATCTTAGACAAACAAATGATTCATCTCAGAACTAGCACCTGAGTAGCTGAATGTCTAGAAGACAGTATTTAAATCACTTTAAATAGCTAATGCCTGAGAGATGCTACCACCATGGGAAACACACACACACACACACGCACACACACACACACCACAGAAGGAGCTGCTTATTGTGTAGATATGTGTACCAGATGGACACATTTAACTTGACAAAACATGTAATCTTCTGTGCACTGGGCTTGTCATACAGATTCTAAGCTGTAGGACTTGTATCCAGATGTGGTTTCTTTAAGCCTGAGCTTAAATATAGTGGCCAAGAGCCACCTCTGATGTCCAGCAGGTGAAATGTGCTTAGTGAGAATGAGAATGTGTTGTAAGTGTGATATTTCAGGGGTAAAGATCTTATTAATGTGTTGTAATACTGATCACATGTTAAAATTGTACTTTAGGTTAACTAGAATATATATATATATATTTTTTTTTTAAGATTTATTTATTATTATATGTAAGTACACTGTAGCTGTCTTCGGACACAGCAGAAGAGGGCGTCATATCTCATCACAGGTGGTTGTGAGCCACCATGTGGTTGCTGGGATTTGTACTCAGGACCTTTGGAAGAGCAGTCAGTGTTCTTAGCAGCTGAGCCATCTCTCCAGCCCCCAGAATATATTTTTTAAAGTGATTTCACCTGGTTATAATTTTTATTTCTATAAAAAATTTGAATGCATCTACTATGAATTTTTAAATTACATTTAACAGGTGTTATATAATTCTATTGATCATCACTATTTCAGATATTGATCATTTCCCATATACAGTAACCTGGAGCATCTTGAATTTATATAGAATGTCCACTAATACCAGTTTCAACATAGTTATTCTAACAGAGAATATTACGCCACTGTATTCCATGTTCTGTAAAGCAGACAGGAATTGGCAGCACAGATACAGCCGCCACATTTCTATTATTACAATGAGAAGACACACTGTGAATAAGCCTACAAAAAGGGTCACTTGTCAACTGTTTTATGGCTCATGAACCTTTCTATGGCTCCTCTTCTGGAACTTGCCTGGACAGCTAATTCACAGCAGTGTTGGATGTGCTACCCCAAGATCCTGTGGCCACTAAAACTGATGCTGTTTGGCCCAATTTGGAAAAAAAAATTATCCAGAAACAAATAAAACATATTTGTGAGTTCTCAGAAGGAAGAGACTGGAAAACAAGGTGGAAGCTTCCTTGAGTATAGCGCTATGGGGTAAGCTTTGCACTTCCATGGCCTTGTGTGTTGAAACCCTTTCAGTGTGACTATATTTGAAAACAGGGACTTTAAAGACAGGACTGAGGTCTACAAAAGTTGCTCAGTGGTACAGTGCTTGCTTAGAATGTGAACCCTGGGTTTAATCCCCAACACTGAGGCAGGAAGGAAGAAAGGAAGGGAGGGAGGGACTAAGGGAGGGTGGCACAGAAGGATGGCGGGAGGGAAGGACCCTAATCTGATCAGACTGGAGCCCCTAAGGAAAGGAAGTGATAGACCTTGCTTTCTAGCCACACAGTACAGAGAACAGACTCTGTGAAGACACGGCCAGGAGGGAACTTTCCCCAACAAATGGGACCTTCTACTACATTGATCACGGACTTTTACCCTCCAAGATTGTGAGAGAAATAAGTGTATTTGCTTAAATCACTCAAGCTGAGTTATTTAATTATAGCGGCCCAGAGCAGGCTAACACATCTCTTCCCTCCTTCCCCTCCTCCCTCTCCTGCCCCTCTCCCCCTCCTCCCCCTCCTCCTCCTCTTCCAGGCACAGGACCTTGATGAGTTGCCCAAGCTTGAATTCTCATACTGAAGATGTCTTCTTGTCTCTCCCTTTCAAGTAGCTGAGACTCTAGGCTCTGCTCTGCTTAATAAAATTCTTATGGGGATTCCATAGGAAGAAATTGCAAAACTACTGTACTGGGTCTATAACTGCCTTTCTTTGCTCCAAGTATTAACATATATACACAGAAGGGAGAATATGCCTTGAATTCTTCCCCCCCTTACTTCCTGTCTTCCTCCTTTCCTACCTCCCTGCATCCCTTTCTTTCTTTAGAGACACAGTCTTTCTTATATAAGCCAAGTTGACTTTACTCTCTTTGTAATCCAAGGGATAGCCTTGAACTCATTGTTCCTGCTTCTGTCTCCCAAGTGCTGACATTACAGGGCAGTACCACTATGTCTAAATTGATGTTACAAGTGTGCGTGTGGGTATATGCATGTGTGTATGTGTGTGTTGAAAACAGGTGAGTGTGTGGGTATGCTCAGCTGCACATGAACATTTCGCTGTCAAAGCAGAATATTGTGTTCTATCTCTATCACTTTCTGTCTTACTGACTTATGACAGGGTCTCTCACCAAATCAAAGGCTCACCATTTAAGTTAGACTAGCTGGTTAGAAATCTTTCAGATCAGTAGTCTTTGCCTGGGGCTGCAGCCATGCCCAGCATTTTACATGGATACTGAGGATTCAAACTCAGGTCCTTCAGCTTGCAGAGCAAACGTTCTCTCCTACTAAGCCACCTGCCTGGCCTTCTGACTTCATGTCTTATCATTGTTATAGGACGACAAGTAAGCAAGTAGTCTCAAGAATGGTAAATCCCTGCTCTGATAGAATTTATTTTGAAATATTCCAATTCATGCTAAGCTGTAAGAACTCAATATATTTTTTTCTTGCTGAGAATGTTAGAAATTTCAAGAGAAGAATAAAACCTTAGGGAGATGTCATTCTAATGAATACCAAAGAGATTCTTAACTTGTTCCTTTCTCTTAAGTTTCAGATAGTTCTTAATTTAATACATTTTTCACCCAGGTACTTTACTAATAAAAGAATATGCTAAAATCAGACCATTATCTTTATTAATTTGATGTGGTGAACTATTTATCTTAATTCTAGACAGATGACTAACTTCACAACCATTAAGAATTATATGTAAGCCCAACAGTAGATGGGACTTGGGTACTCTTGTGGAAAAATAGGAAGAAGGATTTCTGGCCCCTAAGAGGATAGGAACTCCACAAGAAGACCAACAGAATCAACTAACCTGGACTTTGGGTCTCTCAGAGTCTGAACCATCAACCAAAGAACATACCCAGGCTGGACCTAGGCCTCCCTGAACATATGTAGCAGATGTTCAGCTTTGGTCTTCATGTGAGTCCGGAACAACTGGAATGGGGGCTATCCCAAAAGCTGTTGTCTGTACGTGGGGGAGGCTGGGCTGCCTTGTCTTCTAGCTGGGCTGCCTTGTCTGGCCTTCGTGGGAAAGAAAGCGCCTAGCCTCACAAGATAGCTTACTCAAGAGACTTGAAGTGCCTGGGTTGGGGAGATACTCAGGGAGGCCCCAACTGCTCAGAGAAGAAAGGGGGTTGTGGGGAAGGATTGTGGAAGGAGGTGACCAGGAGTGGGGCAGTGAACAGGATATAAAATGAGTAAATCAAAAATCAAATTAAATAAATAAAAAAAAAAAAGAATAATTTGTAAAGGGACTGGGCAAAGGCACTTGCTGTCAGGCTTGATAACCTGAGTTGACTCCCAGAGGTCCACATGATGGAGGGAGAGAACCAACTCTTGTAAGTTGTCCTGTGACCTCCATGTGCTAGCACTGGCAGTGTTCCATGACCCCCAAAATGAATAAATATATGTGATAAAAAATAAAATCCATTTACACAAAAAAATCATGTGTGGAGCTTGATATCCAGATTCTGGGCCCCACCTCTAGGCATTTCTACTAGGGAGCTGTCTAGGATGAATGTCAGTCTCTGTATTTGAAGTATCAACCTCTAGACTAAGAGTTCCCAACCCCCACAGGGATCACATACCAGATATCCAGCACCTCAGATATTTATATTACAATTGTGGAGAGCCTTCTGGGGTGCCACTTGGCAGGAATCTGACATTGGCTAAGGACGAGGAAAAGGGCTTCAGGCAATGATAAGGAAGTAAGTTTAGGCAAGAATCTAACTTTAGGCTATAATGGGGAAGTAGGTTAAGGCAGGAATTTTTTTTTTTTTTTTTTTTTGGTTTTTTTTCGAGACAGGGTTTCTCTGTATAGCTCTGGCTGTCCTGGAACTCACTCTGTAGACCAGGCTGGCCTCGAACTCAGAAATCCGCCTGCCTCTGCCTCCCAAGTGCTGGGATTAAAGGCGTGCGCCACCACCGCCCGGCCTAAGGCAGGAATTTTAATCTTAGGGCAGCACAAAAGAAGTAGGCTTCAGGCAAGATTTTGGGCTTGGACAAGGAAGTGGACTGAAGTATTTTGGTCATTCTGACAAGCCATTGGAAACAACTGTCATGGGAGTAATCACGGGACTTTGCTTACTGCCTTGCTGGTTCCTTATTGTACTGCTTCCCCTTAATACCTGCATGGAATTAAAATGGCATAAAAGCAGACCGGAAAAATTAAATTTGCCTTCAGTCTCAGAATTGACTGGAGTAATGCTACAATGTTGTCTAATTGTCTTTTTTTCTTTTTTAATCCTCACTCCTGCACTGGAGAACCTGTTGACTGACTGAGCGGCCTTCATCAACAATTATAATAACAAAATTACTATTATGAAATTATAATAACAAAATAATTTTATGTTTGAAGGTCACCACAACTTGAGGTACTGTACTAAAGGTTCCGCAGCATTAGGAGGGTTGAGAACCACTGCTCTAGACCATGTTTTAGGAAATATTACTCTAAGTTGCAAGGAAATTTGATGGAAATTTGCTTTATATTCAAAGAAACTATAGTCAATTATATATATATGGGTGCCCAGTTTTATGCTCTCAGTTACATCTTCAAGGAAGGAGATCATAAAAAAAAACATATTTGAGTTTATCTTATTTACTGCCATGCACACAAAGTCTGTGCTTAACAGCAGGTCAGCACTCTATCTGAAGGCTCATTTGTTAAAGGTGTGAAGAACATTAGCATTTCACAGCAAGGTTTAAACTAAAATGAACAATGGAAGGAAGGGAGAATTGTGCCCAATCCTTCAAGTAGGTAGAGTGGGTAGCAGTAGTAACAGTAGGTACCATGTGTTCACTTCATGATGTTATGGGAGAGAATGGCACAGGGGGAGGTCTGTTTTCACATCCAATAATGTAGTAAGACAAGAGACCTGCCACAGGTGACTGAGGTGGCAAAGTGTGACTGGAAGTGGAAAGTGAACCCTGAGGATTCCTAGTCGGGGAGGGGGTGCTCATTCTGGCCACAACAAAAGCTGACTTTGGGGATGCATGGGAAATAAACCAGGGAGGTAGGCAAAAGCTAGCTCACTAGGAGTTTTCTGTGCTTAGCCAAGGGGGGTGGGGGATGTTGATGTGCCTCTTAGAGCCATGGGGAGCCATTGGCAGACTTTAAAGTAAAGAAATGGCATATGTCAATTCCTTTGGGAATTACTGGGCCCCACTGCCTGCCTGGCCTTGGGGTGGAAGTATCAACCAGCATCACCTGAAGAGCTGATGGCTCTGCGCTAAAGTCATTCATGAAAGTAAAATTTTGACTATTTATCCAATAGGTTTTTATAGAGGTATGAAAATGAATGAACCATGTGCATAACTGAAAGACATAAACACACGTAATTAATGCTATATAATTGAATTTATATAAAATTCAGAAGCAAACCAAAACTAATTTGTGGTACTGGAGTCAGGATTTGGGCTACCTTGAGATATGAAGATGAGCCTGGACTAAAGAGAAACTTCTGGAATGCTAGATTACATCATTTCCTCTTTTTCTTCTCCCCCTCCCCCTCTCATATACCTTGCCCCTTGCTCACTCTCAAATTCATGGCCTCTGGTCTCTTTTACTTTAATGCCAGGTATTGGAAATCTAGCCAAGTCCCTGGGTTCTCAACAGAGGTCATGAACTTTGGAGGAGAACTTACAACTGCCATTTTACTATACCAGAACAAAACCATCCCTATCTGCATTCTAAATATTTGTCCTTATGCCAAGAGATAAGTATAGTTCTCATCCCTCAACAAAGAAATTGCTCCTTTCAATAGATGGAGACCGTTGCAGAAAATGACCACTGACCAAAAGGCTGAGGACAAGAGATTGTGTGGTGCCCAGCCCCGCGGCATTGTCTTAAAAAAATTATCTCTTAATTCTGATGTACAGACAAGCTAGCAGGTTACTACTACTGAAGGGTATGCTTAGAATATACACAGATGAAAACCTCTTGGCCTATGTTCCTTTACAGGGAGAACCATCTGAACAAAAGGACAGAGTTAGTACTAAAGTCACCCGAGCAGTGAATGCTGCTTAGACACAGCCAGGTAGTTGTTGCAAGGGTAGGGGGCCGCCAGTTTATTGTCCTACTTGCTTTTATCAGTTTGCTTGTGTGTGTGTGTGTGTGTGTGTGTGTGTGTGTGTTTATAAACCACATGGTTGTAGGCGATTTACCACTGAGCTATATCTCCAGAGGCCTTATTCACTCTTGAACAAGAAAAGATCACTCACTCTAGGGGGAAATATATATATATATATGTTTGCAGCTCAGTCTTGACTCAGACTTCCCATTCAAAGCTGGAGAGTCCTTTGTGAACTGTATATGAAATATATGAAACTATATATGAAATATATATAAATTATATATGAAGTATATAAACTATATATGAAATATATAAATATAATATAAAAATATATTTCATATATAGTTTTTTCAAAAAATTTTTAACTAATTGTTTTTGTCTGTGATATCCATACCAGCCTAGAAGGGCTGAGTACATCAAGAAGGGCTGAGCACAGCATCCAAGCACAGGATGCTGGCAGATGGCTGGAGAGAGGACTGAGGGATGCTGAAGAGTGGGAAGACTGTTTGGAAACTGCCACATGGCTTATGATGGGCGTCACTAGGAAGGAAGAAGACACTAAAAGAGCAAGAAAGGAGAAGTGATTTGACTGCTAGGATGGAATTTGCACTTCAAATACAAGCTGCCTACTGACAGAGAAACTAGTCTATCAGGTTCCTGAATTGCAAGGAAAGTTGCCATTTCATAGATGGAAAACGCAGCGAGACAACAGTAATATTAAAAAAATGTCAAGTCACACCAGCAACTCAGATGTGGGATTCCTTTACTGGTATTACTTTAAAAATAATTGTGTTTCATTAAAAACTGCAAACTTCCTCACTCTCCCCTCACCCTTTCTCTCATGCCTGGCATTTGCCAAAAGTCAACTACCATAACAATGGTGGAAGGGGGTAAGGAGCCCCCTCCTCTAGCCAGGGCCTCTTGCCAGGGACAGCAGTGCTCCTTCTCTGGCACTTCTTGTGCACAAAGGACTCTCCAGCTTTGAATGGGGAGTCTGAGTCAAGACTGAGCTGCAAACGCGCATGCGGGTTGTGCATTGCAAGCTCCGGGCGGGCGTTGTTTCCATCTGTAGGTGCTGTTTATTTATTTTTTCCTGACCAGTGAAAATCCAGCGCACGACAAAGGGGTGTTCTTTCTTCCCACTCACGCTCAAGTGTTGGACAAGCTAGCAAACGGCTACTGGAAGTCTTTTCCCGATAGTTTTCTCTTTTTGTGTTTTTAAATTTAGGATACCAAGTAATGAGTTTCCTTATGACATTTGCAAACCTTCTTTGCTTTTTCCCTCGCTGGCCCCTGGCTCCCTACATGGCTTCTTCCTACTTCCAGAGCTTCTGAAGCCTTGGTGTGGGGACGGTTGTGGCTACATCAGAGTTCTCTGAGGTTAACTTAGAACTACGGACTTCCAAATCACATCTCAGACTATGGACTTTGGCTTTAGAATCTGCATTTTTAAGCCAGGCACACCTTTATTCTCAACACTCAGAAGGCAGAGGAAGGTGAGTTTTTATGAGTTTTGGTTAGCCTGGTCTACAGAGTGAGTTCCAGTGAGACCTCTCTATTGAACACTGCCCCACCACCACCTCAAAAGAGTCTACATTTTAAATTTCTAACTGGGAAATTCTCACATTCTACATAAATAGATCTTTTTAATAACTTAGAAGGTGACCTCATTCGAGCATAAAGACTTAGAAGTATATGAATCTTAGACTGGTGTGGCAGTAGTCACCTGTAGTCCCAACTATTCCAGATGCTGAAGGATACAATCATTTGAGCTTAGGAGTTTGTAGTCAGCCTAGGTGGCACAGTGAGACTGTCTATAAAAAAAAAAAAAAGAATAAATCAAACTAAAATATAGAAGTGTATATGTTCTAGAACATTTACTATAAAATAAAATAGACATTGTTAGCATTCTGTCTAAGCTCTGCCCCACAGTTGCCTGGCAACAGCCAGGTATGCCTGACCCACTATAAAAGAGGCTGCTTGGCCCCTCTTCGCTCTCTTGCTTTCTCTTGCTCTTGCTTTCACTTCCCCACTCTCTCCTCATTCCCTTCCCCCCCTCTCTCCACGTGCTCATGGCTGGCTTCTACTTCTCTACTTCTCTTCTCTGTCTCTGTCTGTCTGTCTGTCTGTCTGTCTGTCTCTTTTTCTCTCTCTGCCTTTCTCTGCCTCTGCTACCCTCTTAACTTCCTTCTCCATGCCCTAAATAAGCTCTATTCTATACTATACCATCGTGTGGCTGGTCCCTTAAGGGGAAGGGATGCCTCAGCATGAGCCTGCCAAGACACCCCTTTCCCCCATACCTGACTACACCTCCATAGAACATATCCTCCCTCTCTTTACCTTTTTATAAACACATCAGACATCACACCAATTCTTTGATGACTTGTTTTAGAATTAAAAAAAGTGAACATAAAGCTATAAGGGTAGACAGAGAAATGGAATTATATCTTTATGCCAGGGAGACAGAAGTGGCCACTCATTCCTGTAAATTCAGTAATTGGGATGTTAATGAAGAAGGACTATCATGAGTTTGAGGCTAGCCTGGGCTACTAAGTAAAACTCTGTCTCAATAAATAATAAATAAATGCACAAATAAACATTAGTGTTACAAGGAGGCAGCTCATGATAAGGTCACCAAATCTTAAAGAGAACACCAATCAAAAAAAGTTCTGTTCAGCCCAGAATGTCACATTTATCCCTCCTCATGAGTTTACACCATATGCTCTTCAGGAATCATTAGCACCTGCTTGTAGACTCTTATTGAAGAGGTCATCTCAGAGCCATTGGAAAATTCCACTAGACCCCTAACACATAGGCACCCCTCCTCTCCTGGAAGAGACAGGTGAGAGAGCACGTAGGACAAAAAGAAAAGGCTAATTAAGCCCCTACCACCTCATTCCCTAAAGACCAATCAGTTTAAAGGGCACACTGTTCCACCAATCATATCGTGCCTAGTTGCCGATACTCTTTTCTGCCCCTGGAAACTGTATAAAAACTCGATGAATGGGTCACCCAGGGTCACTTCTCCTTTGGGTCTGGGACGACCCCAGCACACTGGAACAATAAATTCCTCCCTCTTGCTTTTGCATCGATCCCTTGTTCCTCATTGTTCACTAGGGGATCCCCAGTAATTAAGGTTCGTCAGAGTCTTACATTATCAAGCATGTCTATTTTCAATTTACACAATCCATTGAACAACATGGAGGCTCAAATGTAAATTGTTGGTACTTCCCTGTATCCTAACAGGAGATTTGTGTCACTTTCAGTGGCCCTCAGCAGCGCACCGTAGGACCCAATGGACAAAGCCATGTTTACTGGAGGCTTCCTGTTGTTTCTTGATTTACAGCTTTTCAGTCTGTTCTCATAATAAAAACTGCCATGGTATTTTGTTATCCTTGAGAACTTTTTTTGATCGGTGTTCTCTTTAAGATTTGGTGACCTGGGATACACACAGTTATGTATCTGTACACAGACAGCAGTGTTTTCTCAGAGATTCAGCTCTTGGATGTGTTGCAGTATTATTAGTCACTGAGACAGCTTTCTTGGCCTTTTGAAATCTCAAAAGCAATCACAGAAGATACTGGAATTTCAGTTAGTAAAATTTGATAAAGCTGAAAAACCCACGGTTTTATTTTCTTTTGATTTTTGTTTGTTTGTTTTTTTTTTTGGTTGGTTGGTTTTTTTGTTTGTTTGGTTTGTTTGTTTGTCCCAGATAAAAAACTCAAAGTGAGTTAAGACAACAACAACAAAAAGAACAAAGACTTTAGCTAGCTGTTTTCCTTGGAGCAATATTACCTTCATTCTTACCTAGATTCTCTCAGCTACCAGCTTCCCTCTAGACCTCCAGGCTGATCAGGACCTGTCCCGTGCAGGAAGCCACACCACAGGGATCTGCGAGGTCCCTGGAGGAGAAGGAAGGGACAACAAATCCTAGCCTGCGCAATGGTGCAGCCTCCTTCAGATGCCTTAGGCTTTACTTAAGAAGAAGCTAACCTACCCTTTGAGGATTCATCAGGCAGGGCCTGGGTTGTGCTAAGTACCGCTGTTGAAAAAAGAAAAAAGAAAAAAGAAAAGCAGTAACAGTGGATAGGAGAGAGGAAGCAGAGATTTGTTGTATACTAAGGACTGGCTCACAGGATGGTAAGAAATTCCACAACCTGCCACATTCAAGGTGGAACACAGGGAAGCCTGTGGTACAGTTCAGTCTGAGAACTAGAAGCAATCGAGTAAGGGTAGGAGAAGCCTGAACAGGGGACATTCACCCTTTCTCTGCATTTGGTTGAATAAGAGTCCCTAACAGATTACATGGACACCCACATTGGTAAGGTTGAAACTTTTGTACTCTGGCTTCTGATTCAAAAGACAAATTTCCAGAAATATAAACATGTACATGTTAGAAAAAAAAAGTTTTGCCTGCTATCTGAGTATTTCTTAGATTAGTTAAAATAAAAACGTAAAACTAACCATCATCATGACCCTAGTCACGAGCAGCAGAGGTGGAGCAAGTAGGACTTCTGTAGAAGCAGGCTAGAGTCAAATGTGCTTTGGGGGAAATGTGAGAGGCAGAAGAGACACCCTATTTTCAAAAATGTAGAACGATATAGTGTCATGAACTAGCTGGAAAACAACCAAGTGTCCCAGTGTTGTGCAACTTTCTCTACCAAGATATGAATAAATGTCTCCTCACTGTGACTAAGGCATGGAAAAACCCCAAAGAACCATGCCAACTAAGTCTAGCTTGTGAGCCAGTAAGAATATCTGTACAAGTCGTGGAAAGAGGGGTCCTTGTAGGGGCAAGAGTATCTTAAAGGCAACTAAACCCCCAGAAAAGTCTGCTCGAACATCGGTGAATACTCCAGAAACGTACATCCTGGAGTCGCCTGCACAACTTGCAGGTGGCTCAGAAGGCCAGAGAGTCTTGTCTCCCTGGTAATTGTTACTGTGCTTGTAATCTTGGGAGGGGCTTTGTGTCTGACTGGGAGGAAATAGCTACACAACACCTAAAGAGACATAAAAGCATGTGGTGCAGAGTGGGCAGATCTGGAAATGTGGAGCTGGCTTTTCTGTCTTGGTGTGGTCACTTTTGGGGCAAAGCACCTTACATTAGTGAGAAGTTTTGTCATATGGAAATACTAATAAAAACTGTGAATAAAACAAATTACCTTTTATTGATCACATTCACTGTACCCTGTTGTGAGCAATTAGTGCAATAACTGATCTATTCACCAGTACACTCATTATATGATTCCAGTATTATCCATGTTTTACAATTAAGGAAACAGAAGCTTCAGGGTCTGTCTGAAGAGCAGCCTCAAGTAACACAGCCAGAGAGTGTCAATCTAGAATAGTGAGGTGGCTTGCTGGTGTGGGAGAGCCACTAACTCGGCCATTTGAATACCTATGAACCAGAAGGTTGCTAGTGACCTTCCAGATGTGTTTCAGGTAGAAAGTGAAAAAGAAAAAAAAACCCGTGATGATAGAAGGGAAAGCCAACAGTAAAAATGACAGAAAAAGGATTGTGAACATTAAAAGCAACAGGATCTCCTAATGACTGTATCGAGAGAAATGAGACCCGTGCACAGTGTAGCTGGAGGGGAAGAAGCCAATGAGGACCAAGAGAGGAGATGCTGGAGACTCAGGGAGATTGACTGCAAAGCTTTCCTGAGAAGACAGGCTGGACTCAGCTGGGAGAGAAAATGGAAGACATCACATGGACAGACTCAGAGAGGCAGAAAGTAAAGAAAGCAAATTCTTGTCTGAAGCTCCTGCCTTTAGGAAATAAGAATTAAAAAAGCAGTAAATTCCAAGCTGACACAGACAACACTGGATTTTTTTTTTTCATATTTTATTATATTATAGAAGTTATCACCGTAGAGATTCTAGGAAAAATTTTCATATACAGAAGCACACACACACACACACACACACACACACACACACACACACACAAAACAATCTGAATTCCAGGAACAAAGACAGTGTATTTCCTCCTGGAAAGCTGATGGGTACATTCCCTCTACAATTGCAGCTACTGTTTGACCTTCACAAGGCTCATATCTAAAGTGCATTTATATTCTACCATGGCTGTGACATCATACGTGTGACCATGACCTACATTGGAGCTCCTTCCATTTTTAATCAATCTATAAATAAACTGCAGAGAACATCTTTGCCCATAAAATTATTTCATGCTTTGAATCACTTCAATAGACAACCTCTAAAACTATAGCTGCCTATTCTGTTATGAGAACAATTGCTGAGCCCTGCTTTTGTTTTGACTGTGGTTGCCTCCAGATGAAGTCTTCCTGTATCGTCTGGGCTGGCCTTGACTTTACAGTCCTCCTGCCTTTGCCTCCTGAGTTCTAGGATTATTGCCACTGCATCTGATTGTTGTTGAACATTTTTCATGCTTTTGACTCTTACCATTTTATATCTATACATATGAATGTGGGCATGTGCATGCGTGTGCACATGTGCATGCATATGCATGTGTGTGTATAATAACATTTTTTGCCTGTAGCATTTTTAAGATATATAACTTACAATCAAAGAAAAGTCTTTAATTTAACAAATTAAAGTGTCTTTGTGTGTGGTGTTTCTTTACTAATACCAAAGCTAAATAGGGTTTTGTGTATTTGTTAATTATTTTATTATTTACTTTGTAGTGTTTATTTTTCTTTTGTACATTTAACTTTTGGCATCACATGCTTCATAATGTTTCCAACATTATTTCAATATTTATATAGTGAAGATTTTAATATTCCCATTCAAAACTTTCTATTATATTTTAACTTTGTTTAGTAATTTTATAAAATTTATTAATGAAAGTTATTGTGAGCTTGTTATTTTTAAATAACTTTTCCTTAATCACGCAGCTATAGTTTAAATATGAGGGAAGTGTGTCTTGTCTAATACTTAGGAGGCAGGAGGCAGGTCATCATTGGCTATATAGTGAGTTTAAGGCCAGCCTAGACTATATGAGACTTCTTTGAAAAAGAATAGTAATAAAATAAAACAATAAATGTAAACTGCCTGTTTTGGGTATGGAGTATCCCTCAGAGACTGATGTATTACATGCCTTGCACCTTGGGGCCATATTGGGTGGTTATGGAATTTTTATGAAGTAAGGCATGGTGGGAAGAAGTTAGGTCATTTGCAACGTGGCCTAGAAGGAAATCATAGGATCCTGCCTCTTTCTTTCTCCCTTTACTTCCTGGTTGCCACTGGTTGAAGATGCCTCTTCCACCACATGTAGCTCCTACCATGACATATAGTGCTAACAGAAGCACAAAATGATGGACTCATCATCTAGCCTTAGACCATGAGCACCTTTCTCCTGTAAACTGATTAGTTTGGGTATTTTGTACCTGTATGAGAAACTTAGTAAATCCACAAAAGAGGTTTTGCTTTCAGCTCACTGTGGTTTGTGTCCATTGGAATCGGTATGTAGAAGTCACAAAACGGAACTCTAGTAGATCCAGTACCATCAAATAAGAATGCAAGAAAAAAGATGATATATGTTAGCAACCAGAACCGTAAGATATCTAGGAATAAACTCATAAGCAAGTGTGCTAGGCCTAAAGGAAGGAAATATAAATCATTGGTGAGCACACAGGAAAAGAATCTGAATGGAAATAATGAAGACCCAGACCTGTTTCTTGTGGTATGATAATGTCAATATCTCCCCAAATGATCATGTAAGTTTAAGGCTAATCTAATACAGCTTTGATCTATCTGATGACCATGGAAAGCCCTCTAAGGTGCCATACTTACGCTGAGATCATAATGATAACTATATAGAGATCAGAAAAGCTTAAAGAGCGTTCTAAGCCAAAAGGGAGCATAAGCAAAGGCTCCGAGGTAGCCAGTGTAACAACATTCCATCAGTAGAACAAAGTCAGTTAGAGGGGTATAACCTGAGAAGGAATCTGTCACCAGTAGAGGTCAGAGACTGGGTAGGAACAATTCATAAGAGACTTCTGATTATGCTGAAGAAAGAGAAGATGCTAGGTACATCTTTTTCACATGGACACATGCCTACAATCCTGGCAGTAAAGAGGCTGAGGAAATGTAGGATTAAAGGGTCCCACATCCATTCCTCCTCAGGGCTTGGGCTGATGGTGGAGGCAGGACACAGGGCACGGGAGAATGGAGTGGGGGCCCTGTGGGGCTCCAGCTAGGTCCCACAGGGATGAGAGAGTCCTTGGTTTGCCCGGTGGGTGGTTTGGCTTGGTGGAGGCCATGGCAGGGAGCACTGAGAGGCCTTCTGCAGGAGATTAGGTGGCCAACTCTTTGGGCAAAGGCCTATCCATTGCTCCCCATGGCAGATCCCGATGAAAAGAGACAGTCCATGGTTTTAAAGCATTGATTGTCATGGTGGAGAGTGGGGATGAGTAAAACTGTACCCCTCCTTCTCAGGGCAGGCCTGAGGTTAAAAACCTTTTGCAGGGAGGAGTGTTTGGGAAGGAGAGTTTATTGGCTAAGCCTCCAGACTTTTAGGTACCTCATTAAAATGGAGATCTGTCTTGAGGCTCCTCTATCTGTGGAGGGGCTTGGGGCATTGCCCTTATGTGACTGATGGCCACAGACCTCTCTATGGGGAGATGTGGTGGGCTGTAGCTAGGTGACAGGAACCAGAGGCCCAGGAGTGTGGCAAAAAACGCCTACCATCCCTGCAGGGTCACCATAGTTTCAAGCCTGTGCTCGACCAGGGACCAGGCTACCTTTCACAGCTCACGGCCCCACAAGGAAAGACCTTGTCTCAATAGCAACATCAGTAAGAGAGACAACAGAAGTTACTAAGCGGGAGAACATCAGATCTAAGTTATGCTGAAAGATTCTGCTTGCCTACTATTGAACAATATAGTGGAAATGTAGGTTAACCTAGGAATACCCATGGATATGGAGAGAATTGGACAGATTTGAGATGTATTTTGGAGAAAATAATATCTAGTATTTATTAAACATACAGCATGTATCAATTACAGTTCTACTCTCTTAACAACTCATTGGTCGCCACAGCTATCCTATATTCATTTCTTTCTTATTGCCATAACCAAATACATGAATCTAGACACTTCAAAAAAATTAATTCAATTCTCAGCCATAAATGGAATGTCTCTATGTAATCTTTTCAGGGATCAGGGAATCTCTGTGGAAGAAGAGACAGAAACAATGTGGGAGCCAGAGGAGATGGAGGACACCACGAGAACAAAGCTCTCTACATCAGCAACAGGATTGATGCACACATGAGCTCACAGAGACCGAGGCAGCATGCACAGGGCCTATGCCAGGTGTTGGTCCTAAAGCTGAAGGAGACATGGACACATATTCCCATCCCTAACCCAGAAGCTATCTCTAATAGATAACTATTATAAACAAAATTTTAATTTTCTTCAAGGGTGCCTCACTGAGGAAACACACTGCTCTCAAGCGTAGGCTGCATGCCCAGCACAATGTAGCCAATAGGAAACAAACCAATGGCATCTCAGGAGGTTCCTTGTCCCATAATGTCGTGTCAGGGATCTTTCTTTTAATTATCTTATATATTTTAATCTCTTTTAACCCGACAGGTACTTTGGATATATATTATGGCTTCCAGTTTAGTGTTTGTTTTTTTTTATGGATTTTTGAGATTCCTGAGTGTGTGGATGAGTTGGTCTCTACGTTTATATCTGTTTCTTGTATCTTCTCTTGAGCTCTTTCCCTCCTGTTTGTTTTGTGTGTTGGTTTTTAAATTACTATTATTATCCTTTAGAAGTTTCTTTATTTTCTAATGAGAGACAGAAAAGAGGTGGATTTGGAAGGGAGGGGAGCAGGAGAGGCCTGAGAGGACTGGGGGATGGGGGGACTGTAATCAGTATATATTATATGAGGAAAAATATCTACTTCAGTTTTAAAATAAGGAGGCAGGTGCACTCTGCCACTTAGCCGTGCACTCAGACTATTTACTTTTTGTGGACTGTCTGTTCCATATACGTGTTATAAAAACAGGGTCTAGTCTGGTTTCAGTCATTTTTTTTTTAAAAAGATTTATTTATTTATTTATTTATTTATTTATTTAATGCATGGAAGTACATTGTAGCTGTCTTCTGACACACCAGAAGAGAGCATTGGATCCCTTTACAGATGGTTGTGAGCCACCATGTGGTTGCTGGGAGTTGAACTCAGGACCTCTGGAAAAGCAGTCAGTGCCCTTAACCACTGAGCCATCTCTTCAATTCCTTCAGTCATTCTTACAGTACTTTAAAAAGTGCTGAATACCCCTCACCTTCACCCTGACCCCAGCAATGGGCAGAGAAACACCTTCTTGGTGTTCTTATGTCAGTCAGGGGCAGAGCAGATGGCAGACCTTTGCTCATCCCAGCTTAATGCCTGGCTTGGTGGCCAGATCTGGTTTTTCCTTAGGATTCATAAAAATCAAGTCAAACTAAATTAAATCCAGGCAGCACAGCGTGGGAGGAGGAAGACAGATAGACACCTTTGAATCACCGTGTACCCACACACCTGCCCTCCAGCTCACAGTATGGGTGGGCCATAGACACCCTCTTTCTGCTATGCCATGCAGCACAGCTCAGATGAAGGATGTCATGCAGGGACCCACCAGCCACATGGCCAGCCTTCAATGAGAGCCAAATGTGTGAGTATGTGGTGATCCAATGGGAGAGAAAGAGAAGTGGAGCAGCTTGGCTATTACGAAGAGAGATGAAGACTGGAGGGTGGAGAGGACTAGCCTGTTATGAGTGGCCAGTCCTGAGCCATGCTGAGGTCCCAGCTGGAGCTGCTGCTGAGGGCCAAATCTGAGTTCATGGCTATGCAGCAGCAGTGGTCAGTGTCTGTGTCTGTGTCTCATATTACCACTAGAGAACATGGGGACACCTTTGGTTCTGGCAGCTGTCAGGGACCACGTTGGATGTCTAGGGCCTGTGTGTAACTGGTCCTGCCCCTCACTGGATGCTGCTCTCTGGAGAGCTTGCCCCATCTCTACCAGTGCCAGCACTTGGGAGAGTGGAATCTGCACCTCGCCCGAGCAACACATTGGAGCTGGCTTTAATGGCAAAAGCACACGTGGACCACCCTGAGGATGTAAGAGTGGGAGAGCTGGCCCAGCCCGTCACAGGCTGCAGCACTTGGGAGAGTGGGTCTGTATCTCCTCTTGGTAGCACAGTGGAGCTGGCTCTGGAGGCATGAGAGCAGGTGAGCTGGCCCCAAGGGCATGAGAGCAGGAGAGTTGACCCTGCCTCCTGCTGATGGTGACTTAAGCAGAACAGTGCGGGAGAACGGCTACCAACCAGGCCCCGATCCAGGGCTCTGAATTGGCCCATCCCCCAAGTCTGCATTTTCTGTGAATGGTTGGGATGTGTAAAAGGGCCAGTCTTACTGATCTAAAGCTACAGGATCTCTATGACACAGAGCAACAACAGGATAACCTGGAAGAACCCTTGTGAAGTTCCACTATTGACGATGTCACAGATGCCAGAGATCTTGAAGCAGACCAGTGACTCACTGCAATGAACCTTTTTTGCAAGTGAAGATGTGCGGACAGAGGGATAGACTGTGGGACACACAGAACTACAGCTTCCGTGATGAGATGTTTTCCATGCTTTGTTTTTGTTGCTATTGTTTGTTTGTTTGTGAGTGTTTTATTTTGTGGGGGGAGGTTGCAAGGGGGAAAGACAGATGTGAGGGAATGGGGAGATGAGTGTGACTGGGGTGCATGGTGTGAAACTCACAAAGAATCAATAAAAAGTTTTTTGTTAGCTGGGCCGTGGTGGTGCATGCCTTTAATCCCAGCACTTGGGAGGCAGAGGCAGGCAGATTTCTGAGTTTGAGGC
>NW_022196914.1:51733829-51764942 GCF_008632895.1 Mastomys coucha
AAAAAAAAAAAAAAAAAAAAGTTTTTTGTTTTTAAATATTGAATACTTGGTAGGTTTGGTCATTTTATTAAATAAATTTTAATCCAGTAAATGTACCCTAACTTAAAGGAAAAAGCATTAAGTCTTTAACTTATAACCAGATAAAATGAACTTTTTGTTGTCACTGTTCTGAGACACAGTCTTGTTATGTAGCTCAAGCTGGTTTGAGACTTTCGCAATCACCTGGCCTTGGTGTCTCAGTGGTGAGGATTACAAACATCTGGCTTCTAATTAATTTTTCTAAATACAAATAAAATAAAATAAAATAAAACAATGATAGTACCAAAAAATGTTGGTGGATGGTTGTATGATCTTACGGGGGGAAATGACCTTTCTGAGCAAGGAAAAAAATACTGTGAAAATCCCAGTTGTTTACAATAAAAGCTGGAAAATGTTACACAGCTAAGGATACAATGGGTGTGTCTTTGGAGAGGCAGCAAAAGAAAGTGTGTAGAAGATGAAAGCCTTTATAAATCAATGTAAAGCATTGGAAACCACCCAGGAGCACGTAGGGAGGCAGCATATACACCACGATCCATAGTCATTTACCACAAATGTGCAGATGGGCTTAACGCATCACATTGGTAAGCAAAAAGCCAACCACATGCTCAACTCCATAGATGCAGAAAAATCTCGGGTGCCTTGACTGATGATCAGTGTCTGGACCAGGTGTTCTCAGGTTCTTGGCCTCGTCTTCAAGAAACTGAAACAAAGGAGGAACACAATCATTGCAAAGCATCAAGGAAACTGTTCAAAAGCAAAGTAGAAAATGGCAAAATAGATCAGAAAAAAAGGAATAGGCGGGGACTTGTGGGCGTGGCCCTTGCCTTTACTTCTGGCCCTCAGGTGGCAGGTACATCTCTGTGAGGTCCTAACCCGCTTGGTTTACATTGCAAGTTCCAGTCCATTCTGGCCTACATAGTGAGAGCCTTAAAAACAAAACAAAACAAACACACAAAAACACCCAAACCCAGCTACATCAGAAGGTCCTCAATGGACCAAATTATTGCTTGAGATTCTTTTTATGGGACTTAATAAAGGGGAAACTTGTTTGCTAAGGGTCACAACATAGGAATTTCTCTGTTTTGATTGACAGTTTGGGGCTGTGTACACCTTAGCTCACTGGATGTCCTTTCCCATATGTATCTGTTTTTAATCACATGTTCATCCAATCACAGATAGGCATAAGGTGGTAAAAAGGATATTCTCCTAAAAGCTCACTTAGAGAACACAGTTCCCTTGATTGCACACATATTCAAAACTAGCCCAGGTTAGGTTGTCAGCCTCCTACCCTTGTACTTGAACTGGAATATGACAACAGAAACCATCCAGGCTTCACTGTCATCAGAGGGAGAGTGACTTAGTCTATTGTTTCAAGAGGGGGTATGTATAGGCTCTATGCAGGTGGGGGTCAGAGGTCACTAGATGTGTTGTTGGAAAGAAGTGTGCATGTGCCTAGTACATGCTGGGGAGATCACATCTCACTAGGTGCTGTTAGAAACAGGGTGTACACATAAGCGTCACAAAGTGGATTCTAAACTAGTGTTGCTAAACTAGTCTCTGTTTGCCTGCCTCTCTAGCACTGTAACCCCAGCACATGGGGGGCTTTTTATTGAAGGAAGGTTAGGAATTTGAGGACAACATGGGCTGCATAGTGATATCCTGCCTCAAAACACAAACCAAACAATCAAAAGCTGGAGACAAAATGCAAACGAACAAAAACTTAAATTTGAAATACAAGAAAATTCCCTTAATTTGATGAAGGACAGGTGCAAAGACCATTCAGAAAATGTCAGAGTTTATGGTAAAAGACAACATTTCTCCAAGGATAGAGGTAAAGGTGAGGATATTTGCTCTTCTATCTGTCCCAGAACCAGTGCTTCAAGACAGACAAGACAGAGAAGTGAAAGGCATTTGGGCTGAAAGTAAAGCTGTCAGTACTTACAGATGAAATGATCTTATATGGGGAAAATTGTAAGCAATGCACTAAAAGACTGATAAACAAGTTCAGCAGGGTTGTAACATATACGATCAATATATAAAAATCAATGGCATCTTTATACACTATCCATGAACCATCAAATTATAAGCTAGGACTAGGAAGGCAATTACCTGCTTTCTGCCTTTACAGATTTGCCTATTCTAACTTTGAATGAGTCTACACTTTATTTCATTTTTGGTCTTTTGGAATGAGGTCTCACAATATAGCCCAGGCTGGCGCACACAATCCTCTTGTCTGGGCTTTCTCAGACCTAGGATTACAAGAATAACTACACATCAGGCAAATAGAATATTGTCTATGTAGACCTTGGTAACTGCTTTAATAACAGGGTTTTCAATGTCCTTCTGTGTGTTACTATAATCAGTTTATTTCCTTTTTTGATCAAATAATATTTTTTATTGATTTAAGTTCTATTGTATTGTGATGAGAAAAGATACATGATTTCAATTTATCTGAATTCGTTAACATTTAAAAACACATTTTAAGTACATAGAATTAAAGCACATTCTTGTTTCCCTTTTGTACACCAACTCCTCCCAGAGACCCTTCCTTCAGTACCTACAATACCTTTTTGTCATATTCTTTAAAATTTATAAAATATTATAACAATAAATGAGTATTATAAAAGTTGTTTGATATAAACAATTTAACAGTCTTATGTAGATGCTTGTCTACAGCAATACTGAAAATACATATGTTTTCTCAATATAAATTTTAAATAACTCCAAACATATTAACTGTATATGATCAAATAATATTTTATCAATTCATCACTTGATAGAAAGTTGGGTGGTTTCCACTTAGAGCTATTGTAAAGACACTGATGTGAATACCCATGTACAATAATCTTTTTAGATTTTTTTTCATACATAGGAATGGAACTTCTAGGTCATATGATAACCATATGTTTAATGTTGTGAATAAGTATCAAATTGTCTTATAAAGTAGGTGTATCATTTTATGTTTTTACCTGCTATATGAGGGTCCAGTTGTTCCACATCCTAAGTCAGCACTCATTTGCTCTAATGGTCTGAATATAAAATGTGTCCTGGGGGCTGAAGAGATTTTGTGGTTAAGAATACTGGTGGCTTTTCCAAGGGACTTGGGCTTGATTCCCAGCATCTTTTAGGTGGTACTAGGTAGGGTCATGTTTGCATGTGGATTTCTGCCTGTTTAGCTTTTGCTGAAAAGACTATATATTCCCCAGTTGAAATGCTGGCACAGTGATTTTTTTTTTTTTTAAGAAATTCCCTTTTTTTTTCTCCCTTTGGTGAGAAGGGTTCTTTGGGTCTAAAGCCTGGCCTTATACTTGCTATAGAGCTAAGGTGACCTTGAACTTCTGAATGTTGGGATTACAGGTGTGTACCCCCATGCCTGTTATAATGTTGTGCTGACAATTACACCCAAGGGCCATGTGCATGCTAGACAGTCACTTTACCTGAACTTTACAGAACATATAGATAGTCACTTTAAAAAAAAATGTTTTGCTCTAGGAGTGCCAAGGTGTCTACCTCTTGGCAATCTTACAACTTTCCATGAGCCACTGTCACAGGGTCACTGCGTTTGCAGGTGGGTTCCTATAAGAAAACTGCTAATATTCTGATTTACCTGACTAAAATGGGATTTTTATAGCATTTTAAAATTTTGTGTGCAAGGGTTATGTTGTATGTACTTGCTCTTCTGGGTATATGCCCATATGTGCAGTATGCACATGTATGTGGAGGGCCAGAGGCTGATGTCTAATGCCTCTCCTAGACAGTTCATGCTATCTTCTTAAAAACAAAAACAAAAACAAAACCCAAAAACTTTCTTGTTCTTCTTTTTCTGCTTTTTCTTTCTTTCATTTCCTTTCTTCCTTTTCTTCCTTCCTTCCTTCCTTCCTTCCTTCCTTCCTTCCTTCCTTCCTTCTTTCTCCCCTCCTAGGCTAGGTAGCCAACTACCTATCTCTGATCCCCCTGTAAGAAATAACAGTCTTTACTTCCTACTAAGAACACTGGAGAGTCTGAGAGCGAAAGTAAAGCAGTTTATTTTATTATCTTGCAAAGTCCGGGTTGAAGAAAAAGCAAAAATAACCGGCATACCATTTGGCTCAAAAGAGTGGTTTTTACATCTCTGCTCACCCCACCCCTATTCCCATAATGGCCGAGTCCTTCGAGGAGGAGCCATCTTCCCACCTGATGTTTCCCATCTTTCTGGGGCTCGAGATCCTTGTTCCATCCTCACTCTACCCTCATTTCCTGATTTGTGGGATCAAGCACACACATAACAGATTGTTTTTAACTTTTCAACTCTAAGATAAATTAATAAGTGTTCAGGCAGGCCAGTGACAGCTGGTAGCTAGAGAACCTTCTAATAACTGCTGTTGATTTGTGCTTCCTTGATGGGCTCTAAATACATCACATAGTGAAAATGGACCCTAAGAGATTGTTTCCTATACCTCCTAACACCATGATTGGAATTCCAGGTGCAGTGAACTTCTTAGATACTGGGAATCTATACTCAGCTCACTGTGCTTGTACAACGGGCACCTGACTAATTTAACCAACCCCCCCAAGCTCCAGAATGAATTTTTAAAAATTCTTTCTCAGTTTCCTATGTTTATACTTTTCTATTTAAAAAAAAAATCTTTTTTTGTTCATGTGCGCACATGTAATGACATCCATGTGAAAGTCATACAACAACTTTGAGGAACTAGCTTTCCCTTTCTGCCTCCCAGTACGTGAGTCCCAGAGGTCAAATTTGGGTCATCAGGCCTGGTAGGAAGTGCCATAAGCCAGCTCATTTACATTCAATTTATATTTTAAATGAGGTTATATCTTGGTTTCAACCCATGCTTCAAGGCAACCTGCGCCTTTGTAAAAACTAACAAAACAGCCCTGTCTCTAGGCAACTGGACTTGCGTTTTCCTAATCTCATCATCGCTCACCTCCTGGGACTGATGACACTGGTCTTTAATCTCAGCAATTTGGAGGCAGAGACAGACTGCTCTCCATGAGTTTGATCCCTGCCTAGTGGGCATAGCCAGTAGATTTGTAAGAGTGAATAAAAACTACCAAACTACATAAAATAAAACCAGAAGCTGTAGAGACATCAAAGAGGGATGTCCTTTTATAGAGTTATACTGAGAATCTGCTAGCCTGAAGAGGTTAGGGCAGTGGCTCTCAACCTTCCTAATGCTGCAACCATTTAACACAGTTCCTCGTGGGGTGGTGACCCCCAAACATAAAGTTATTTTGTTCCTACTTCATAACTATAATTTTGCTAATACTATGAATCACAGTGTAAATACCTGATATGCAGTAGATCTGATATGCTACCCGAAAGTGGTCTTGACCTACGGGCTGAAAGCTTCCAGGTGAGGGCCTTCAGTGTCTCTAATGTGAGAGTCGTATGGGACTGTCAGAAATCACTTCCTGCAGTATTTATAAGGTAGGAGCTTCGCAGTGACACAGGCTAGAAAAGTATGGCTCAAGTGAAGATAGTCATAGAGTAGAGAGGAATAACGGTCACCATCTCTGTGTTTTGTGGACCACACAGAAGCCAGGGCCTAGTAAGTCAGGCTGGGATTGTCTAAGACTGGAAAGAAGAGGAGATCTTAGCATGATGCGGCTTAAGTTTTCTCTCCTCTGCACAGGATAAGGAAAGAATCAGAACAGACAGACTAGGGAATCTTTCATGTCAGAGATCCTCAGTGATGCAGACATGTGATTGAGCTTGAGTGTGCACGCACGTGCATGCATACACACACACACACACACACACACACACACACACACACCAAATGCCAAAGAGAAAAAAAGGTTGGGCTTCAACTTCAAGACACTTGAGGAATTTAAACAGCTTAGGGGTGTGTCTAGCAGTTAAGTAAAACCTGTTTGTTTGTTTGTTTTCTTATCTCTTCTTCCTCCCTCTTCTCCTGGGAGTGATGCCACACATCCTTAATTCCAGCATGTTGAAGTCAGAGGCAGACTTTCTATAAGTTTGAGCTGCATAGCAGGTTCCAAGCAGCCAAGTCTACACAATGAGACCTCATCTTGAAAAAAGGAAAAAAAAAAAAGAATATTAATAAAGGAAAAAGAGAAAAAGAAAAAGCTTTTGTCACTCCCACCTGAGATGGCTGGCTCTAATCCCTGGAACTTCAGTAACCTCACTGAATGAGACAAGGGATGATGGATTTGCAAAGATTCTGACAGAACAGATAGAGGGGTGGTGTTGTGAGCTGGGAACGTAGGCTTGCTGATGGAGTTACTCAGTCTAAATCAAGAGCCTCAGAGCCAGAGAGGCTAGTGGCAAAGCTTTTTGTTCATGTGTAGCCAGAGGCCCAAGAACCCTAAGAGAGGTTGCTGGGGCAAGTCCAGGAGTTGAGGCCGAGTGGGCAGAGGCCTTGAGTAGATCGTCTACAAAGGCAGAAACAATCAGTTTACTCTGTCTCTACCTTATCCTGCCCAGTCCCTAAGTCAGCTACTCAAGTGGCTCTGGTCCATATTCAGAATGAATCTTCTATATACTTACTCCACTGGCTCAGTTCCAGAAATAATACATGAGCAACTCTTTAGATGTCCCTTAATCCAACAAGTTGATACCAACCACTAAATATAACACACTGGATTCCTGTGGTCTTTTATTCTGTGAGCCACTAGCTTCCAACTCCACCAGAGCAAGCCATATGCATCCTATACTGTAAGTGAGCAAGTATAGAAAGGCTCATGGTTTCTGGCCTCCACGGCAGAAGGAAGAATCACATGGTTGGAAATTTCCCCAAACTTGGGAAGGTAGTCTAGTGGCTGAGCAGCCAAACCCATACAATGTTTGCCACAAGCTCACACAGCTTTATACAACTCTGAATTCTGCTTTCCCTCCTATATTAAAATCATAACTGCTTTCCGAAAATGTGAGCTATGTTTCAGCATTTAAGATTTCAATAACTGTGTCACAGTGGTCTCATTTTAATCAGGAAAAGGCAAATACCACATTAATTGTTCCCAGTAAGGCTTTAAAAGTGCTGGAGCTAAAGGTGAAAGCTTCCTTGTCTTACAGAGCAGCCAGAGTCTTTACCCAGCTTGAGCTAGCTGTCAGGAGGGAGAAGGCAGCCTCCGGGTTAAGCCTTCATGGGTTGAGGTACTGCCAGACATAGCCTGCTTAACTGGAGTTAGGCAAAATGACATGGAAAATGGCAGGCATAGGAGCTGCTTCTGCCTGCAAACAGGGAGGTCATAGCCCTGACTGCAGGAGCTGGAAGAGAGTTCTGTCCAACAGAAAGGAACCCTCAATTGACTTGGTCACATCTAGTCAGGAGATTTCAGCTTTGAGGGTGCTTACAGAAGGTATAGGCTTAAACATTTTTTTTTCTTTTTTTCCGAGACAGGGTTTCTCTGTGTAGCCCTGGCTGTCCTGGAACTCACTCTGTAGACCAGGATGGCCTCAAACTCAGAAATCCACCTGCCTCTGCCTCCCAAGTGCTGGGATTAAAGGTGTGCGCCACCACTACCTGGCTAGGTTTAGACTTTTTAAAACATACTTTAATAAGGGTTCTGAAGTGCTTTGACCTCCCTCCTTCTAGCCCTTTGTCCAAAGGTAAAGGAGAAAAGATGGTAAATAGAACAAGGGGATGTGGACCTGTTTAGAGTAATTCTTGGGGGAGATTCCAATCTCCATTGTCAGAATACCAACAGTCCAGTTCAGTAGTATCATGATTCTAAACATGAATCAGCAATGGCGGCATGATCCACAGAAACTGCCAGGCCTCCACCAAATTGGCACAAGTCTACAGGAGCAACCAAGACCAGCTAGAATGCCAGGAGTTCTCTGCCATGCCTCTCTCAACAAAGTAAAGATCAGAGAAGATGTGAGGTCGTTAAAGAGCTGGACAGCTAGCAATGCAAGAAACCCATCACTGTCCATTGAGTCCTATTCATACTCTCTCCAAATATCACCCGTCCTCAGCAGAATACCATGTGAGTCTGCATCACATGACACAACCAGAAACTTTCACTTCAGGAAGGTCCCAGGTTCTGCTGACATCCTAGGCCTGAAAGTCTGGCCAAGGTTCAAGGCCAACGCCGGGGGATGAAAAAAAGAATAAGGTAAGCTTCAGTCTCAAAAGAACACATAAATAATAGGTGACATACTGACAAAGCAAGATATAGTGGTACATGTCTGTAATCTCAGCACTGAAGAGGCTGAGGTGAGGAGGGTCATGAGTCTAGCTAGGCCAAGCTACAGAGGAAGACCTGTCAAAAAGGAAGAAAGGGCTCAGTGGGTCTTGTACCTGAGCTCAATCCCCAGAACCCATGTGAGAAAGCCACATATATGCACATGAGTTTGTAGCTCTTGCACCTTAGAGGCAGAGTCAAGTAGATTTCTGGAGCTTTATTAGCCAACCAGTCTAGCCTATGGAGAATCTGTCTCAAACAAACAAACAAACAAACCAAAAACCAACCAACCAACCAAAGAAACAAACAAACAAACAAATAAGATAGAGGTACCTAAGGAACAATACTTGAGATTAACCTCTGGCTTCTACATGCATCACCCTACCCTCTACCCTCCACATGCACCACAGACACCCCAGACTCACACATACGTGTACACATTCACAAGAAAAGAGAGAGGAAGGAAGGGAGGTCCAAAAACAGGTCACAAAACAAATAACAGGGCTGTCAGTGAGGGGCCAGTGGAGCAGGATTTACAGGCCCAGGCATCAGAACTGTCACAGCGTTGGCTAGCTGGCCAGCAGCATGAGGTTAGACTCCAGACTCTGTTTCCGTAAGTTGTTCCTGACTAAAGTTGAGCCTGGGGGCTCCTGGGAGCTCAGTTTCAGTGCAAGGATGGGCAGAATGGCTTGAGATGGAGCCCCCAGTGAGGACCACTTCGGGGATGGAAGTATGTATGACGAGATATGTCAGCTGAGGTTGTGACTTTCTGTGTCAGGAGTCAGAGGAAAGGACAGCTGGCTTCCAGGTATACTCGCTGCGCAGGAGGGCTCGGGAACTTTCCTTGTGAAGCAGTGGTTTCTCTGCTTCTGCCTGAGATGCCTTTGTCAAGTTAGCTTCCCTTCAGCTTGTACATGATCTAAGCACCAAGGATTTCCTCAACATAAGGGAATCAGTGAGCCTCGCTGCACTTTATAAGTAAGTGGCTCACCTCTTTCTCCCTGGAGAATTGTCTGTTAGAGTCTGCAACTGGTTCAGTGTTGAAGGATCCAGTGAACCAATGAAGAGTCAAAAATCACAGGAGACAGGAGAGCTCTGCAGCTCCAGGCAGGGACCAAGATCCTGCACCATTCTACTACACGACACTGAGTTCCATGGGATTTTAGTGGCAAGAGCAGCAGCATCTACAGGGCATGTCCTTGGCCTGTTTTGTCTTGATTGACTAACCTGAGAGAAAACCACATTGACCACAGAGGACTCACACTTGTTCTTCCTTCTGCATAAACATGGTCATGTCTGAGCTGCTGAATCTGCAGAGGGCTGCTTCTGAAGCCAGCAGAAATGCCTGATGATAAGCTTCATCCCCATCCCTCCAGGGACACACCACATCTGCCCACAACCACTGGACAGGCCCGCCTTTTAAAAATAGATACTTTTGCACTCTTGAAACTACTGATTTTCTTACAGTCAAAGGCAGTCTCTGATGGTAAAGGAGCTGCAGAGGTTTTTCCACCACAAGGTTATTTAAAGTTCTTTGAGCAGCCGCCAGACCTTCATTTAGCATTTTAATAAACTTCCTGGGCCAAGGAGTAATTTTCCTGTATCCTCTTTGTCCTCAGCATGAAGTAATAGCACAAAAGAGGGTCATCATTTTTTAGGCCAGTCATCTGCATCAATTATAAAATTATCCTTATGAATAATCAGATATAAGGCCTGGCATATAGAAAAGGAAGCATTTTTCCCCCTCAGTGATTAACATTAAGAAGGGAGGTCATAGACACATCAAGGATTTAAGAAACATTTTTCTATAAATATAGAAAGGGCATTTAAAGACTTGCACATACAGTCACGTTATAGCAAGATAACTAGAATTGCATGGTTAAACACTGGCTTGCTTTGTGGTGTCCTTATCAGGGCCTCTCTAAAAGCAGAAGTACTTGGAGCCACGCGGTGACATGGAAATTGGTCTCCAAGACGGTTAGTTGTATAGATCTCTAGAGAATTTTTTTGAACCTGCATCTCTGGGTGCAGTGTGATGTCACTTCTCAGTGTTTCCAGGCAATGGGCCAAAACTCAGTTTCAGGAAAATAATTACGAAAATGTTTAAATAATTTGCATGAGATTTGTGAAAGCAAAAGGCTGCCTGCTCCATCCCCCAAGGAGCTTCAAGACACAATCAATGTTAGGCCGCAAAACACTGTTTAGACAGAATAATTATCAGTCTTTCCCCTCCTCTTTCATTATTAAACTGAGGCCTATTCCCTCTGCGGGTTTCACCTGGCATATGGGAAGGCTGTTGTTGCTAAGTCTGCTTTATGGATGCTCAAGGAAGCTAAGTAAATTCACAGTTTACTGAATTGGCTCATTCAGGGACGTTATTTGACATGAAGTGTCTTCTATGTCATGATTGGCTTTTTTGTTGTTGTTGCTTCTCTTTGTGTTATAACCAAGAAGGGTGGATTATATAAAATGGCTTTAACGACATGAAGATGTTTCTGAAAAGCTATTCAAGTGCTGGGGTGTCATAAGTTATTGATGCTAATATTGAACTGAAAGGACTCTGACAGGCCGTTAGAAACACATGCAGAAGGATGCACTGACTGGGAATGAGATTAAGACAAAAAGAGTAAAGCCACTTAAATAATATTAGCATTTTCAATGCCTGAATCACAGTGCAATTGTCTCTTTAGAGACCTATTCAAAGTATCATTTGAGTTGAGCAAATATAATTCTTACAGAGACTCTTGAAATGGCTTTATCCGATTTTAAGAGACATGGCTACCTATCTATCATCTGGTGTTTCATTGATTTTGATACATCAGGAATAGATACATTGAATAAATGACACTGTGAGACTTCAAACAAGCTTCCCTTCTCCCCTACCCCCCATTACCACTTGAAACACACACAATAGACCCAGTGCAACATGTTACTACTGCCTTTTGGTCCAGGTTAACATGTATTCGTAAAGACATCTATGCACACTCACATTTGCATGGTACAAGCTAAGAAAATGTCTTTGGTCACATAACCATAATACTTTTAGATTAGTAACTAAGTCTAGTTTTCAGCTTTGCTCTAGTTTGATTTCTCTGTCCTGTGACCAATATATGATGTCCTTAGCAACTGGGTCTTATCATCCAACTCTTGTGAAAATCAAGACAACAGCTTACATGGTTTGGGGGTGGGTCTCCCTGGGTGACCCACACCTGGTACTGGGATTTTCTCTTAATAACCTTGGCTTCTGGGAGAAGCATTATCTATCCATTGAGGAGAGATACTTTCAATTTTTAATGCATATTATTTTTTAATAAGTTTATAATATAGTAGACTTCATGTGGCTTTTTCATATATCCTTAGTTTGGGTTACCTACCCCACCTCTTCTCTATCTTCCTTCCCCTTCTCCATGCTTGGATTTTTCCACCCTCAGTATTCCCCCACCTCCATTTACATGTCTTACCCAACAGTGCTCTACTCTACTCCTTCTCTTATGAACTCTTTCTCTTTTTCCCTTTAATGGCCTCTTTCTGGCTTTTACCAACGTTCTAAGTTAAACATACCACATTCTACATTTGTGTTTAGGATCCTCATAAAAGAGAATATGCAATGTTTGCCTCTCTAAGCCTGTGTTAGCTTCACTTGGTATAATATTTTTAGATTCATCCATTTTTTTCTGCAAAATTTCATTTTTCTTTACCACTGAATAAAATTTTATTATGTATACATGCCACGTTTTTGCTATCCATTTATCCATTGGTGGTTATCTAGCTGATTCAACATCTTGTCTCTTGTGAATAGAGCTGCGATGAACATGGAAATGCATGTTTATAGGGTGCAGAGTCTATTGGATATATGGCCAGCAGTGGTATAGCTGTGCCATATGGCAGTTCTATTTTTTGTTTTGGAGTTTTGTGTTTGTTTGTGTTTTTGTGTTTTGTTTTAGTTTGTTTGTTTGTTTGTTTGAGGAACCACTGGCGTTTCCATAGTGGCCTCAATAGTACCAAAAGGTGCTATGAAAGCTGCTGGAGAAGTCACCAATAGTCTTACCCATCTGTGGATCCTATGAACTATATAGTGACCTGTCAGACAAGAGCAATAATGGCACAGCAGATAGGAGGCAACCAACAGCTTTCTGATTACATTTGAGGCATGCTGTACAGAAGGAACTCATGTTTGGTTATGTCACCTTGGTTAAGAACCTGTGCCTGATGAGACCATAGGCCCTAAATGGGGATCTGTTACTGTTGTTTTGCTGAATGATCAGATTGTCAAATTGCCATTTAAATATTCACGTTTATACTCAAAGATTAGTGCTGTACCTAACTTCACTAGTGAAGCTTTCTACTTGGACGGCCTTAGGGAAATGCTTGATCATAAACGGGAGTACTATACCATTTTGAGACTCAGGCAATGTCGTAGATGAGGGCATGGAAAGAACATAAGGTCAGATTAGGAAAGTGTGCAGCAGAAGTAATGTCTTCCAGGTACAAGAAAGTCAGTGCACTCATGAACTTACTTTAGCTGTGGTTCTCTGCATACGTCCTAGTTAGACCCATCAACATTTCACCATGGATTAGGGAGGGACCCTGAGGGTCTGTGGGCAGTTCATGGTTGTTAGGGGAGGGATGTAATTTTTTTCAGTGGTGTAGCCTCTGATAGGTTGTGCTTGCCTCAGTAAGTAACCTCCTACCCATGTTCAGTCAAGAAACTCTAATTAAACTCAGTGGGCTGCACATAAAAAGAAGGCATCAAAATAGGGGAAGAGTTTGTTAGAGGGAGGTGTCTAGTGGGAGAAGAAGAGGGAAAGGCCGTAATGGGTGGTTGATGAAACTCAGTATATAAACGTATGAAACTGTCACACAATCTTTACAAATGCCTTGAGTTATCTGAGTCTAACCTAGCTACTCAGGAACTGAGATAGGAGGATGACAAATTCTAGAACAGCCTGGAGTACATAGGATGACTGCATTCCATAAAGATAAAAAAGAGAGAGAAGGAAGAAAAATGTCTGGTTGTGTGCAGTGGTTAAAATCTGAAATACTGACTTGAAGTGGGAATGTCTTTTTCTATTTTGAACTTTCCATGGGAAATGATAGGAAGATGAAAAAAGATGATTCTTTTTTTTTCTCTGCCTTCCTTGTCACTTCATCTGTGACATCTGACCTCTTAAGAGTTAGAAGGTCAACATGAAAGGTGTGTAAAGGACAGAAAAGCCACTTTTACAGTATTTTGTTTGTTTGCTTAGCAGTGTAAGATTGGTTTATTAGCATAGGATTCAACTTTTAAAATGTCTCTATTCCTTTTTTTTTTTTTTTTTTTTTGGTTTTTCGAGACAGGGTTTTTTTGTGTAGCCCTGGCTGCCCTGGAACTCACTCTGTAGACCAAGCTGGCCTGGAACTCAGAAATCTGCCTGCCTCTGCCTCCCAAGTACTGGGATTAAAGGCATGCGCCACCACTGCCCGGCATATCTATTCCTTTCACCCACTACATTTGTTCATTGATGGTTTCATTCAGGTGTAAATGCTTTCTGTTTACACATAGACCCATTCTCCCACTATGACATGGCTCCCAACAAGTTCTTCCCCACCTTCCTCTCTTTCTGTTTTCTTGTGTAACCACTGCTTTTAACCAGGACTTGTCTGACCAAAGCTGGAACTATCTATCGGAGCCTCTGGGTTCAGCCTCGGGTTCACAACTGAAGACAAGGACTGCTCCTCATCCAGAATCCATCAGAAGCCAATAGTTCAGCAGAGAGAGGCAGAGCTCCAGGAGAACACCCATGATCTATGCCAGCTTGATAGGTGTCAACTTGTACAGGCCCAGTGCAGGTCGTGTTGGCAATGTCTGTGTCTTATCTTGTATATATTTTTCAGCCCTTTTAGCTTGTTTCTTTCTAAATGCTTCAAGAGCCTTATGGGATTGGGAGACACAAATGCCCTGCTTATGACTAAACACCCCACCAACACTTACTCTTGGCATCTTGAGTCAATCATAAGTCTTTGCATTCTGTGCTGTTCGTTGTCTTGTCCAGGTGTTGCTGGGGCCACTTTCACAGTCTTTTATTGGTTTCCCTTAACTTAGCCTCCTCAACACTTTGTAAGCACTAAGAATAATAGTCTTCAGTGCTAGATATACCTATGCACAGTCCTTGCGTTGGCTCGAGTGTTATTCATAATGGCTCATGCAGCTTAGTATGGGTGGGGTTCTTCTTTTTAGTCAAAGTCCCGCTGTTACATAAAAGCAAAGCCCACTGCTGGGATGTCTGAAGCACCAGATAGTTTTGAGTTTTGTTGTTGTTGTTTTCAAGACAGGGTTTCTCTGTATAGCCCTGGCTGTCCTGGAACTCACTCTGTAGACCAGGCTGGCTGCGAACTCAGAAACCCACCTGCCTCTGCCTCCCAAGTGCTGGGATTAAAGGCATGTGCCACCACTGCCTGGTGCACCAGATAGTTTTTATCTCTCTATAAAAACACCCAGAGGTTTGGGGTATCCTTATCCCAAACTCTGAAACTGATCTTGACCAAGAATGAGAAAGCCAGTTCTCTCAGGGGATGACAGTCTGCTGCTACTCCACCAACACTATGGAGTGAGAAGGCAGGGGGTCTCTGTGGCTCTAAAGCCATGGGTTCACAGGGCTCTGCAGTCCTTGGGGGAAGAGATGACACTGATCATGCCATGAAACCAAAAAGGCTGGGTGGAGTGGAAAGAAACTGGAATTTGATGTTAGAGCATAGGTGTAGCTGATTACCCAGGTTACTTGACCTCGCTCAGCCCTAGGTCAACACCTGTTGAGTATAAATAAAAGATATATCTGATACTATTAAAGGATGCAATGTGTCTTATATATTATATCACATGTATAATATTTCATTATGCATAATATTATAACATTATATAACATTATAAAAAGTATATGTGACTCGTGGTGAAGATTCTAGTTTGTCAGAGTAATCAGTAAATGGAAATTCTTTCCCATGTATAGCTCTTTCCTTCCTTGTTTTCCCTGGAATGAGATACCTTGCCACAACCATAAAAATATCACTAAATGATAGCATTCTCAGTAAACACAAGCAAATGGTTTATGTCGATACATCACTTCACAAACATAGCATCATTTAACCTGTGGCAATCAGTGTTAAGATTCAGTTCAACGGGTTGAATAGCTCAACAACAACAAAAGATTGACACATGTTTGGTGAACGTGCCAATCTTCAATAGATAATCAACATTTTCTTCTGTTTAGTGAATAAGAGCACATGGAGGAAAATGCCTTAGTAAACTGTTTGAGTGTAGGCGATTAGCACTGGCATTGAGATATGCCTTCCCTTACCCTTCCAATAGCATTTATTTGCTCACCAATGCAAATGAAACTCGAGTCTCTGAGAAGGCAACACTAAATAGAAGTACAGAACAGAAGGAAAATCAAACTGAGAAGAAGCTGTCAAAAAAAATCAATAATTTTGTTGGTGAGAACTTGCTACCACCCTTATCTAAAAAGGGTGGAAAGGTCAGACCACACTAACTTGTGTGATCAATGAGTTTATAAAGTAGCCTGTGTCAGGAGACTAATTTAATTGGCTGCTTTAAGTGTGATAATGCACCACACTTCCTACATATTTTTTCTTTTATTAAATTCTTAAAATTAAGCTGAACGTAATGTGTAGCATGTCTACCTTAACGATACAAACAGCGCCAATGGCTGCCAGGACGTTCAAACATTCATTATTATTATTACCAACATCTACCCCAAATATTAAAAACAAAATGAGATATTTTCTCTTCTTGACATTTTGGACTATTCCAAGTCATACAAGGATAAAAAGATGATTTTTGTTCCACCACCCTCCATCCTGAGATATTTGCACCCTCCTCCACACTACTTCCACCCTGCTGTTGATCCCAAATTACAAGTTGGATAGTCAAGCTAAGGTTTAAATTAAAGACCTTATGTTACTCATATTTAGAATCACCTAGATGCAGTTTAAACTCAGTTTTCCTCATCTCTGCCACTTGTATGCTATGAATGTCCCAGGTTTATCATTTTCAAAAGAAAGATCATTTTTAATAAAATTTGTATAAGTACCTGACCTCTTTCATAAAATAATAATAATAATAATAATAATAATAATAATAATGGGGGGGATTGAATAGCTCTGGAACTCACATTTTAGAATAATATGCAATGATGTAATCCAGACCCCCAAGCTTTCTATATTCAAGGTTAATTTCTGGATGTAAGGGGAATATTGGGAAACGGGCAAAGTCCAACTCAGTTAACACACTTTCTAGAGAGGACTATGAGGGCTGGCAGTGAAGTTTATACCAAACTATCATCAGATAAAAGTCAGAGACCCCGATGCCAATTAAGGTTAGCAAACTTTTACAAAGGGGAGATAAGTTATTCTATGTTATTTTGTTTTCTTAACCTTCAACAACTCTCAAAGACTCTAAGCCAAGGTGTCTAGAAATATTCAAAGGGATAGCGGCAATAGTCATACTCCTTTTGTTCAAGGACAAAGTGGGTTTGCATATTGCTGGGTAGCCTGTTTCTCCAGGAAGTCATCAGAAGAGCAGAAAGCGCTCTTCCTACTCTCATGCTTCCATTCAGTCCCTATCAGGTGTGTCCAATCTTCTAACATTGGGATGCCATATTGCCACCTACAAAGTTCATACTCAAAAATCACACAATCAAGTTAAAAAAAAAAAGAGAGAGAAGGCTGAAAAAAATTCTCCCATAATTTTTAAAGTAAGTTTGTGATTTAATGTTGGTTCACACCCATCACTATCTACTGTGTTTGATCCACAGGCCACAGACTGGACACCCACATGTGTTCTGTATGTCCAAAGGACATCTGAATCCAACTCCTTGGTAGCTACCCAGAAGAATCTTGCTTAAGCATAGTCATGTTCTACAGTTTCTTGAAACGATCCAAATCCTCTCCTGACCCAGCAGATTCCTGCTCTACCAAAGGCTACATCACTTGGCTTTCTTATCACAAAGCCCACCTCTCTCCCCAGCTCCATGTGCTTTGGTCATGCTGGCTTCTTGAGATTCTACTCAAACCAAGACCAGTTCACACTCAGGGCCTTCACTCTCTCAGTGACTCCTGCTAAGAAGACTCTTGTCTGGAATCCTCACTCAGTCCTCACTTGTATCATGTGGATTTCTGTAGCATGTAGTTCCTACTACCCTGTCTTAAGCTCTGGGCGGATAAAAGACATACACACACATTAGCTTATCTTTGATATGCTTTAGCTCAATGGCCGGACTCTTCTAAGCCTTCCTCGGCTATAGAGCCCTTCTTTTCACTCCCAGCTCAACACCCTAAATCTGCCCTTAACTTTAGTTGCTCAGTTACTTTTAGTCCTAGTTCAGTACTCTATCTCTACCCCCAGCTCAGCTAGTCTCTAATCTCCTGCCTGCTACCCCAGGCCAAGTCATGGAAGCAGCTAATGGCCACTCCACCCTCGATCTCATATGGCTATTTCTTCCTCTGAAGTGTGGCAAAGCTTTCTCTGTTCCCTTGAGTCTGCTAGCCTGCCTCGGGGAAAACTGGAAGTCCCACCTATTCCGTCCAGCTCATTGGCCACTGGCATCTTTATTGATCAAATGAGAACCAATTGGGGAACAAGACTGTAAGAGTTCACAAGATTCCTGATCAGAGCATCAGAACCACTCCCTACAGATGTCAACTATAGATAACTTTCCCAGTGAGCTTTCTCTTGAGTAGAGGGACAGCAGCTCCCATCTATTTCCTATTCTTTATCAAGGCTTGGTGTAGTTGGGAATGATCTTGGATATCTCTCAACATGCTTCCCTGTGGGAACAGGACCAAGGATGGGAACTGAGGCAACAGAGTCATGAATCCAGGGAAATCTGACTCCAGACACAAGCATCAAGGTGAAGATCTGACTTTATTGCCTAGCCCATAAGCTTATATGTGGTGTTTGAGCCAATTCCAATCCCCTAACTCCTCGGCCAATCATATCTCACCACACCGTCACCATGCTCCAATGAAAGTCCTGCCTAATGAGGTATCTCAGAAGGGGGGTGGTGTGCAGGAGAATCATCGCCTGTAAAACTTTCTTGGAGATAGGGAAGCAGCCTCTGCCCTGGCCTCGGTTCCTTTTTGCTGTTTCACAGGTGTGCTGGGAGCCATCTTAGATCTAACACCACGTACAGCAGATGAGGACTCTCCCGGGGAGTCACAGGAGACTGTGGTACCTCACTCTCCCTCCCACTTTTTCCTTCAGAAGGTTGACTTTCGCATCCCCCACAATCCCCTTCATTGAGAGTGCATAATCTTGATGATAACTAGTAGGTCCTAACTGTAGTAGAACCCAATTAATTCTACTCAAATCGACCCCAGCTTTATACTTGAACCTCACAAATAGCCCTGAGGTAAACATGCAGATGTAGACATAATCTTTGATAAACTAATTTCAACTCTTTTGGTCCAATACTCACAAATAGCATATTTTTAGGTTTTTAGTGCATCCCTACAGTTTTTTTGAAACAATGTCTGTATTAATTTATCCCATTAAGAAAGGATATTTATGAGTACCTCATATGGCATGTGCTAAAAATATGACAATCTTCATAGAGTCGTCAGCAATGCATTGGCCTAATTTTACATAAAGGGAAACTAAGACTAACACGTGTCGAATAATTTGTCCAACGTCTCCCACCTGGATGTTTCCTGTATATTACACTGCGTAATTATCTGAAGAGGAATCATTTCCATCAAAAGTTTGTATTTGTAACATTGCCAAACCTTAGCAACTCCCCAACTCCTGGAAACAACTGATTTCTTTCAACTTACAGTTTTTCTCTTTCTTGTTAATCCAAAACACATTGTCATTTCTTTTATCAGGTACTTGACTGTTCAAAATAAGTGTGTTTTTCCCCCTAGATAACTAAAGCTTACCAGTTAAATGTCAGTTTTTCATTTGTTTATATCATATTTGGTAAGATATTTCTAAAATGTATCCAAATTTCTCAGTCTGCGTCAATGGAGACTACTTAGTATAATTTAATGTTTTTGTGAATAACATGCTAAGATTTTAGGAACATCAGTTATTATTCTCAACTAAAAGAATTGTCTGTCTTTCATAACAGGATGTGTTTTGCCTGTGCGGAATGAAAGTGTCTAGCCTCCACTGAGTCACAGGGTGATGACGGCAGAACAGGGTAATAGCCAGAATTCCGTATGATCAGTGGGCAGCATGCCATGCGGCTGACTCACATGGTGTCTTACATATTGTCTCATAGATAACAGACATCAACATATATTTACTGAATAATACTTAAAGGCCAACTGAGTAGTATAGCGTTCATTTCTTTAAATTAATTCAAATTAAACAATAGTGACATTAGTTGAACATCTTAACAGATCCTCTGAAAACTCTGTGAGTTTCTTTTTATGGCTACGTGTAACAAATGCAACTGGAGTGGCTTAACTAAGCATGGACTTTATTTTCATGTAATTGATAAGAGCCTACTATTCAGAATGTAAACACACAAAGAATGTTTATATCTTGCATGAGCCATGTTTCTCCGGATGTTGTAAAGCTGCTTCCTCTCAATTTGAAGTTTTCCCTTGTATCTCATTGAGGCTCAGGCTATTCATAGGACCCATATAGCCCCTCCAGAGACGACATGTGTGATAAACAATTACGGGAGAGGAGGAGGCATATCCGTGGCATTGCTACCTGCAAGCTGCACAGAGGACTTGGTGATGCGCATCTCCTGGATTGTCTTTCTTATTATGACAGGCAGTTTGGTGAGTCACCTGTACTACGAATAACCTCAGGAAACTCACTGGGTGCAATCATTTCTTCATTCTGGAATGAATAGAAATAGATTCACTAGGAAAAATGTTGCGATGGTAGAGAACGACCACAGAACGCATGTAGGGTATGTGGCCAGCTCTCAGGCAGAAACCCTGGCGGGATGTCTGTGTCAGAGCCTCAGGGCGGGCTCCTTTTCTTCTTAGCTATTTGCTCTTTTGTCCTTCAACTGATGAAATGTTCCACATTGCCACACACAATCTCCTTAACTTAAAGTAAGTGCTAAAAAAGTTATAAAACATGTTGACAACAACATATAATTGACCAAGGAGCTGGGCATCACCACCTAGCTAAGCTGACACACAAAGTTCAGTATACGCAATTCAGTAATGAAAGATAAACAGAGCCTGGTGATGGTGACACACTTCTTTTTAAAAAAACGTTTTATTAATTTTTTGAATTTCCCATCATATACCCCAACCCCACTCATTTTCTGGTCCCTTTGTATCTTTCTTCCCCGTTCAGCCTTTGCAACTGCAGACAAATGTCAAGAGGCAGGGCCAGCTCTCCAGAGCTCATACCCTTGGAGTCAATTTACAACATACCTGATCCTGCACCAGGAGGCAGAGGCAGGCAGATCTCTGTAAGTTCAAGGCCAGTCTGGTCTACAGATGGAGTTCCAGGGCAGTCAGGGTTACACAGAGAAACCTTGTCTCAAAAACAAAAAAAAGCCAAATAAATGAAAAGATAAACAAGACAATTTAAAATAGGCAAAGAATGCAAACAGATCTTTCTCCAGTGAAGATATACAAATAGCCAAGGGGCACACTAAAAATGTTCAACATTGTAATTCATCTGTGAATTACAAAGCACAATTATGTTAAAGGGGATGGGAATGCGGCTCGGTGTAGGGGTACTTCTTTAGTATGCTCAAGGGGCCCTGGTTTTTGATGCCCAGAACTGCAAAAGAAACATACACACACACACACACACACACACACACACACACACGCACGCACGCACGCATGCACGCACGCACGCACATGCACATGGACATGGACACGGACACGGACACACACAGACACCATGCATGTACAATATCATAGTCGGTGGGGTTAGATATGAGAGTGATTATGCTTCCATGTGTGTGAGTATGTGTCTGTATGTATGCTTGAATGTGTGTGTGTGTGTGTGTGTGTGTATGTGTGTGTGTGTGCATGTATGTGGAGGCCAGAGGTCAGTCTCTTTTCTGAGACAGAATCTCTCCCTTGAATCTGGAGCCTGCAGATTAAGCAGGGATCCGTCAGTCTCCACCCATTGGGAGTGGGATTATAAGAATACCCTAGCATAGCTGGCTTCCTGTGTGGGTCCTGGGAATCAAATTCAGGTCCTCAAGCTTGCACAACAAACATTACCAAATGAATTAACTTCCCAGTCCCAACAACATTTTTTTTTTTTTTAAAGAAAAACAACAAGTATCAGAAATTTGAGGCCCCATTATTCAGGCATTTTGGCTGTTATAACTCACTATTATAGACAGTGATTTAAAACATCAGAATCTACTTCTTGCAGTTCGAATGGGTAGAATTCTGAGATCTAGGGACAGCATGAGATTCTAGGGATGCTCTTCCTGGCTTACAGATGCCCCCAATTTTTACTGTGTTCTCACATGGCAAAGAGGAATTTCTGACACCTTTTATACTTTTTATAAGGTCATTACTCATGCTGTCTCCACCCTCATGACTTCATCTAAATTAAATTACCACCCAAAACTATCACTTAGTACCACAACAGAACTTAGGTCTTCACCATATGAACATGTAGGGGATAAAGAAATCCAGTCCAATACACTGAGGCAATGCTGAGGGGCATGTAAAATGGCTGTCTCTACAGAGAAAGGTTTGGTAATCTCTCAGTAAGTTATACGAAGAAGTGCCATACGACTGAACAATTGCATTTCTAGGTTTGTACTTAAAGGGATAGAAAACAAGTGAAAATTTAAATATATAAGTGTTCATAGCAGCTCTGCTCACAATAGCTAAAGACTGAAGACAGCCCAAACATCTATTAACAGATGAATAGCTAGACAAAATGTGATGTATTGATGCCACACAATATCATGCAGCTATAAAACACACACACATGCTACAGAACAGGTCAATTTTGAAAGCATACTAAATGAATTACACTAGGTGATAGGGTACACTCTGTGCATTCCTATTTATGACAAATGCTTAGAATATACAAATCAATAAAAACAGGAAGATTTGTGGTTGCTTTAGACTGAGAATGGGGGGTTATGGGAGTAGCTGTGAGCGCCTTTGGAGCATCTTTTTAGGTGATGAAATGTTCTGGAATTACATGGCAGTGATGATAATACAATGATGAAGGGCATTTACTAAAAGACAAATGTTGTGCTATGTGAACCCTGTTCCAGTTACATTGTCATAAAACAAAGAAAAAAGATCCTAAACACCATGCGTAACATTTTGACAAGTTTCAGGATTTGGAGAAGCCTCTTTTACCCTTAACTTCTTCATAGTACAAGCTAGCCAGGCTGATTGTTACAACTGTACAAGCAGCCTCCCGTTAAACAAATGGTATCTAAATAAAACAAAAGGATTCAGACAAGAGGGACTTGAAGGGGGAGAAGGGTTCCTTAGGCTATGTCCGGTCCCTTGCTTGAGACTCCCTGCTGACCTTCTTAAGTCCCAGAATTCAACCTGAGAAATACTGGCCCAGGACATCTGGTAGAGAGGCTTGGTAGCATATGTCAAGAGCTTCACACTTGATCTAAGGGGCTATCGCATGTCATCTGAGGTATTACAAAGTATCTAGTGCTATTTGATACTCTTATCAGAGACTTAGTGACTAAGAGAGACACATTGGAAAAACTTAATTCCCTAGAGATGTTAAGTGCTTTTGTGAATAAAAGCTTTGATTCTGTCCTCTAAAAAATAAAACAAAACAAAAAAACCCACCAGAACTGTAAATGTTGTTACATAACTCACATTAAGGAACTCAAATATGCCAAACCCTAGCGATGGTGATAGAGACTAGTACTATGAAGAAGGAAAGGAGTTCAAAGAACTCAGAACAACCACTGTGTGGAATAATCATAGTTTCTACCCAAAGCCCAGACTTTGAGTAAGATGACACAAGCTGGAGACTCCTGTGGTTTGCACAAAGTGAGAGACTTGAAATCATGTGGAGTGAATAACTAGTTAGCAGTCCTCATGTGCCAAGGGAAAGGTTCTAAACTCTGAGATTGCTTGTCCTGAGGGACAGTTTCAAAACCAGGGTGTTAGGAACTTGCGAGCTGGGTTGATGCTTTTGCCATAAAGACACCACTTGCAGCTGGGCAGGAAAACCTGTTGCTTTTTCTTATAGCCATAGATAGGCTGCAATGAACTGAGTTTTGAGTTTTACATTGTCTTTTGAAGTTTCTCCTTTATGACATTCCACTAACCTGTTCCTCCAGGAAGAACCTGAGCATGGTAACTTTTAATTCCATGGATCTCAACAGAATACTTGTTAGGGGAAGGGGGACTTACACAGAGGCCTTCTTACTCAGTTAAGCAGGATATATAGTTATTGGGTTAATAGAAGATACTGCCTAGAGATGCACATACAAGCATCACAGCTATGTACATTAAATTATTACCTTAAGTTAAATAGCTGTTCACTCTGTTGCCAAGCTTTTGATACAAGGCCCATGCTTATTTGAATGCTGGTGAAGACGACACACATCGTTCTTGTATCAATCACACCCTTTATATAGCCCCTGTGCTTCCCAATTACAATTTTTTTGAAGAGCAACGAAAACCTGAGACCAACTGAGCACAGAATCTTTCCAGTTTTGTACAGTTGCCTTTTAATTTTAGCCAGGGCCCAGGAACTTACATCCACCAGAGCTTTTAAAAACCAAGTTTTCATAGAACTAACTTCTGCCTCCTCTATTTGCATTGTGCACATTTACAGTGTTTAAGCTGGTTGGCTGATAACAGTGACAGGTTTAACAGTCAGGAAACAAGATGGGGAACTTGTTTCTAGCTAGGTAAAACTGGGGCTCAAACATGGAGGTGGCAGGGCATGGAGGTGCCAGAGAGTGGCCTGCTAGTTTTGAGGGCTCTCTGTACCATGGGTATGAGTCAGTACATTTTCCAGAAACGTAAGAAGCACCCTTAACAGTGCATCTCAGGCCAACTACTAATGCTCAGAGCTACTTCTGGATGCTTCCCCATGGAAACCTAGAAACTGGCATCATCTCCTAGTTAGTTGACACCTTTGTCATTTAAGCTCAATAGGGAAAGTCAGTCAACATGTTTCCTGCCCGAGTGTGTAGCTTCAACCATCATGAAACTATGCGGTGAGTATCCGGCTCTGAGAACCGACTGCCTTCCTTTCTTTCCTTTTCAAATCATCTTGCCAGTCAGATGCCTGAGGTTTGGAAAGGTGGATGTGGTAGATGCACAATTTATTAAAGGTTTAATGTGATAAGAGAAATGAGAACCCAAAACCATGTTGGGCTGGAAAAATCTTAAGGATCATCAGTACTAACAGTGGGATATACATAGAATACATGTGTAACAGAAAAGATCTTTAAAAGTACATAGAAGTTACATAATTCAAAATTTCTGAGAAAAAAATTACAGGCTTTGAGAAAATAGTGACCGGGAAAACCGGTGTTTATTCACATTGGTATGTGAATAACCTGACAGTCTAGAGGCTGTTGGGCTGTTGGTAACCAATGGCTGCTGAGCTCTGAGGACCCTCAACTATACCCACAGGAAGAGAGCCACCTCCACATACTGGTTATCTCAGAGCTTTTGGTCCCTTTGCCATTTTTATCAATTCTTTTGAAATGAGAACATGATTTCTATATTGTTCCCAAGAGGAACAACTCTTGAATTGGACACACACACACACACACACACACCTGTTGTGTTACCAGAAAATGCATCTCACAAAAGTATAAATATCTTCCCTTCTTCATTTATTTCTCTATATCCGTTTTCTTCCCAAAGTCTTTCTATATAGCCAAGCTGTCCTCAAACTCAAAATTCTCCTGTCTCCTGAGTTTTGAGATTACAAGTGTACCCCCATGTCCAGCTTCCTGCAGCATTTTGATAGTAAGGAACTAAAAACTCCCTAGCCCACTGCTCCAGGCAGTGAGCCAGTCCCCACTGTTACCTTGACTGAATTCTTCCCAAACTTGTTTCCTCACAGAATTCTTCTCTCCTAGGACAGTACCAGGTCCCTTGAGCCTCATTTGCTGTCCTTCGGGGACTGTCATAAACCTGCAGCACTCCACACACCTCTTTGACCTGTTTGACTGAAAACAATATTCAGGCTCTATCTAGGTCTTTATTCAGGTTCATGGACTTACAAAGTTTCCATTAACTGCTACACTCGCCTGGCAGATGTTCCTCTGTACACATAGCAGCTATAGCAGTGATGCAGCTCTCAGCCCCATCCACGGACATGAATCTTGTCTCCTGCATCCTTCTCCATATGTGTGCTTTTGGAAGAAATGGCCATGTCATAATATGAGCACCTTGCCGACCATAACTGGGTTCCACCTTGCTGACCATATTGGGGTACCACCTGAAACCTTCTTCCTCCCTACTCAGTCTGTGCCTGGCCTTGTATTATTTCCAGCTCAGTCTGCTTCGCAGGCAGTGGTAGCTTCTCCATCTTAAATCCAGTTCTTGGAGTTTCTTTCCACCCTAGTTTCTCATCCATCTTCCCAACTTTGTCTATATTACACTGAAATTTCTTCCCAGCGGGAATGAAAATGGGAAACTTTCCCTTCCTCAGTCCCTCATTTCTGTGATTTGCCCTGGTTAACCATGGCACTCTTCTTAAAATTATCATATTATTCTCTAATATGTTAAGTAGCAAGTAGAAAGTCCTCTATGTTTTACACTTTTCTTTTTAAAAACTACATTTGTGTGAAATGGCACTGTTTAAGAACACAGACCTCCAATTAGGTTGACTGACCTCAGAAAGTCAGCCTACTTACGACAGAGTGAGTGAATTTCTCAAGAGCAATATCAAGCAGGTCTGAGACTTGACAGTCTTTATGACAGTTCCATAGTCTTATTTATTAATTAATAGGCTTCTCCTCCTGTTAGGTCCTAATGCTTCTGTAACCGAGCTTCTGAGTTTTGGTAGCCTCGTGTCTCTCTACCTACGGAGACTTACTTTCATTTCAACCCTGTTCCCAGACTACTGCACATTCCCTAACAAGACATCTGCAGAATAAACAGCCATTCACTCAAAACAGCAGGACAGTTCTCTCGGGGAGTCATTCCCGGCACCAAGGAATCTAGGAATGGACTTTGTTTTCTAATAATTAGCTTTCCTCTGTTCCGCCATCCTCCATGTTGCCTTGGAGGCTCTCCACAGCCTCTTTCTGGGATGGTCTGGTACAGCTCTGAATTCTATCCCAAGCATCATGCTAAGTTCTGTAATTATATCAAATTCAATTTGGAATTTTAGACCACTATACTTCCTCTTAGGGAATCTATAATGTGATTATTCTTAAACTTTGGGCTGCATGAGTCTCTCCTGGAGAATCTATTTCAAAGGCAGTCTTTTCCCCACAATTCTGATTCAGTGGATCAGGAGTGGGGCCCAGGGATCTGCCTCTCCACTGGTAAGCCCAGGTGGTTCTAACACACAACAGGAGGATTCTATCCTGTCCCAAAGTGGGTCACGCATACAGTGCTGACTCAAGAGATTTTAACAGTTAAATGTGTTTGTTTCAATTTATACTTCAAAGAGCCTATAGAGCAGCAAAAGAACCACTTCATAAATATTACTTAGGAGATTAAGTAAAAATAGTTAATTTAAGTAATTTTCAATTAATGATAGCATTAGTGGAATTACATGGCCCAAAACATCAAAGATGGACGCTCGTGATTTGACAAACACACGGGCAAGAATGATTGTGACAAAGATTTAATAGACTTAGTTAAAGTTTTAACCTTCCAGAATATTTACTTTATAACAACACAAATCTTTTTAATAGAACTGGTACATTACACATATCAGGCCTGTCCTCTATCACTCTCTTATTTCTAGGTATTACTATTATTAATTATTATTATTTAATAAAAGTTACACTTTGATTATAGCATTTTGAAATTTTCATGAAAGAGGAGGAACCACGTTAAAATTGTGCTCTAGCTTTATTGACAGGTTTCTATTGTTGACTTTGCACATATTTCTGCAAGCCTTCTCCCTCCCTCTCTTGGACTTGCTCCTACTTAATCTCCCCTCTCTTCTCTTCCCCTCTCTCCCTCTTTCCCTCCTCCCTTTCCTCCTCCCTCCTTCCCTCCCTCTTCAAGGATGCTCATTCTCCCTTTTAAAATACCTTTAAATTGGAAGCACACTTCCCATATATATTTGTCACTGTTTTAAATTTTAAAACACCTCATCATGCCATTAAGTAGCTTCCAAAAATTCTGTGCTAAAAACTTAACAGTATTCCAGTGTAAAGGAATATTTAAGAACATGTACAAACTAGGTTTCATGCCCTGGCTCTGCCTTATATAGATTATTCAATTGCTCTGTGCCTCCATTTTCCTATGAGTGATCTGAGAACAGAGGTACCCAATTCATAGAATTGGAGAGCAAATGGGATAATATGCCTAAACAATGCCTGGCCCAGATTGAGTACTCGGAAACCTCAGACATGACCACATGCATCAAAGGCATTCCCCTTTTTGGTGTTTTATATTCTTGATTTCTGAGGAACCTGGTTCTAGAAGCAACAAACTTGTATATAACAAAGCAAGTGGATTTAGGAGCATACATAGGTGGGCCAACTGTATTGGCTTTTGGTGTTTTTGTTTCTCTGAACGCTAACTCTTCTCATGTACAAAATGTCTTCTCATTCTCAGGAAATCAAATCTGGCTTAAACAGATCTGAGCACTTCTTCACACCAGAAGCAGCTGGCTCTATAGCTGTCACACACAACTACTATTGGCCTGATCTGATGACAGTAGGACACACCCAATGTAGGTGGCAGTGACTATTTTGAATGCGACTTGCCAGTTTCCTCTTTTAACTATTGCTAAAGCAAACCTAGTACTTATGCTTGGAAAAGAAGACAGTGACTAAATAGGCTCATCTTTTTGTACTGCGTAGAATGCCACTACTCACTGAGTTTACAGCTTTTTCCTTTATTGATACAGAGTGACCTTCCTGGTTTTTTTTGTTTGTTTGTTTGTTTGTTTGTTTGTTTTTTCAAGACAGGGTTTCTCTGAGTAGCCTTGGCTGTCCTGGAACTCACTCTGTAGATCACTCTGTAGACCAGGCTGGCCTCAAACTCAGAAATCCGCCTGCCTCTGCCTCCCAGGTGACCTTCCTGTTCTTACTCACTGGAATTTCCATTAGAAAGCCTCAGGTTAACCAAGGTCTTTCTCCATTTTCCCCTGACCTGTTTTCTCAGGTACTTCAACATTAAAGTCAATGGGTTGTGATAGCTTGTATCTTTCTGATTGCCATTTACATTACTTTTTGGTAATCCTCATGTCTGCTTGTCGATCTGTTTATTTTTCTTAATCTTTTCAACAATGTATACATCAGGTTGAAATTTTTGTATAGGGAACCCTGATGACTAGCTTAATATTCCATGCAGTTAGCAGGATTCTGGCAAGCACCCCAAGGTCCTGCCAGAAGGCCCCCTTCTCACTGTCTTTCTGCCATTAGCATGTTCCCTAGAATTTGCATATAATCTACTTAAAGATGTTAAGACTGCTTCTGCTTTATTCTGCAAAGGAGAATCTTTAGTTTTTTGAGTTCTGCTGCAGGTAGCAGCAGAGACTGCACATCATAAAGCAAACCTTTTCTGGAAATGGGCTGAGCATAATTTTGCAGATTTTGTACTGAATGGTCCAACATTGCATAGAACAGTGTAGTTGCAACCTAGGAAAGCAGTACTCAAAACCACAGACATAGTTTTTATTCTAGAAAATTAATCTTTCTCTAGATTCCTCAGTTGTGAGAAATATGTCACATCTACTTTTCTTCTCAGAGAAGACAGGTATATGTACTTGTATATGCATCATATAGATATGTGAATATTTAATGACAGCTTACCACTAAGAATAAAGACATTGATAATAACTATAAGACTAAAAATTTAACATTGATGTAATTTTATAAATTATATGGACTACATTCAATCTTCCATAATTGTCTATTTAATCTCTTTTGCCTGCTATTTTTCTTTCTTTTGTAGCTGAGATATGTATTTGTAATTACAAAATCCACAGAATATTTTAAATTTTTGATTGGTAGATTTTTTCTAGTGAGAATTCTGGTTTCTTTGAAAAATAAATAAACTATGAGAATATGTTTTTATTTTTAATCCCAGGTGTGGAATATGGGGCTGTTTCACATTATCCACAGCAGTTGACTATGATTTGCTTCATGCTGTAGTGAGGGTGTGATTTTGACAGCTGCAGATAGTTTCTGAAATTGTCTGACATTTGGAATTCTGGAGAATTTTCAGAGGACAAATAAATGATAGAGCCCTGAGAGTTAGTTGCTGTTTGTTAAGCAGTCAAACACAAAGAAGAAACAACAAGAAGAAGAAACTGGAAATTAGATATTCTGATGGTGAGCCTCAAACTTGCCCCAAGGACCTCTATGCCACTAAGCAGCAGGAAGTACTCTAACAATAATGTCACCCCCTTTCCCTCTACCCTTTATCTCTCCTATTTGGGGTTCTGGGGATGAAAGTGTAGAAAAGGGGTGAAGAAGTGTAGAAGGAAGAAGTAGCAAAAACAAAGTAGCCAAAGAACAGCTACAAGTGTGTAACAATTAAATTGAGGTTGCACTGGAATAGGAGGAGACCTTGAAGACATTAGATGACATTACGTACATCAAATTAGGGACCTCCTGATGTCAGGCTGTATCTCAGTGGGATGGTACCTGTGGTCTCTTGATGAAGGTTATAGTTGCCAGGTTTCTCTTTGTGAACAGTATGTTGCCTTTTCTACTAAATAGGATTGCCTTCTTTTTTTTAAGTTTTATTGCACTATGATGAGAAAAGTTACATGATTTCAATTTATCTGAATTTGTTAACATTTAATAACATATTTTAAGTAAATAGAATTAAATCACACTCTTGTTTCACTTTTGTACTCCAGGTCCTCTCAGAGAACCTCCTTCAATACCTACAGTATTTTTTGTGTCATATTCCTTAAAATTTATAAAATATTATAACAATAAAAATGAGTATTATAAAAGTTGTTTTATATAAAGCAACAATCAATTTAACAATCTTATGTAGATGCTTGTCTACAGCAATACTAAAAATACATATGTTTTTCTCAATATAAATTTTAAATAACTCCAAACATAATAACTATATACTTCAAAATAATACATCACTATTAGTATTTTCTTAAATGAACATAAATATATAAAGTCTTTTTGTTTGTTTGTTTTGTATCTAGTAGAGCTTAAAATCTTGGCTCTTACTGTGGTACAAGCCCAAAATAAGAACAATTTTTAGACATTGGGTTTCATTGTAATAAGGCTGTACTTCAATGACCATCACATCACCAAAGGATTCTACCTCCATCGTAGCTAAGCTGAGAGTTGATAGTTCTGCTGCGCCAAGAAATGAATTGTAGGCATGATTTTTGGATACAGACTTCCTGCTCTGGTCAAAGCTATTTGACTTGAGTGAGTGACTTCATTCTCAGCCCACAAAGAACATGCTACATTCATTTAAGAAATGGTGTATGTATTAAGATGGTCTCTCCATAAAGTCATTCACCAACTGTTTCAATGAACAATGGTTCTGCTTGGAGGGTGGCACAAACATTAGGTGAGGGTAAGAATTTGGTTCATTAGCTGTGATATTTGGGAAAAGCACTCATCTCAGAGAAAGAGTAACTTATAAAGTCCTCTTCTTCAAATTTGATACAAGAGTTACAAATGTCAAGCAAAGCACTCAGTCTCACTCTTTGTTGTTCTCTTACAAGCCACCTCTTCGTCTATGTTTCTTTTGGGTATATAAATACTTTTGAAATATTTGAGCTTTTCTGAAAACCATAGTATAGTGTAAAAACATGAAATAAACAATACTACTAATAGAGAGGCT
>NW_022196914.1:51767213-51835262 GCF_008632895.1 Mastomys coucha
AGAAGAAGAAGAAGAAGAAGAAGAAGAAGAAGAAGAAGAAGAAGAAGAAGGAGAAGAAGGAGAAGGAGCCGAAGCTGAAGCCACAACAGCAGCAGCAGCAGCAGAAGCAGAAGCAGAAGAAGCAGCAGTAATATTAAGAAGAACCATGCCATCAAAGAGAGCTGTAACACTTAAGAACCTAGGAGAGCTGTAACACCTAGGTACCTTAAAGAGCTGTAACACCTGGGTACCTAGGAGAGCTGTAACAAAAGAATATTCCTGAGTAAACTGTCGAGAGAAGTCCAGGTGTTAGGTCGTTATTGCTGCTGGTAGGCAACAGAAGCGCGCCGCGCACTGAAAACCATAGTATAGCGTAAAAACATGAAATAAACAAGAAGAAAACTTAGGGAAGTTTTCTTCTATAATTTTGTTGAAGATATTTACTGGCCTATCACATTGGGAGTCTTCACTCTCTTCTATACCTATTATCCTATCAGGTTTGGTCTTCTCATTGTGTCCTGGATTTCCTGGATGTTTTGGGTTAGGAGCTTTTTGCTTTTTGCATTTTCTTCGATTATTGTGTCAATGTTTTCTATGGTGTCTTCTGCCCCTGAGATTCTCTCTTCTATCTCTTATATTCTGTTGGTGATGCTTCTATCTATGACTCCTGATTTCCTTCCTAGGTTTTCTATCTCCAGGGTTGTCTCTCTTTCTGATTTCTTTATTGTTTCTATTTCCATTTTTAGATCCCAGATGGTTTTGCTCATTTCCTTCACCTGTTTGATTGTGTTTTCCTGTATTTCTTTGAGAGTTCTATTTATGTCTTTCTTAAAGTGATTTTATCTCTGAATCTTGCTTTTCCGGTGTAGTGGTGTGTCCAGGACTTGCTATGGTGGAAGAATTGGGTTCTGATGATGCCAAGTAACCTTGGTTTGTGCAGTTTATTTTCTTATGCTTGCCCCCCACTCCCACCCCCATCCTCACCCCCCTCCCCCTACCCCCGCCATCTGGTTATCTCTAGTGCTACCTGTCCTTGCTAAATCTAACTGGAGGCTGTTCTTCCTGTGATCCTGGTTGTGTCATAGCTCCTCAGAGTCAAGCTGTCTCTGGGATCCTGTGATCCTGGGCTTGTTAGAACACCTGGGATTGGAACTTCCTCTGTGTGTTGTGGGCCTGGTTGCAGAGCTTGTCCCCAAGGTCTGCTCAGGACACCAGCCTAGAGAGACCTGAAGGAACCAGAGCCACTGGGTTGGTGGAGTTCCTGTGTGCCTGGTCCCGCTGGTCCCAGTTACACCCGATGTTGGGACAGATGTGTCCTCCTCACCTCTGATGCTGGGTGTGTTAGAGCGCCTGGGAGCTTCCTCTGGGTGTTGTAGGACTGGCTGAGGAGCTTATGTCCAAGGTCTGCTCAGGACACCAGAACAGAGAGACCAGAAGGAACCAGTGAGTCATTGTGAGATTTTTTACACACACACTTTGAACCTCTCAGTGTTTTCCATATTTCTCATTCTTCATCCCCTTCTTGATGATACTCTTCTTTTCATATAAGCCTATGTGTGTGTATTTGAAAAAGGATATATATATATATATATATATGTTTATATATACATATATATTTACTATGTAATATATAATAAGATACAATATATATATAAAACCATCTTCACATATATTAAATTACTCTTGTTTGTGTTGGGATATGTCTCTTGCCTGTGTGGATTTTCTAATCATGTAATTTGAACTTCACCACAAATTTTAATTCTCTCTTAAACTCCAAGGTCTTTTCCTATTTTTTAATCCTCTGAGAGCTTACACATGTACTTTAGTCATATTCACCCCTTCTTCCCAGATCCTCTGTTGTGTGATGGTTTGAGGCTTGTTTGTTTTGTTTTAAGATGTCCTTGTGTAGCTCAGACTGGCCTTCAACTCACTGTGTAGCTGAGGATGACCTTGAACTAGGGATTATTTTGCCTTTATTTCCTAAGTGCTGGAATTATGGGACTATGCCAAGGTACACTGGCACTGGCCTTGTAATGTTTTTTAAAGTGTTTTAATGATACGTTTTTAATGATGTCTGTATTCAATGGGTAAACCTTGGAAACCTGTCTTCAAAAGCAAACTAAATAAAGGCCGAAGTTTATCAACTTTGTGATAAATTTTCCACATGCCTTGCTTCACTAAGTCTTGGAAACCCATCTAAAGTACTATTTATACTTTTACAGTACTTTTTAATATCTGTAATGAACATGAAAGTCCTGATTCATAGGTATTATATCACAAAACAAACATTTGTGGCAGAGCACTTAATAATAATAACAAAGAGAAGGAAAAACTAAAATTTCCTTTATGCACAGGAGATAAGAACAGTTGTGCTTTTGAGGAACGCATGCTGATGTGTGCTTGTTTAGTGCTTTAGTAATGTTAATTTACAATTTCACAGCACACTGTGGATAGCTAAACACACACAAACTAGCGGCATAGCTAACAGTAGAGCAGAAGTTTTCAGTGGTTTACATTTACCTACCTTGCCAGATTTACAGATTCACCCCATTCTTCTTGTGTAGCCAGGTTCTGTGTCCACAGCAGCACAGCATGCAGAGACCTGAGGGCAGCAACCAGCAAACCCAAAGACTTCTGTCCTTGCCTTTGCTGATGTTCACTGACTGAGAGTCCGTTACATTTATTCCTAAACATGTTTGGAATAATTAGACTTGTAATATTTTAATGAATTAAATTAAGCATATTTTAATTAAAAGTATGACGATTATCAAATTTGGAGAGAACGGAGTGTAGTTCTGAGACTAAGGGTTTAGTTCTTTGGAAAGTCTCAGTTTAACAAAATTATTATTGTAATAGATGAGAGTGAGAAAAGTTTAAGAGACTGAACTTGGAGCAGTAAAAGACCCAACCAGCTCCGGATTCAGTCACCTCCCACTATCTCCTTCACTGGAGAGAGTTTGGTACTGGAATTGTATGCATGATGGATAGGATATATGCAAAAAGAGTCATAGACAGATCTACACTGAAGAGGGGAAGGAACATCAAAAGTATTGTCAAATGAGTGTGCATGAGTTATTGTATTTTGGCTTTTAGAACTTTTTGATTTTAACAAATGTTTGACTAATTGGCTCATTCATTGGGTTGAATACATAAAATAAAAGTTGTACTATAAAGTTTTAATTTTTTTCATTATTTAGAGAATACCTTATTAGTTTTTGTAATAAAGTTTTAATTTTTATAAGTTTCATTTTTTACTTTAAAATGTTATATTGATTCTTTGAGAATTTCATACAGTGTATTTTGATCACATCCCCTTCCAACTCCCCCCCCCCCTAACGCTTCCCGGATCCAAACCTCCCTTCCTAGCACCCCCAGCTTCTTATCACATATACATATACACACATATATACACATACACATACACATATACACCTGCTATCAACTCCAGCTTGTGTTGAGGTGTCTAGGTGTAGAGCCACCTACTGGAGCACGGTTGACCTGCTAGGAGCCACACCCTTAAAGAAAACTGACTCTTCTTTCTCCAGGAGCCATTAACTGTAATGGATAGGGGCTCAGCACCCTCTCCCTGCTTCATGTTAGAATGTAGACTGGCTTGTTCAGGCAGCTACAGCAGCTGCAAGTTCATAAGTGTGATAATCTCACCACATTCAGAAGGCACCCTTTTGCTCTAGTTCTTCCTGACCACTGCCTCTTCGAGTCTCTTTGTTCATCCTCCCCTTCTGCCATGGTCCCTGAGGCTTGAGAAGTCTTGAGAAATATGTCCCATCTATGGGGAAGCGCCCCTCAGTTACTCTTGCACTTTGAACAGCTGTGAGTTTCTGCACTCACTACTGTCCACAGCACAAAGAAACTTCTTTGATGTGGCCAGAGAACTTTCTTTAAACTATGTGTAGAGAGATATAATGTAAGAGGGCAATTTAACACTGCATCTATGTAGCAAAATAATTGCAATAAGTTCACCTGAGGGCTCAGAGCTCCTCAGCCACAGATCTTGGAGTTTCCTCTTATAGACTGGACCTTAAATCTAATCAGAAAGCAGTTGGTGACCCCATAAGATTCATGGGACAATTGCACCCATGACTCTACCTTGCCATGCCGGTCACTGACTGTTGCTGTGTACAAGGTTCACAACTAGGTAAAACTATAGATGACTTCCCCCAAGTACTGCAGAGCAATTTCTAGTACTATGGGAGCTAGCCATCAGTGAGGGAATGTCTGGACAGTATCTACGTGACTTCTCTATGCCCTGTGGCCAATGAGCATGCTCTTTAGCAATAAGCTCTTCCCACCTAGTTCTGTTGGCACAAAGAGCTGTAGCAATAGCATTTGTTGTTTGTGGGGACTCTGGGGCATTCATGACCAACAATTCAAGTCAAGTCATAGCACATATAATGGGCTTTTTATTTGGCAACCTATGGCTTCTAGAATCAGCATGATTCTCTGTATAGGGTAACTGCAATTAAACTAATATGAGCACTCATGTATTTGGGAAATAAAATAGTGGGTTTCTATATGACATTTTCAAACATTCTTTGAGTTGTCTGTCCCTAAACCATCCCCTCGGCCCTGGCCCCACCCCTCTCCCCACTAAACCTCCCTCCTCATTATTGCCATTTCCTCTTTATATTACTCATGTTTTTCAATCCCCCACTCCTTGCTTCCCTAAATATTTCTTCCCCTCTTCAACTTTTAAGTTTCCTGGATTCCACAAGCCCTCTAAACGAAGCACAGAAGCCTAATATTTGACTGGTTAACCCACCTCAATCATTTTTAGATAACATTTCTGGATTTTTAAACAGTCTCAAAGAGCAATTGGTGGTACGGCTGAATTTTCTACTGAGACAACTGGGACCCAAATGCCTACAGCAGATGAGTTTCTGGTGTTCCGAATAGAAAAATCACAACTACTTGCAAAGTGGTGTCCAGTGACATTTTTCTTTTTATTTTTAGATTTATTTGTTTATTTTATGTATGTGAGTACACAGTAGCTGTCTTCAGACACACCAGAAGAGGTCATCAGATCCCATTACAGATGGTTGTGAGCCACCATGTGGTTGCTGGGAATTAAACTCCAGACATCTGGAAGAGCAGTCAGTGCTCTTAACCACTGAGCCATCTCTCTAGCCCCTACAGTTGTGTTTTATGTCTGCTGACCATAGCCAAATGACAGCAGGAAACACAGTGGACCCTGTAGCTGCCTCTGTTAAGTGCTGAGATCATTTCGAGTACAAAGGTATACTGAGCTTTTATTTCAGAAGTATCTGGAACTTTCCCACTCTCCCCAGTTATCTATCTACAGCTGTTCCTGTTCTTCCTAAATTAGACCTTTAAAAATATTTAGCTGGGTGCACCCCATCGTGAAACAGTTCTGCAAAGGCCAGGCTTCCACAGCCTGTGTTCAGGGTGCGCCATGCCCATCCAGCTCTGTCTTCGCCGATGTGACTTCTGGATGTGACTACTCCTGGATAACCCACCACAGCAGGACGCCACTGTTCACCAGACAAGCACTTAGATACTTGTGGGTGATAGCTCTTTTCACATCTAAAAAATGTTCAACAGCTCAAATGATACCTAAATAAATGGGCACAGAGGTCATACTCAGAAGTTGGGTGGTCCCTTGTATCTGATGGGCAACAAGAAGAGATATGCCCACATGAATCCCCCCTGCCCCAAGTCCTTGCCACCACTGTGTTCCATCTTGAAATAAACCTGTGGTACAAAGCCCTCTCTCCCCTGGGGGTTAGGGAGCCACCCTCATTTTTCAGGCAGGCAAATGCAACTGAGTACAAAAGCCTGAGCATCAGAGCATAAACAGGGCCATGTCATGTCACATCATGTCATGCTGGCTTCGATGCAGCTCCACTGCAGACTGTATTTGCTTTAGACTCCTCGGGCAGACGTCTGAGCCCAGGGAACCCTTACCAGCACTTGGTAGTCCTTCTTCTCGTCTATGACTCCCATGGCACACAGTAGGAGCCTTTCCTGTTACCAGAATCTGTGTCCTCATCCCACTCTGTTCCATTTCCATCCACTGACATTTTCTCTACCCATCAACACTTATTTCCATCCATTGACATTTCTCTACACATCAACATTTAAGGTTTTCTTTAAACCTGGCCTAGACTTCTCCAACCCATGGGTCTCTCTCCCTTCACACTCTTGTATCACCTGGCATCACCCAGCATAGTCTGACTCTTTGTACTTCTGTTTGGCACTCTATGGTCACTGGGGCAGCTTTGGCCATTTTGTGTTCCTGCAGTATGGTGGTCAGTTAGCACCTTCTACACAGAAGGTATTAACTTTTAAATGTTTGATAATTGCCAGTGGAATTGTTTTAGAATCAATGAGGGCTATGGTACAAGAGTTTAGGAGGTATTTTTAGTAATTAAAAAGGAACAGATTTGGGATGAAAATATACTGCTCTAAACCATGACCTTCTCTGTGCTGAAACCCAATATTTAGAATTTAGATAGAATGCTTGATTCACAGTGCTGCTCTTTTATACATGGTAAAAATAGATTGTTTATTCCAAGGCCATTTTTATTTATTGAGGAATAAGAAAAACATTATTTCTCTCCTAATTTGGACCCTTTAAAAATTATTATCTCTAATACTTTTATTCATATTTGTAATTTGTTTTAATAAAGTAAATTGTTAAATAAAGCAAATAGTTTAAAATTGTATTTACTTTTTAATTTTCTTTTTGATATTGAATGGTCAGGTGTATAAACATAAATATTGATAATTCACATAAATTCAAGGTACTATTCCATGTACAGAAGGTATTTCTATAATTTATTATTGATATAGTCCATAATGATATAGCTACTTTTTCCTTGTTGGTCTGCCACAGTGTTAGGTGGCAGGCAGCTAGCCAGAAGGACAGAACTTTCTCTAATACCTTTCTTCTTCTGTTCAGTACAGAGCGTGACACCAACAACATTATGGACTGCTCCGCATCTTTCCCTCCTCCTGGTTTGGCCTGGCTCTTTGTTCTCTTGGGGCCGAGGGGCATTTCAAGGTGGGCTCAGTGCATTAAACATGCTTGCAGTCTGAGTACAGGACCGGGATGGTACACTAATGATCTCATTGCAGATTCTGACTTGGGTTTATCCCCTGCCCGTGCTGCACTCAGCCAGATCCTGATGAGCAGATGTGTTCCCAGTTCCTCTCATCTCTCGTTTGCATGATGGGTTTCTATACACCCCATCCCAGCCAGTGCGGTTCTTTTTTTTTTTTTTTTTTTTTTTTTTTTTTTTTTTTTTTTTGAGGATATTTCCCTAAAATGTGATCATCGGGTGCAAATTCTGAGCATCTAAAAGGGAAACGAATGGCTTAAACTATACAAGAGACCAAAACCAAATGAGCAAAACAAAACAAAGCAAAGGGAACCCGTTGTTGGTCTCAGAATAGTAAATAGGCTTCACCGCGTAAATGCAAAGTTGCTGATCTTGAATGATAGCGGAACATAACTTAGTTACCCCTCTCTAAAATCGTGGCCTGAAGATTATTTACAAAGGAAGATCCAGTTCTAGCCTGACAAGCATAAATATTTTAAACAGCAGACTCCATGTTCTGAGTGCTCTTCAAAAGGTGGTCAGCGTTTCTTTAGCCCCATGCCCATTTTGGAAACTGGAATGGAAGTCTCTTTTGTCGTCTTTGGTTTGCAGAGCCCTTCTAATACACCTCTCTTTACACATGCAATCCTCCTGCCTAAGGAGCCTAAGCACTTGGCTCGCCCTGCTCTGGCTGTGTGCTTTTTTCTCAAGTGTACCTTTCTTTGCACTCCGTGGGAAGAGCTCCTCTGTAGGCCGGTATGGTCACTCAGTTGCAAAGACTTCCCTGCCATGTGTTTTCCAAAAGACTCTTTACTACTTGATGACTATGTGCATTTTTATTTCCAATTGGCTTTCCCATTACCACGTGAAGCTGCATGAGAAGGAAAGTCAACAGGTTCCCGTGATGCTTTGTATCCAGCTGCTAGGATGTGGTGGGTTCCCATAATGCATTGTATCCAGCTGCTACAATGTGGTGGGTGTGCCACCAATATTCTCTACATAAAAACATGTGAATTGAGCTCCTCCATTTTCTTATTTTCCCCAGTCATCTTTCTAAAACACAATTATGATTGTTATTATGTATGTTTTAAACTTTCAAGAGACTCCACAATAACTATAGAATCCAAGTCAAACATGCAGAACCCTCACCAATCTTTCCAACCTTCCTCCTCCGCACTACTTCACATGCCTTAAACGTTGGCCACACAGAATCACTGGGCATTGACATATTTCTCACCTCTCTGCACGCTGGATCACAATGTTCTTTTCACTACACGGCTGCCTTTCCTGGACAACTCCTGATTAACTATCTGGGCCAGGTTAAAATGTGAGCTCCGCTGGGAAGCCATCATTCCAGCGCGTGCGCACGTACACACACACACACACACACACACACACACACACACACACGCTCGCACACACGTGCAGGCAGACAGGCAGGCAGGCAGGCAGGCAGGCACACACGTATGCACGATCAGCTAGTTCATTTCCAAAGCTCCTGCTTTCATACTAACACCCAAAACACAGTTACAGTTATTTCTGCATCTTTCTTTTCTTCTTCTTCTGACCTTTTTTGCCTGTATTAGTTGCTTTTGTTGCCATGATAAAATATAATGATAAAAACTGACACGGAAGACTTTATTTTGGCTTATGGTTCCAGAGAGGGAATCCCTATTGGCTGTGGAGGGATGGCAGCAGGCAGCTGGAGCAGGGAGAAGCAAGATCACATTTGCTTACACAAAGAGAGTGAATTGGAAGTGGGGCAAAGCTAAACATTCTCAAGACCCGTCCCCCAGGGACATCCTCTAAAGGAGGATCTACCTCCTAAAGGTTCCATAGGCTTCCTAAGCAGCACACCACCCAGGGACCGACTGTTCAAATATGTGAGCCTTTAGGGTACTTTTCTCATTCAAACCACCACACCAGCCTTTGCCTTTCTCAGTCCAGATAATAAATTAGAGAATGTTTACAAAGCTTTGCATAATGACCCTTCCTTTTCCTGTGTATAGCCATGACCCAGATATTCCAATTTTGACACACGAGCTACCTTATAATCTTTCAGTCCTAGCAAATGCCATAAAATTGGCATCTTTTCACAATTTTTAATGGAATAATTGATAGATAGTGAGTAGATACATATAAACACATGCATTACCAGAGCCACAGATTCAGGTCCTTTCCTAAGCAACTCTCCCTTCAAAAAAAAAAAAATCCTATTTTTCTACATAACTGCTTCATTACCATTCTTTCTGCCACGTAAAATTATCTCTTTATGTGTCTAATTAGATAATTCCACATGATTTGGAGGGTATACATGATTAACTGAAGATACATGTGATTCATCTTGGGGACCCAAATTCTTCAGTGTACAAAAGGAAAGAGAAGGTTCATCTGAGACCAGGTTGAAATGTGGACAGAAAAAAAAATGTTCTGTGTACAGAGCAACAGCTTGAAATCTTTGAATTTTTAATGTATTAATTCAGTCTTTTGGGATAAACAACAAAGAAAGCTAGAGTTGAATGTTTTGGAAATTGTTTCATACTTGATTAAAAAAAAATAACTCAAAAAGACCCAACATGGAATGTTGTGATTTTATCAAGACAGAAGTCATTGCACAGAGAGGTTATAGAACACAGCTGGATACAGAGCAGCTGCCGTAAATTACCTTTACCATCAACACGTTGTACAGCCCAGCCCATGAGAAGTGAAAGAAAGGTACAGTTTTGTAACTCTGTTCTGGAAAAAGACACTTTTTTCCAAGTCCATTCAGGGATCAGAAAGTGACCCTAATGAGCAGCTCCATTTTACCCTATTTATTGAAATACTCAAGATGGGAAAAGGAAATGGACTTAGGATACAAGATCAGGAGACAACAGCCCTTTGAAAGTGCCTGTGGCTTCATTGTCTGAAACTCAGCTCATGGGCCCTGATAACCTTTGCTCTCATTTCTTATCACCTGACTCAGGTACCTGAATCTTCCCCCCCTCCAACCACAGAGTTCTCACCTACCATTGTCCAAGCCGGCCTTCACAATCTTGAAGACTTTGTCTTAAGATGGTAACTTAAGACAAAGATTTCCTAGGTTTCTTCGGGGTGCCCTCCTGTCTAGAGAAGATTAGAGACAGATGTTAATCTTATCTAGACAGAAGGGCACCCCTGTCCTCCTAAAAGCTCTATTCCCTATGTCCCTCTAAGTGTGGTCTAATGATTAACTTTTGGCTAGGAGGATGGTATCCTCAACGTACAACTTCTAGACTGGTTTCGTAAAAGGCAAGAGCGTCCTTATGTCAACTAGAATATAAACCTAGTAGCGAGTTGTTCTAACTTTGTAGGTGAGGGCAAAGCATCCAGGTAAAAAGAAACAAGAGGCTAGCTAGTGCCTCTTAAAACAAAGGCACTAGCTAGCTCAGTCTATGATCTAAACAAGAAGTATTTACTGTGTTGATTTGGACCTCTGTCACAGCTGCTAACTTAGACTTCAAGTTGTACAGTTGTTTCATGAAGTGACCTGCCCGCGAAACACGTTTTTCCATCTTTGTTTTGCAACTCCGTTCCCTTACACCCAACTCGCCGAGCTCGGAACGTTCCTGCCTTTCTTCCAGCTTGGCACTCCTATTCCCGACCTTGTCTGTACATGTCATTCCCTCCAGCATGAGTATCAGACCCTGTCAAGATACCAACATCACCTCAAACTCACACTCTCACTCTTTGACTGTGGTTACCTCTTTCACCTGTCTATCCCGTGCCTTCTCTTTCTGGATGTCTAAACCTACTCTTTGCTCTTCTCTGTTCTGTTCATCACAAGCCTCATTGACCCAACCCATACCTTTAATCATTACTCTTCATAGAGTTAAAAAGCATACTGTCCATTCAATGATCTTAGAAAATTAGCCAAAGGTGTTGGCTTTTGACTTAAAGTTTATCTTATATAACCTAGATTGTCAATTTAAATTCTCACTTTTATGTGAATGTGAAATTCTTTCTTATATCATCATGTAATAACTAATTTTACTCCAAATACTTCATTCATTTTTTCAAACTTCTTTCATTTGTTAATCTTATATCTTATGTTAATATCTTATAGTCATTTACATCTTTATTCAGATATTTTTAAATTCAAGTCAAGGTCTCACTATATTCACCATATCGAACCTGCAAACCTCCTACCTCTGCCTCCTAAGTGCTGGGATTGTAGGCACACCAACCCATCTTGTGTTCTGGGACATGAACTCTTTTATTAGTTCTAACAGTACTGTGTGTATGCCTGTGGGGGTGGGAGTGCATACATATTATTTAGAATTTTCTATAGTTTCCCGAATACATGGAAAATACCTTCCATGACCCCTGGTGAATATCTGATACCACAAATTGTTCTGATCCCTGAATGCTTCAGGAACCACTCAATATTTTTCTAGTTTTATTTTTTCTTGATTTTTATTAGCTCTTTGAGAATTGTATACAGTTCCATTTCCCATTCCTTAGAGCCAACTTTGTGGGATTTTTTTTTTAAAACCCATCAAGTATAGTTGGTGCTACCCATATAGTCTTAGATGTGTGGCTTTCACTGGAAGAAGGCCAACCCACCAGGTGCTGCAAGTTTAAACACAGTTGACTCTCTTGCTGCAGTTACCAACTGATAACAGGTCTTTAAGTGGGGATGGGGGTGGGGGAAGGCTTCATACTTACCTCCACTCCTCATGCTGGAACTTTTACTGGTCTGACTCTAGGATGATCTTGAGCATGCTGACTCAACTGGTGTAAATTCATATGTACAACCGCCCTGCTACGCACAGAAAGCAGCACTTCTTTATAGCCACTCATGGCCTATAGCTTTTACAATCTTTCCCATACCCCTTTTCACTATGATCCCTGAACCTTTAAGAAAAGGGCATGAAATAGATACCCCACTTAGGGCTCAGCATTTCAGTCTTTTATTCTCTGCACCTTGATCAGTTATTGGCCTCTGTGTTAATCACCTTTACTGAAAAAATAAAAAGAAGCTTTTCTAATGAGGATTGACCAATGCACCAATGTGCACCATGAACTAATCTACAGGTAGTACAATAAGTCATTAGGAGTCAGTTTAATACCATATCCATTTAGCAAAGTAATACCAGGAGGTTTTCCTCTGGGGCCTATATCTCATATTTTTTTTTCTCATTTGCAGATATTAGCCTTGAATTTTCAGATACATGTGTTCCATTTGGAATAGTCCTAGAGGTTAAGAAACAGACGGGCCTTGTTGGGGGTGAGGTGATTTAAGGGAGGGGACATAAAACAAGAGGGTTAAAGGGAATAATGATAAAAGAAGGGTTTAATGGGAAGGGGATGGGAGAGCAAGGTAGATAAGGAACTATGGAAAGGAATAGCTAACATGGAAGACACCCACAGGAAACCTACTACAGTAGATGCTTTCTAAAATTTATACATACACACATATAAAGAGTTTAAATATAGTTACCCTACAACAGAGTTACTATATCCCTACTAAATACCACAGGATAGCGAAAAGCCCAGCACTAGGAATGGGTCACCACCTTTGAGTTACTGGCTACTAGAGTCCCATAGACCCCCAAACATTACAGGATATTGCCAGTGCTCTTGATTACCCTCTAGAATCTAATGCAAAGACCCTATTGCTGAAGACACCATTCACTGGAATCAAGGAACATAAGAAATCACACTGGTGCTGACCTGGAGTCTTCAGCCCTACTCAGTACTTTCATAGGGCTGAAATGTGTGATGCATGCTGCCAGAGAGGAAAGGAGTCCTCATTTAACTAGCTGTGGACCTTGTAAGCTCCAACAATGATTGGCCTGGCAAGACATGCTGACCCATGCAACACTGCTATGGACATCACGGTAAAAACCAGATAATTCCCTATTGGATTTAAGCGCTTCTCCACAAATTAAAACTCATACACATAATCATTTATTAGAGCCAAGGCACTGTGGTTAGATAGGTCTCTCCAGGGGAGAACCTATGGGTACCACTCTGCTAAATGAATAAAGTATTAAACTCACTGTGAAAACTAATGATCTCAATTTCTAAATCAAAAGGCACAAACTAGTATATTGGATCAAAATTCAGGACCCATTTATTTTCAGTCTCCAGGAAACACACCTAACTGCAAAAGACGCATACTATCTTTGGGTGTAAATGGACCTAGGAACAAAGCAAGTGCTGTTCTAATATCTGACAAAATAGGCATCAAATCAAAACTAGTGAGAAAAGATAGTGATAATTACTTCATATTTATTGAGGAAATAATCCCTTAAAGGAAATCGTGATTCTGAACATATATACCCTTAAACTAGTTGTACCCAGTTTCATAAAACAAGTAATGTTAGATTTAAAGCCACAGATTACTCTTGCACAATAGCAGTGGGTAACTTTGATTCCCCACGCTCAGCAATTAATGGATCTTTCCAAACCAAAAAATAAAGAAACAAAAACCAAAATAACAACATAAAAAAACAACAAAAATGGAGAAATATGCAAATTAAATGACATCATAGAGCAAGTGGACTTAAGAGACATCTACCAAACATTCCGTTCAAACACTGCAAAGTCCATTCTTCTCAGCAGGCCAGCCACTGTCGCTGAAGTCCTATAAGGGGATCCTATAACTCCAACTGCATATGTTAGGAAGACAGAGTGATCTCACATTTGTGATTTAGTAATAAACGTTAGAGATCTAGAAAATAATAATAGTCAAGCACAATCTAATAGAGGGAAAGAAAACATTAAGACTAGGGTAGAAGTGAGCGGAATAGAAACAAACAAAAACGTAAAGAATCAAACAAAGAATCAGCCAAACTAACCAATAGAAAGATTTTAAAAACACTTAAACAAAGAGTCCTTAAATTAGAGATTAATTGGAGATGATTATGATATGATTAGAGATAAAAACAGATCTAGTACAACAGATACCAGTGAAATCCATAAAATCATTATGTCTTACCTAGAAAACATATAGTCCACTAAAATGGAAAACAAATGGGTGAATTTGTAGATTTGTATAACCAATAAAAATTAAAACAGGGTTAGTTAAACAGTTTTAACAGATCTATAACAAGTACTGAAATTGAAGTAGTTATTAAGAATCTTTCCACTAAAAATGTTTAGTTCCAGATGGATTCACTGGTAAATTTTCCAATCCTTCAGAGAAAAGTCAACACCAGTGTTTCTGAAACTAATTTAAAAAATAGAAAAGAACATTAGTAAATTCTTTTATGAAGCTAGTATTACCATAATATCAAAAGCAGACAGACACACACGTACACACACAAAAAAAAAAAGGAAGGAAGGAAGAAAGAGAATGAAGAAGGAAAAGAAACTACAGATCAATTTCCGTGATGATCTTATATGCAACAATTATCAACAAAATACTTGCAAAACTATATTTGCAAGTATCAAAAACACAGCAAAAAGATCCTCCACTGTCATCAAGTTAGGTTTTTTTCTGGAGATGCAAGAATGCTTTAAATTATGTAAATCAATATGTTATAAATTAAATATATGGACTCGAGGACGGAAATCTTGATAGACACACAAAAAGGCTTTTGACAAAACATAACAGCCAGTCATGTTAGAAAGTCCTAATGAAACTAAGAATATATGGAACACATTTCAAAATAATGTATGTTATATAAAGGGCCTATAGCCAATATTATTAAATTGGAGAAATGCCCCCAAAAATTTAACTAAAAACATGAACAAAAATAGTGTCGATTCTCTCCCATCTTATTCAATATAAAACTGAGAGTTATAGCTAAAACAATAAATCAAGAGAAACAAATAAAAAGGATGCACACGGAAAGGGAAGAAGTCAAAGTTTCCTTTTTTTGTATATGATAAGATCCTATACAGAAGAGACCCCAAAGACTCCACCAGGAAACTCTTAGAAATGACAAATGCTTTCAGCAAAGTGGCAAGATACAAAGATAACACAGGAAACTCATCATTTCTGTACTGACGGCAGGCAAACCGAAAGGAGAATAAGGAAGCAATCCCATTTACACTAGCCTAAAAAAATATACCATGGACTGAACCTGAGAGTGTGCAAGAATTCTTATGAAAACTTTAAATACCAAAGAAAAGAATTAAGGAAGACACTAGATGCAGGGAAGATCTCCCATGCTCATGGATTGGATGAATCAATATTGCAAAAGGACTGTCTTACTATAAGCAACCTACAAATTCAATACAATCCCCATAAAAATTCCAGAAACATTCTTCACATGAGATCTGTGTGAGTTCCTGGCTCAGAAGACCTCAGAGGTTTCCACACACACCTCAGGGTCTTGCCATTGCTCTTGTTTGCCTTCCATAACTATGTGGTATAAAGTCTATTACTAAAGACAAAACCACTTTGGTCGCAGGACAAAAAAACAAACTGGGATTATCCTTAACATTTCCTGCCTGGTGGCTAGCTTTCACAGTGATAGAGCAGCAACACAGGCCAGTAGGGTAGACAGTTCTTCAACAATACTGTCTAGCAATGAATCCTAATGCAACAAAACTGGCTTTCGAGACAAGACGTGCCCATTAGTGCAATGGTGGTAGAACTGACACAGGAGCAACCAACTTCTTTCTGGTTGGATTTTAGACTTGTCCCACAGAAGGAATTCATGCTTAGAACTGTAAACTTGGTCAAAGCCCATACCTTGGGGGAGGCCTTATTGGGTTAAGGGTACCCACTACTGTTGTTTTGCTAAACGGGCATGTTGTCAACTACCTTTTGAATATTTATGTTTATACCCATAGATTAGTGCTGGTCTCAACTTTATTCAGAAAGTTTCTTTTGCAGGGCAACAGTTACTCAAAGCTGGTCAAAGTACTGAGAATAAATGACTGCTGAGTTCTAAGTTCAAAATGGGACACATATATTTCATACCTCAACCAGGACTTGGGGAATATTGTGGAAGAGGGGGCAGAAAGGATGTAGGGCCTGGAGTGCAGGGAGCTGTGCTATGAAGCACCATCTTCTGGACTTGACATGACTGTTCACTCACAAACTCACAGCACTTATGGTTATCTGCATAACACTTTCTAAAGATCAGTCCAATGCGATCAGCTGATATTCCTGCAGGCAGCACTGATTGGATTCAGAATATGGTAGGGACAGGACATTAAGATATGAAGGTGGGAAAGGGTGTCCAGGGCATGGGGGCAGGGATTAGTGGTGGATATGATCAAGATATAGTATATAACTACAAGCCTAGTACCAGGAATAAATTGCCTTCTTTGAAGTTGGTGGACGATATGGTTCCATAGGCTGCCAAACATCACACAGGCTGTTGCCATTGCTTTCAGTTACCCTCTAGAACTATTGCTGAGGTCACCACATGCTAGCATCATAAACCAAGCTGGTGCTAACATAGAAGCTTCAATTCTACTAGCTAGCTTTCATAGTTCTTTGTAGTGTATAGTGCTATATACACTACAAAAATTAATCATCAGTTTTATTCAGCAGCAAACCCAATGTGCAACAATAGCAGCTGTCATGGTGGGACACTGGCAGTGGTCTAGACCAATGCAGCAGTGGGAAGGATGGTAAAGGAGCAGTTAGCCACTTTCTGATTGGACTTGTAGAAGTCCAATTGATTTAACTTGTAGAAGTCCGTTTCCACAAGTTAAAACCCACCTAGCCCCGTTATTGAAACCAAGAACTTGTAGTCATAGGAGAGAATGCACTACTATTCCTATGATAGACAAAGTTTTAAAACTTCCCTAATCACATCATTACACCCATAGAGTTTCTCAGTCCTCATCAGAGATGTTTCTTCCTGAAAGATATGGCAGCTAACATAAAGACCCGCAATCAAGCCGGGCAGTGGTGGCACACGCCTTTAATCCCAACACTTAGGAGGCAGAGACAGGCAGATTTCTGAGTTCGAGGCCAGCCTGGTCTACAGAGTGAGTTCCAGGACAGCCAGGGCTATACAGAGAAACCCTGTCTCAATAAATAAATAAATAAATAAATAAATAAATACATAAATACATAAATACATAAATACATAAATACATAAATACATAAATACATAAATACATAAGTAAATAAAATAAACAAAACAAAAAACAAAAGCAAAAAGACCCAAAACCAGTGAACACAGAGAGATTAAGAGATTATAAAAATAAAATAAAGTAAAATGCTAAAATAAATAAAATAATAAAAGCTGGGCATGGGAGTGCACATCTTTAGTCCTAGCACTCAGGAAGCAGAGGCAGAGAGAGGCAGGTGGCTCTCTTGAATTTGAGATCAGCATGGTCTACAGAATGAGTTCTGGGACATCCAGGGCTACACATTGAAACCCTGTCTCAGTGAAACTAGAGAGAGAAATAGACATACACATGCGAGGAGGAGGAGAGGAAGAGGGAGGGAGAAGGAGGGAAAGGAGAGAGAGGGAGAGGGAGAGGGAGAGACAGATTATAAAATGACCATCCCTAAATGGGATGACTATGTCAAGTTTTCCCTCAAAGGCACAGAGATCATTGTACAAAAATGGGTAAAACGACTGTAACAGTCCAAGGTGGTAGATGACTAAGGAAGTTGCACATAATAAACTTAGAGGCTGTGACAGCATGCAGAAGACTTCTGCAAGCTTAACCCGGGGGGGGGGGGGAATCCCTGTATGGAGTAAAGGGGCAAGAATTAAGTCCCACCCCTAGTTAAAGAGAGACTGACATTTGATAGTACTGGGAGGGGAGAGAGTCCATTTTTTTTAACAGTATGGTCCCAGTAGATAAATCACACCCCATGGCAGACCCCCACATCCAAGAGTATATAGGCAGCACAGATTAGACTGGACAGGTTTTTAAACAGAAAGAGCATGAAGTTGGGTGGGGAAGGAAGTAAGGAAGGGCCTGGGAGGGGTTGGGGAGGGATGCATATGATCAAAATGCCATATGAAATTCTCAAAAACTCATTAAGATATTATTTTTGTAAAGACACATTGTATACATGTCTTCTAGTTACTTTTCTGTTGCTGTGATAAAATACTCAAACCCAAACCAACTTGAAACAGAAAGGGTTTCTTTGGCTTAAATTTCCAGGTCACAGTCCATCATGGAGGGAAGCCAAAGAAAGAACTTAAGCAGGAACCTGAACCATGGTGGGGATGCAGCTTCCTGGCTTATCACTGTGTCATGCTCAGCTAGCTTTCTTACACAGTCCAAACCTGCCTGCCTATTGATGGTGCCACCCACAGTGGACTGGACCCTCTCACATCAATCCTTAGTCAAGACGGACTTCCATAGACATAGCCACAGGCCAATGTCATAGTGTCAATTTCTTCAATTGAAGTTCTCTCTTTGGGTAACACTAGTTTGTATCCACTTGATAATAAAAGGCAACCAGGACATTCCAATATCCACCCACTTTACACACAAATAATCCTTTTTTAAGCCAGTGACTCTCAACCTTTCTAATGTGCCACTTCAATCCAGTCGCTCAAGACATGGTGACCCAAAGTATAAAATTATTTTCATTGCTACTCTGTAACTGTAGTTTTGCTAGTTATAAATTGTAATGTATGTAAATATCTGATATGCAGGATACCTGATATGTGACCCCTATGAAAAGGGTCATAAGGGGTCGTGACACACAGGTTGAGAACCACTTTACGCCATACTCTTTCATTTCTGGTTCCTGAAATTTCATGTCAACACCACAATATAAAACAGTTCAACTTTTAAAAGTCCCACAGTCTTTAATACTTTAAGAATCCTAGGTCTGATTTTTAAGATCCAATGTCTCTTAACTATGGTCTTTTGTAAAGTCAAAGATAAGGTACAATTTTCTTATTCAAAATGGGAAGAATCGGAGCAAAGGAACTGTCAGATCAAAGCTGAACCCCAAATCTAGCAATGTCAATCAAACTTTGCCCATCAAACTCAATGTTCAACACACTGTGATCTTCGTGGCTAAAAAGGCCCAGGCCTCCCCATTTCTTCAGCTCTGTCATCCACATGGCACAGTCTGGTACGCCCAGCAGGGCTCTACTTCACTCCAGATGCTGTCCTTGTAATATGTCACAGGGTCCTGGCATCTTCAATAGCCTGGGGTCTCTACTGCAACTGAGGCTGCACCTTAACCAATGGGCTCTCAGGCTCTGCAGTGCCAGACCCCATCCATTCTCTATGATCCCTCAATCTTGTAGTTTTTATGCTTCCAAAACCATTATATCATGTGGCAAGTCTTACACACAGCCATGTTCAGCTACAGCCGGAGATGCAGACTTCCCCCAGTCCCTACCCCTGACCACGGCCTATGTGTGCTGACCCAAGGAAATACTTCCAGGAAGATTTCACCTTATTGGCACTGGTATCTTGCTAATCACAGCCAATTCTTCAACCTCAGCTGCCCACCATCCACAGTCCTAATAAAGTGTAGGTTTTACTTCATTGGTGCTTATTAATTATAGCTGATTCTTAAGCCTCGGTTGAACAACAGCTGCAGATTCTTAATCAAAGATATACAAACAGCCTAATAGTCTTTGCTTCCCTAAGACACTTCATAAACCAGGCCTCCATTGTTGGCATTTCTCTCTGCGTTCTTATGTTCCAAGATCCCACAGGATAGCCCATTAAGCTCTAAGCACTCAATGGCTTTTCCAGTTCTTAGTTCTAAACCTTCTACAGTCCTCCCCTAAACTAATATGGTCAAATCCACCACAGCAACAAATCTACTTGTCTGGCACCAATTCTGTTCTAGTTTCCTTTCTGTTGCCGTGTTGAAACACTCTGACACAAAGCAACTTAGGGACGAATGGATTTACTTTATCTTATATGTTATAAGATCAAGAGGAAGAGCAGGAACTCAAGAAGAAACTCAGAATCAGGAACCAAGGAAGGGGAGCATTGCTTACTGGCTTGCTCACTGGCTCATACTCAGCTAGCTTTCTTTCACAGCCCAGGCCTATCTGCCTAGGGATGGTGCTTTCCACAGTGATGTGGACCCTTCCACATCAACCCTTAATCAAGACAACCTCTCATTTACATGACCTCAGGCCAATCTGACAGAGCAATTCTTCAACTGAGGTTGTCTTTTTCATGTAACTCTAGGTTAATAAAATCTAGGTAGAATGACATGCATGAAATTATAAAGAAAAATCAAAATAATATGGTCACTTGAACAAAAGCACTGCAATACTATCAAATGGATACAAAGTAACTAAGAATGAGGCAGTAAATACAGCATAAATATTGGGGTCAAAGAAATGAGTCCTATCCTAAGTAGGTGGAAGAGGATGGTACAAGAGTTCATCATCCTTAAAATGACACACAATTTGAAACTAATGAGTATTCTATTTAGAAACTATGAGTTTCTATTGCTGCAATAAAGCACCACTGACTAAAATCAACCTGGGGAGGTTTGGTGGTTTGAATGAAAATGGCCTCCATAGACTCATAAAGAATGGCACAATTAGGAGAGGTGGCCTTGTTGCAGGAAGTGTGTCACTGGAGGTGGGCTTTGAGTTCTCAGATGCTCAAGCCAGGCCTAGTGTCTCACTCTCTTCCTGCTGCCTGCTGATTTGGATGAGAGCGGTCAGCTACCTGTCAGACAACACATCTATGTTCCTACTGCCATGCTTCCTGCCATGATGTCAATGGACTAAACCTCTGAACTGTAAGCCAGCCAAAATAAGCAGTTTTCTTTATAAGAGTTGCCATGGTCATGGTGTCTCTTCACAGCAGCTGAAACCCTAGCTAATTTAGGGAAGGGTTTATTTCACTTAAGCTTTCTCACTACAATCCATCACTAAGGGAAATCAAGGAAGCAATTCATTCAGAGAAGGACCCTGGGAGTGCTGCATACTGACTTGCTCAGCTTGTTTTCTTAGAACTCCCAAGATGACCAGCCCAGGGCTGACACTACCTACAGTGAGCCTGGCCCTTCAACATCAATAATCAATATCAAGAAAGTGCACTACAGACTTTCCTAGAGACAAATTTCATAAAGCATTTTCTCAATTGAGAGTTCCTCTTCCCAAATGACTCCAGCTTCTGCCAGGTTGACATAAAAATGACCAGCACAATTGACTTCTTGTCAAGTTGACATACCAATACATCACTTATTACCCATACCATCTCCTGTCTTGGTCATCCCTGAGATCTCATATTAATATCAACATCACAATGTAAGACATTTCAACTTTTGAAAGTATCAATCTTTAAACATTGAAACTTTAAAGGTTCTGTCTCTTGAAACAGCCAAAGTCTTTTTTTTTTCAGAGTTCAAAACGTATATCCATTTTCTAAAATATCCGTAGTCTCTCTAAAATAGTCCAATCACCTTAAAATTTCAAAATCCTTGTAAAAGTCTAAAGTCTCTTAACTATGGGTTCTTATAAAATTAAAAATAAGTCACATACTTTCATATGCCAAGATGGAATGCCCAGGGCACAGTCACAATCATATCAAAGAAAAACCAAAACCCAACACTATAAAGGCCAGTCTCAGATTTCTAGGATTCAGGATCCAAAGGGCTCCCACAGCATATTTAGCTTGTCTCCTAGGCTCAGGCTTGCTCCACTCCACAGTTGTTGCTGTCCTTGGCAGTGGTTCCATGGTTCTGGCCTCTCAAAAATGCTAGGATCTCCTTCTGCAACTGGGCTGAACTTTCACCAATAACCTCTCTTGGGTTATCGTCATGGTACCAAGCCTCAACATCTGTTCATGATCCCTTTAGTCCTGGCTTCAGCTGCAACTGAGGATAAACCTTCATGAATGGGCTCTGCTGGCCTCCCTTCAGGAACTCTAGCCTTAATACACAGTTCTGAGCCTCAGCTGCTCTTCAGGACTCCTTCAGGACTTAAAAACCAGTATCACTTGGGAAAACCTTACATATTACCAAGTTCATCTGCTAGGCTGATGTACAACCTTAGCAGCCTCTGGAACGCAGCTTCTCTATGCTCCTCACAGCTTTCCCATCCTGCTTTCTTATAACCCCTAAGACCACCAGCCCAGGGATGGCAACACAAATAATGTCCTGAACATTCCTACATCCATAATCTACAGGTAAGTCTTAAGGAGGCATTTTCCCAGAATCTAGTAGTTGCTCAGACAAGGCTAGTTGTTTCAGCTCATCTTCTGTATAAGCTAGAATCCTGAAGAAGTAGGTTCCAACATGTGCGCTGGCAGTAAGTGCAAGCAGGCAAAGAAGAGTGGGTCTTCCTTCCATTGTCCTTATGTAGGCCTTCCTTCCATTGTCCTTATGTAGGCCTCCCAGCAGAAGGTATGTATCACACCTGGATTTGGAACTTGCTCTGTCCTAGGCTTGCCTTGAACTCAGAGATATGTTTGCCTCAGTCTCCTGGAATTAAAGAAATGTACTATCTTGCTTGGGCCTAAGCTTTTCATGGCCACTATGCCTCGAGATCTGGACCAAAAGTGTGTGTCATCCCAAGTCAAGATCCAGATCAGAAGTCTGTGTCTTCCAGCCTCAAGATCTGGATCCCAGGTGTGCCCTTCATTTCTGGATTGTCATTTGTTCCAGATGTAGTCAAGTTGACAATCAGGAATAGTCATCACCAGTCTACAGGCCAGTTTTCATGTCACTGCCATGCTGTTTTTGTTACTATAACTTTGTAGCATGGTTTGAGATCAGGTGTTGTGATACCTCCAGGATTGCTTTGGTTATTTGGGGGTCTGTTGTATTTCTACATTTGCATTTGGATTTTTTAAGAATCAGTTTAAAACAAAATATGCATATGTGTATATCTGTATATGCATGTGTACAGATGCTCACAGAATCCAGATGCCTCAGAACACCCTGAAGCTTGAGTTACAGATAGTTGTAAGATGCCCAACCTGAGTGCTGGGAACCAAATTTGGATCCTCAGAAAGAACAGTCAGGGTCCTAACTGCTGAGCCACCTCTCCAGTCCCCAAGGCTAATTTTTACAATTCTGCAAAGAAAAGCATTGGGATTTTGACATGGATTGTCAATTTGTAGAGTTCTTTTAATACAGCATCTTCACAATATGAATTCCAACAATCCAAGAGCATAAAAAGTTTGTCTTTTTGTGTTTTATTTTTCATTTTTTTCTTCAGTACTTTCAAGTATCTTTTCTTCCTTCCTTCTTTTCTTTCTTCCTTTCTCTCTCTCTCTCTCTCTCTCTCTCTCTCTCTCTCTCTCTCTCTCTCTCTCTCTCTTTGGTTTTTTCAAGACAGGGTTTCTCTGTGTAACCTTGGCTGTCCCCTTTCTTTCTCTCTTTCTTTTCTTCTCTTTTCTTCTTCCTCCTCCTTCTTTCTCCTCTTTCAATCTTCCTGTCTCTCTCTCTCTCTCTTTCTCTTTCTCTTTCTCTCTCTCTTTCTCTCTCTTTTTGGTTTTTTCAAGACAGGGTTTCTCTGTGTAACCTTGGCTGTCCCCTTTCTTTCTTTCTTTTCTTCTCTTTTCTTCTTCCTCCTCCTTCTTTCTCCTCTTTCAATCCTCCTGTCTCCCTCTTCTCTGCCCTCATTATCATCCTTTCTCCCACTCCTCCTTCTTCTTCTCTTCTTACATAATTTCATGTAGTTCAGACTGGCTTTGGATTTGCTTTGTAGCTATGGATGATCTTGAACTCCTTCTCCTCTAGCCTTACCCTCCAGGTGTTAGGATTATAGACACATGGTGATTGTGTCACCATACCTGTAGCCTGACAGACACATGGTGACTGAGTCACCATGCCTGCAGTCTGTACAAACACATGCTGATTATGTTATCATGCCTGTAGTTAGGATTACAGACACATGGTGACTGTATCACCATGCCTGTAGTCTGGTGTTAGGATTACAGACACATGGTGACTGTGTCACCATGCCTGAAGTCTGTACAGAAACATGGTGATTGTGTCACCATGCCTGCAGTCTGTTGTTCTTTATCCAGGCTTGTTTTTTCACCATATCTCATGGAGTCAGCTTCTATTATGTCTTCACTGATCTTGGGCTTTTAATTATCCATCAAAACCATGATATTTATTTGAGTGTTATGTTGGTGTGATGGTTAACTTTAGGTGTCAACTGAACTTGGCAAAAAGATGCCCAGACATTTTGACCAACATTATTTTCAGTTTATCACAAAAACATTTGTGAGAATGTTTTTGGATGATATTGTCACTTGAATCAGTAGATTCAATAAGATGAATTGTTTCTCTTAATATTAATATCTCTGTCTGATCAACTGAATCCTGAATAGGATAAAGGGCTGGCCTTCCTATAAAGAAGAAGAAATACTGGCTTCTAAGCTGATCAGTTCTTGATATAACCTGAGTCTACTGGCTTTCAAACCAAGGCTCACACCATCAGCCTTCCTGACTCTTCACCTTTTTAAACATTGTGATCTCTAAGCCTTCATAATCATAGAGCCAATCCTTTCTAAGTATGTATATTTATAAATGTGTGTTACATTGTACAAGGACATAGATTAAATGAACGTTGTTCTTTGTGGTCTGTGACTACTGCAATTATTAAAGATGGAGTACTCATTTTGGTCCAACAGAAGTTCCCCAAAAGTGTTAAAGCAAAACCATAATGCCTCTGACCCTGGGAAATGGCATCAGAAAACCATATGTTCTGGAAAATGTTAAACTAGATCAATAATTATCAATTAAAATTGGTATGGAAACTACATGGGATGTCTAAAGGGCATCTTGATGAGCAGGGTTTACAGGCTGATAATCCAGTAGGAGAAACTCAAGCATTGTCATATTTTAGGCTTTCCTGGATGATTCCAGTGCACACCCTTTGCTTGCTCTTTGATATGATGGAACTCACTCCTAACTGGAAGGAGAAAAACTGACAACAGGAGGAAGCAAAGCAGGCGTCTATGACACCCAAACCCTTGCTCTAGTGCTTGTATGAGGTTTTGGCCCTCTGTTTATCATATTTAGATATCTGCAAAAGGGCTGGAAAGATGGCTCAGCGGTTAAGAGCACTGACTGCTCTTCCGAAGGTCCTGAGTTCAGATCCCAGCAACCACATGGTGGCTCACAACCATCTGTAATGAGATCTGATGGCCTCTTCTGGTGTGTCTGAAGACAGCTACAGTGTACTTACATAAAATAATAAATAAATCTTTGGGCCAGAGTGAGTGGGGGTGGTCCTGAGTTCAATTCCCAGCAACCACATGATGGCTCACAACCATCTGTACAGCTACAGTGTACTCATAGACACAAAATAAATAAATCTTTAAAAAAAAAAAGATATCTGCAAAAATATATTCAGTCAAGAGTCTTGATGACTTCTATGTATTAATATCAAATTGTCCACAACTCTGACTTCTTTCATGGATAATATAGGGTTAAATCATATAATTAACTATTTTAGAATACCTCATTATTTTTTTTAAATACCAAAACCAAGTGACCTTCTACATGATTGAAAAGAACCAATCTTCCCGTCAGTAATACTAAGTTCTTACAGAGAGCCTGCACTTGGTGTTTAAAGCATACAGACAACTTCTCAATCCATAGGTTCAACCCATCAGTCAACAGCCTCTCAGGCCTGAGAAATTTAGAGAGAGATCAGGAAAGCAAGGCATGATGGCTCATGCTTTTAATAGCAGCAGCCAGGAGGCTGAGGCAAGAGGATTGCTGTGAGTTTGAGGTCAGCCTGAATGCTTACACAGTGAGCTCAGGCCATCCTGAGCTACAGGGCATACCTCAAAACAAATGCACGCACACTCACACACTCATGCACACATACACACACACACACACACCCAGATACATGCATGCACACACACATGCACAGAGGCTAACTCGCAGAGAGATGGAGGGTTATTGCTCTTGAGTGGCCATTAAGGTTCAATTCCCCTGCCACATGCCTCTCCCTGCACTCAGTCAGCTCCTTGAAATGACTTTTCTGATTTACAGGGCAGAGGAGGGGGTACTCATTTCCTGTGTATTATTCCATTAGTTACTAATATCTGAAATCAGACTGAAAGATGGCATATGCTGAGGGAAAGGGCAGGAAAGAAGCTGTAATTGCATGCATTTGTTCTGTTGGGTGCATGCTTGTTTGTTTGTTCTGCCAGTGGGCTCAGTTCATCTGGTGTCTTAGGTGACAAATCCTACTGAAGTCATGTATTTAAAGTGTGAGAGAGAAGAAGGCTTTTATATTTTTTCATTTTACGTGCCAGCAGAGGTAAGTCCTAGGATTGATCACTTTTTAAGATTTATTAGGGATCCAGAATCTGAATTAGTATGCACTGCCATGTCCTTCCCAGGCTGTTCCTCAATGATCCTTGCCTATGAACCGAGGGCTCCTCCTCAAGACATTCAGCGCCATCAGGAAGTGGTGTGTCTCTAGTTAGACCCAGCAGGGTTAAAGGGATGGCGTTCATTAAAAAGCACGCCGACACAGGCTACAGCTAGCTCTAAGGAAAAAAAAAAATCAGGAAATGATTTAAACTCGGCTTCTAGGGAGATATACCCTGAATGGAGGACAAGTCCCAACACCCTCCCATGCTGGCAGAGAGCTCTTACCTCTGACTTGGTATTTGGATTAGCAAAGCCCAACCCAGAGCAGGAAGCAAATTTTAAAATGACTAAAGAGAAAAAGCTTACAGTTGACAGGAGCTGTGTATCTTGTAAGAAATCACAGACATTCTGTTTGAATGGATAAAAACTGTTGGGTAAAATGTTAAGATGGCCATTTCAAATGACCTGTATTTCACAAGACAGAAAGCAACCATTGTTGTGTGATCAATTAGCTGTGCTTCAGAGGGAGAAGGGGAACTGCTTTTGATCAGAAACATTTTGCTATCCTATGTGTTTTATTTGTTGTCCTATCTCTGAAATTTACACATACTGTTTAAAACCTCTCTTCTCTAGGGCAAAAACAATGTTCCTTGTGTACAGAGTATAAGTTATTATATTTGCACACATACAAAGTATCTTAGATAACCATTTGTCAGGTATATAACAGGTTTTTTTCCATTCTCCTTTATCCTAAGGACTGAAGCTTGTTTTCTTAATCATTGTAAGTTTTGGCCCAGAAAATGAATCCTCATGAGTCCCAGGCCCTATATCCCCTTTGGACTAAATATTTTCCCATATTTCCTTGCAGTTGGTTGAGTCTATTTGGCTTGGCTTTGACCAATCAGGACAAAAGAGAATTGTCAGGGTCACCCCGGATAATATTTTGCTTTCTGACAAAGGGGCTAGATATTTCAGCAGACTTTCTGAAGGTGTTTCTTGTGCTCTGTCTGTGGTATTGATGTTAGTGCTTGAAGCTGAGACATGCACTTTGGGGTTGTTGCCCATGAGATGACAAGCATGATGGAAGATGGGAAGATGAAGAGAGTATCCAAAATGCTGACTAAGTGCTGAGAGCATCCAAATTGCTGACTAAGTGCTGACATGGTTGAGTCCCTCAACGAGCCTTCAGTTGCCCACAACTACACCGTTATTTAGTTAAAAAGAAATATCATTTTAATCCAATGTTTTCGGATCTTCTGATGTTTGCCACATCTTAATCAATATGACTGCTGACTTTTTATTATTATCATTCTGCAGTAGGTATGATTTCCCTTCAGCCTGTCTTGTTTGTCTTTTTACTTAGTTTGATATTCATTTTAAATGGGTATTTGCCTCTTTAGGAAAAGAAACTGAATTTTCCTCTCATAAATTCTAATAATTCTTACCCTAAAGAGTTAACTGGTTCTATGACAGCGTTAACCTTGAATGGGTTATAGCAGTCATTTTCAGTAAGTGAGGCTGGCAAGGACTTTGCATCTGAAAGGTTGGTACCACAAACACAATAATGTATTGTTTCCATTTTGATGAATGGACAGTGCTGTGTATTTTCTTCTAAAGATAGTTTTTTTATTTAACTTCAAATTTTACAAAGTGCTTTCACGAGTATGAGTTAAATTGATTCTCACAACATCACAAGAGGTGTGTTATTTTTAGCTCTGGCTTACAGATAAGGATATGAAGACTGGGGAAAACTAAATGTCTTCCTCCTATAATTCAATTAATAACTCTAAGATCTTGGATTTATATCAAAGCCTATATTTTTTCCACAATGGCACATCATGAAGAACAGTCACTGGGAGAGATCTGAGTTTCTTGCTTCTAATCTTCAGCCCAAACATCCCACTATGTGTTTTTAATATGTTATAATAAATGTCCTTAAATGTAAAAAAAAATGTGATTTATTTGCCAACTTAATAAGTCACTAGCCTAAAGAGAAAAAATAATGTACGTTTGAGTATAATTGTCTAGAAAAAAAAAATTTAAAGCCCTAAAAGATGACCAAAATAGGACTTGCAATGGTGGTTTCTTCTAATGTGTTATTGCCTATGTCATATGCAGGAGTTAATCATCCGGGCCGTAGACCCTCTAATAAATCAGTTGCTGATCTAATCAGCCACAGACCTAGAAACATTGTCATCTCTCTCTCTCTGTCTCTCTGTCTCTCTTTGTCTCTCTGTCTCTCTCTCTCTCTCTCTCATGTATGTACATGTATGCGTGGTGTGTATGTGTGCATGTGTGCGATGCATTGTGCACCCATATAGAAAGAAGCCTAGTGCTTGAGCAGAGGCCAGAGACCAATATCTAGTGTCAGCTTTGATCTCTCTCTACGTTGTTTATTTGAGAGGTCTTTCCCTCACTCAGAGCTGACCACTTCAGCTAGACTGCCTGGTCAGGAAGCTCCAGGATCCCTCCTGTCTTATTTCCCCAGTGCTGGGATTAGAAGCATGAGGAGCAGCAACTGGCTGGGGATTGAATCCAGGGCCCCTGGTTTGCCTCACAAGCTCAGAAAAGCCATGTCTCCAGCCTGTCTTCCCTCTTAAGCACATCAACAGTCTATCTTCTCAGAAGGTTGCTCTGAGTGTCCAGGGATCACTATAGATTTAAGGAAGAAACACTGTAAGTGGAGGACATGAAGGATTTTCTCCTTCTAGAACTGGAGGAATTTTTTTTTTTTTAAAGCGAGAGAGAAGCAATTAGTTTTTTTCATCAGTAATGGCAATTTCTAAGTGTAGCTTATCCATCTTCCACAGAGAATTGTCTCTTTTCCAAGCACTTTTCTCCTCGTGCTAGGTTGGCTTAGAAACACTCTTGCCAGCATTTACTGCATGCCTCTGGAGCTTACCATCCACATCCCCACAGGCAGTAAAGGGAAACTCGTGCATCGAGGACAGCTAGATGCCTGTCCGATTGCCAGAAGAGTAAACTTAGGGCTCTGAGAATCCTAATTTTCTGTGTGAATTAAAAAAAAAATTTTTTTTAAGATGGAAATTCATCTTCCCTGTGCAGAGAGCAGGGCTTATGGGCTGTAAGATGCTTAGCAATTAGGATGTCCACACAAGATTTGTCTTTCGAATATGCTCAGTTTATTCACACAGACGTTCCTTATGTTTGTGTGAATATATACCCGTGTGCTAATGTAGACGTTAAACAAACGTTTTCACCAAGCAGGGAACGGTTGCTCGGGCAGAAATGCTGCTGCAGGGTTCCACTGGGGAATCTCCAGTGAGGATGCTCAGGAAACTTGCAGGCTCGATCCAATCTCCCGTGACGTCCCCCCTCGCCCCAGCCCTCAACGCCTCCCCCACTCCCGCTGTAGCAGCCAGGAAGATAGTACTAGGAAGTCTTAGAGAGGATAGGCCAATGGCTAGTGTTGACAGGGAGGCGTGTGTAGACTCAGCAACAGTTCAGTGGTCACTGAAGCCAGGGCGCCTGCACAGAGTCTGAAGTCCTCTTGCTGATGGGTAACAGAAGGTGGAGAAGCTGAGTTTGGGGAGCACTAGCAGTGCAATCTTAGCGATCCAAAGTTCCAATCTTCGTATCATTTCGTTGGGCGGTAGTACTCACAGGGTCCACAGTTTGGGGTTGGTCTACCAGCACATGAACATCACGTTGGGGGTAGCTCACTAACGTAACAAGGTCCGTTCTGAACTCAGCACTCTTGAGCTGCCCAGTGACCTGCTTGCTTCTGAGGCCTGGCTCTTCTCAGAGTTGCCCAGTGGTGGCAAGCTCAGACACCACAATATTTCACGTCACACAAAATAGCTTTTGAATTGAACAAAGTGGTTTTTAAGTCACACAAAATGGCTTTTAAGTTATGTTCCTAATACCTGTGTTTTTTTTTTTAAAGATTTATTTATTGTTTTATGTAAGTACACTGTAGCTGTCAGACACACCAGAGAAAGGTGTCAGATCTCATTACGGATGGTTGTGAGCCACCATGTAGTTGCTGGGATTTGAACTCAGGACCTTCAGAAGAGCAGTCAGTGCTCTTAACCGCTGAGCCATCTATCCAGCCCCCAACACCTATGTTTTTAAATTAAATTCATTTTCATGTTAATGAATTTAATTACTCTAATAAAAAAAGAGTTCCTAACTAAAACATTTGTGGATTTTTGACTATGAAAGCAGGTGTATCAATGGAGACAACAGCCCAAGACATCCATCCAGAGATTTTGTTTATTGGGTTGTTGTTTTTTTAAGAATTATTTGTTTACTTTATGTATACAAGTACACTGTAGCTGTCTTCAGACAGTAGAAAAAGTCATTGGATCCCATTACAGATGGTTGCGAGCCACCATGGGGTTGCTGGGAATTGAAGTCAGGACCTCTGGAAGAGCAGTAAGTACTGTTAATTACTGAGCCATCTCTCCAGTCCTTACTGGTTGTTTTCTTAAGACAGAGTTTCTCTCTGTAGTCTGGCTGTCGTGGAACACTCTCTGTAAACGAGGATAGCCTCAGACTCACAGAGATCCCCCTGCCTCTGCCTCCCAGGTGCTGGGATTAAAGGTGTGTCCAACTACCACCAGACCTCAGATTTTATTATTGATGTTTTACTCGAATTTATTTGGTTGATCAAGTCTCCTTTTAGAGTCAAGAGAAGACAAATGATCAGGGGAAATTTTAGGCACTAAGTACTCTGAGTGAACTTCACAGACACCACCAGCTAACTAGAAAGCCAGAAAGCCAAGGAAACCAAAATTCAAGCTATGCAGGAACCTTCAATAACAAATTAGACAGCCGTCTTTAATAATGTCAGAAACGAGAATCTGATATGAATGGAGACACAGGCAAATGTGCTCTATGACTCTGCTCTCCACCAACGTTTCATTTCAGGTGAGCAAACATTTGAAAAGGAACGGAGCTATGTTCCCACTGTGTGACACCCAGGATCCCATGGGCTCCAGCCACTCACACTCAACAGCACACCTCTATCAGGTGAGGGCTGGGTGAGTTTACTGAAACCTAGGTTTGCTTGGATTTATTTTCTTTCCCTGGCCTTTACCATATTTTATTTCTGTTCATCTTGAAGCAGCTAAATACCATGGTGACCTAGTCAAGAGGATGATTGTGAAGCAAGCAAGATAGGGTTTTATCCAATTTTCTCATGGGCATCTTTATCTGTGGGAAACATTTATGAGGCATTTAAGTAAAAAATATGAAATTCAAATAATTTTCAACTTTATACTATTATTGACTAATTGCTATGGGGAAAACCCCATGACTGAACAGATCAGACATGGTTACTGATATTTAAACACTCATGTGCGTTTTAATACTGGAACTACTCTAGTTTACATCTTTCCGTAGAGCCACAATCTGTTAAATAGCTGCAGACAGTCTGGTTCTAGCCGAACAAAGTAAGCAGTCATTCTGCTAGGCAGGCCCTGCACCACCCGAGGCCCTAGGATGCCCGAATGGTAGCTGGGAAACCTTGGGGACTCACCTTAACCTTGAAAGCAGTCATCCCTCTGGCTCCATCCCCAGAGAGCTGCATCTCTGGGGAAATGATTTTGCCCTTTTAGGCCTCATAACATGAATGCTTTTTTTTTAAAGGTCTGATTCTAATATTTTATTCTGATTTCTAAATATAACTGTTCATATTTACCAACCATCCCTACCCTCCTTGTCACACGTCTCATCTTCGACTGTTTGTTAAGGTCTGCCTTCAACTTAAACTGTGCACATTACCAACACACTAGAGCCAATATTTGCTGCTCCCTGTGTCTATAGTCATCAATAGTTGATGGTTACATATACAGCATTGTCCATTTCACATCAACAAGTTGGCAAACCTCTCTTTTTTTCCATCTGAAAATATTGCTATTCTTCTATATGACTAGCATATGATGTAGTCAGTGGCATTCCCTTGGTCAAGAGACAGCATAATAAAATATGAATTTTTATCCTAAAGCATACCCCCATCTTAGACAATTCTTAATTAATATTTTGTTTCCCTCCACAACTGTTCTATATTATGCAATTTTTTTACTTGGTGTTTGGCATATAAATAAATGGCCAAGTGTACCTGGTGTAATTAGAAGTGCTGATGTGACTGCCCAAGCTGAGCAAACAACAGCTTTACTCACAGGGAGCTGATGACCAGATAGTGAGAGCCAAGTGCCAAGGGATTTCTCTTTCATCACAGTGCAGTTCGAAGGCAATGAGAGAGGAGGGTGGTTAGAGAGGAACAGAACTGTGCGTTCCAGGCAGCGACACTCAGGTGCAGGCTCTCACTGTTGGAGAATGGTAAGAGGAGCGGAGGTAGAGGATGTCACAGATTGTCACAGACAACCTAAAGCTAGTCAGAAATGTTCAGAAAAATTGCAACTTGATCTTATTCTTCGGGGACATCCAGTTGTGTCACCTAAAGTACTCGAGTCCAGACAGGACAGTCACTGATCAGATGAGGTTCTGCTTCATATAGAAAGTGATGGAATGCTTTCCACAGCACCTACCTACTCTTCTATTATTTTTTGAGATTAAACAAACAAACGCAAACACGGAGCTAATTTGATCTTGCACAGGGCATAAGCATTTACAATGATGAGTAAGCATGATTCGGAAAGATATTTAGCAATTAACTGTAGACAAAATGAACCTTTTAAATGATGGGATTTCATTCCTTCTTAAAAGGGGGAACCAAGTACCCATGGAAGGAGTGGCAGAGATTAACTATGGAGCAGAGACTGAAGGAAAGACAAGCCAGCCTAAATATAGTTAGTTATCTCCTGAGAGGCTCTGACAGTACCTGACTAACACAGATGTAGAGGCTCACAGCCATCCATTGAACTGAGTGCAGGGTCCCCAGTGAAGGAGTTAGAGAAAGGACCAATGGAGCTGGGGGGTTTGCAGCCCCTTAGGACGAACAACAATATGAACTAACTAGTACCCTCAGAGCTCCCAGAGTCTCAACCACCAACCAAGGTCTGCACATGGTGGGACTGATTGTTCTGGCAGCGTGTGTATAGTGGAGGATTACAAATTCAATCATCAATGGGAGGAGAGGACCTCGGCCCTGCGAGGGTTTTGTGCCCCAGTGTGGGGGAATGCCAGGGCCAATAAGCAGGAGAGGGTGGGGTGGCAGGCATGGGGAGTGGGGAGGCAGCTGAGGTTTGTTTTTGTTGTTTTTGTTTGTTTCTTTGTTTTTTAGAGGGGAAACTGGGAAGGGAGAAATTTACATGTAAATAAAGAAAATATCTAATAAAAATTAAAAAAAAAAAATGATGGGATTTGGGTTTAGGAATGTGGCTCAGTGGAGAGCATTTGCCTATCATGTGCCAGGGCCAGAGTCAATCCCTTTTACCACCAGCACAAAACAACAACAAAACCAATAAACTAAGAACCCAATCTAAACTATAGAATTTTAAAGATTCCAAGTTCTCTTTTTATATTATGTATAAGAGGCAAATCCAGGAAGGACATATGATTTTATTGAGGTCTTGGGACAAACTTGAGGATTCTGGACTCTGCATTAATCTCTTCCTTATATTTCACAATGCTACCTTTAAGCCACTGAACTTAAGTGTTGATCTACAAGTCTGAGATATTACACATCAGTAAACTTGTGAGATCTGTGTGAACCAAGACAATTATGGATTTGAGACAATCTTATTTCCCAACATGTTAAGAATGTTTTTTTTAATGAATTTTAACCAATAATTTTGAATTTTATAAAAATATGTAACTGCCAAATGTAATTGTCCTTTTTATTTTAGTAAGTGTTCAGTACGTGAATATTGTGGTCTTACATTTGGGAAGCTACCACTATAAATAATTCAGCTGCTAAATATAATTATAGGTGGGGGGATGGAGAGATCCAAACAACAGCACGGATTGTAACTGCAGTAGTTACTGCGTCAGTGCTGTAATAATCAACTTAAGGAAAAATGGAAGCCTCACCATGAGTACAGTCCACCCTGGCAGGGAAGATTTGGCTATGGGAGTGGCTGTAGGCACAGCATCAGGAGTGTGAGGCAGTTGGCCACAGTGCGCCTGCTGTCCGAAAACAGAGGTGACTAATGCCCAGCTTCCATCTTCCTTTCCCCCTTTTTATTCAGCCTGGGACCTCATGCCTGTGGGATGGTACTACCTGCAGTTATGACGGCTCTTAACCTCCTCACTTAGCGGCTCTGGGATAGCTCTCCTCACAGGCATGCCCAGAAGTATGTCTAGTAACCAATTCTGATTCTAGTAGAGATTACAAGATGATCCTTCCCCATGTCTTCTCAAAATTTTTCTTATACTAAGAAATGAACTACTTTATTTTTTAGACAGTCTCTCACTATGTAGGTCGGCCTGACCTAGAACTCTCTATGCACTAGGCTGGCCTTTGGTTTACAGAAATCCGCCTACCTGCCTCTACCTCCTAAGTTCTGAGATTAAAGGCACAATGTCTGTAGAAAAAGGATTTGTTTTAAACATGAAATTCTTACCAAACACATCTGACCTGAATCCAGCACTGAGGTAAATAATGTAGAGCATTCTACAGAATGAAGTTTAACCCTTTACAAGTATTAATGTTATGACAGTTGTAAAAGGGTTATTATACACAAATAAAGAAAACCAACAGCAGCTAAATAGAATGAACAAGTCTTACCAACATGAAGTTAAGGGGAGAAAGTTAAAAGATCAGAATCAGAACAGTTATTTTATTCAGAAGAGAAATCTGAGTGTGAATTGTGTGTTAGGCAAGCTGGTGTATTGGCATTACATGTCCTGACAGCAATGACTATGTAGAAAAGAAGTCTTGTCATTAGGAGATACATGATAGAGGATGACATCAGCAAGCCATGACATCAGCAACTGATTGTAGCGTATTCGCCAAAATAAATAAATAAATAAATAACATGTGTTTCTACATGTTGGGAGACATACAAAAATATTAATAATTGGCAATTCTGGGTGAAGGATATAAGTATTCTTTATACTTGAAAATTTTCAAAATAAGAGGTTAGAGGAATTGTTGAAAGCTCTGGAGATGTTTATTTTTCATATAGAATATTCAGAGGGAGATGAACAAACGAGACCTTTATATCTTTTCCTGTAAATCATCACTGGCCCTTGGCGAGCATCAATAACAAAGCTGTTAGGAGGCATTTTATAAGCATGGTACTTAACCGCTAAATTGGTGACAGATTTAGCTGGGTGTGTCCTAAGAGAGTGTTTCTCTGGTTATTTTACACTTCAAATTCAGTAACCATACACATTAGAGTTAGAGTGTAGGAAAGAAGATATCCAGCCTCTACAGCTGCAGAACATGGAGGTTCCTGAACCTTCGTCATTGGTGCTTTCCTGATACTGTCTCATACTGTGTGCTTCTCTTGTAACACAGGTTTGTGTTAGCATGTAGCATATTTCTGCTCCTTCTACAAAAGGCTCCACCTCTCCTTAGAATAGCTAATTAGAATATTAGAGTAGTTAGAGGCATGGATGATCTGGCATGCATAGTGTGTGTGTGTGTGTGTGTGTGTGTGTATGTGTGTTGGAGGAGGGGCTAGGATGTCTTCCTAGAATAGCTAAAGTAGTAGAAGGTAGAGAAAGCAACAGACTTGGCAGAACATGACAGCTGCTGGCTAATCAGTTTATGAGGAAAATGAAACAAGATTTAGTCTGCCCACAATGCTGCCAGGACTTTCCCTTCTCCTTTGAAATACCTAGTGGTTCTGCTCTTGTTCACTAACAACTCTTCTCTTCATAGTCATTAAATATTCTGCAAAGAACTAATTAAACATTTCTGAGTTGTTCCTTAGTAGGAACTATCGTGATTGGCTTGCTAAAGGGAAACCAAAACTTCTGCATGGAAGCTGGAGCTGAGACTCACGCCAGGTTTTCCTAAAGCACGTAACATTTGAGAATCACGTGGATGCCTGAACAAAATGGCGGAGTTTGGTGCTTGCTCTTTGTTTTTGTTTTGTTTTGTTTTGTTTTGTTTCCCAGTCAAAGAGAAAAAGACAGTTTTGTGGGCAGGTAGCCATCAGCGTTGCTACAAGGAAAGCAGTCAAGTACCTAAATATTTTGGAATGTCAACAGCGTGGTTGGTTGGATAGTCAGAAGACAAAAGTGATTCTGACAATATTGTGTGCATGGTGGCTAGGTAACTGATCCTGAAAACAGGCTTGAGAGTGTGACAATTGGGTGTGTTTTAATTCTGTTGAATTTGGAGCATCCTTGGTGCATCAGTGTATTTTACTGAGCAAATGTTTGAAGTTCTAGGCAGAGCACTGTGTTGGATGTATAGAGTTCTGAGTATCATCAACATATATTTAAAAATTAAAACCACGGAGTAGTAGATCACCCCAGGATAATAGGTGGAAGGGGAGGAACATTATAGAAGACAGAGAGGGAGTGTGGAGAAAGACCTGTGGGGCTGGAGCAGCTGGATCAGAACCTTGGAATAAGATAAATGGCAGACACTGCCCAGTGTAAAAGAGACGTCCTGCTAGCCTCACTATAAAGATGTCATTAGACTTTCCGCTGTGGCCCAGGGGCGCTGAAAGCGGTTAACAGAGAATGGAATAGAAGGTGAAAAAAAAATGAGATGAAGGGTGTAAATTGGCACCGTGAGTAGCTTAGTTAAAAAGAGAAATGTTTGGGCTAGAGGTAAAGGACCAGTCAAAGGAAGACGTTGAAGGTGGAAGAGAGAAGAGTAAATCATGACAGGAAGTCTGTGAGATACCAGTGCAAAGAGGCAGAAAGGTTTGAATGACAGGATGTGGAATTCTGGGTCAGGTGGCAAATTAGAAGCTACCGGTCGGTGGGGTGGATGAGAAATATAGTTAAAGAGATAGACATAGCGTCCATGCCACTGTGTCTAGCCTCTCTTGCTGACTCTCCAACTCCACTTTTGTCCAAACCTTACTGAAAAGCCATTGCTGCTGCTGTATAGTCACTGTGGCTGGGTCTATCACAGCACCCCATAAACCTGAGTGAACTCTCCCAAGTGAACTGCTCATAGGAGTGCCAAGGTCTGGGCCACTGAAAAGCAAATATGGAGAGCAGACTGGGACAGTATAAGCAGAAGAGTGCTTAGCAGAAGTGTGGTCAGGGAACTTGAACCAAAAACAGCCACAAAGAGAAAATGAATCATCCTCCCCACTATTGCCAGGGATGAGGTACCCTGCTTCAAGGATACTGGGGAAGTCCTGTGCAATACTCTGCCAGCGCATGAAGATAATCGGCCTTCCAAACCTCCGCAGGGGCTAAGCCACAGAAACCTCTGCCTGAAGAAACTTTGAAACCTAATCCACTAAAGACAAGAAGTGACTTCCTGGAGGGTGGAGCAGGGGGATTCTGGCCAAGGAATTCTGCCAGGAAGTAATATATTCCCTCCAGGACCCAATCTAGAAGGGCACACTGATTTAACTTGTCAGAATTACTGAAACAAGCCATCCTTCCCACACATAGAGAGACTGATAGAAATGAAAATCCAGGAGAGTGGGAACCATATCACCCCACCCCCCGTGAAGGAAAAAATACTGAGAGCATAAGTCTCTCTGTTTCTTGTTATTACCAGAAAGATGCGAGATGGTGGCTGGAGACTAGGACACTGGAATGTGACACTGTGGAAGAATTTCAGATTCATTTCTGCCTGGTTCTCATGCCTATCTCTAATATCCAAAAAGATAACATCAGTGTCATCCAGACCAAGGTCTCTGGTTGCATTCCAAGTGAGTAATCTTGAATAAGAAATTTAATGCCTCTGAGGGTTCCTTTCTTTAGCTTTAAAACTAAAGGTGATAAAATGCCTTTGGTTGGTGGTCCTATGAAAATCAAGGGAACTGGTAAGGGTGTAGCACCAACACTAAAGAATATATACCATGTAATGTAACTACATAGCTTGGTCCACTATACACATGCTGTGTTTGCATTATTATTTTATGGATACAGTTACCATTAGCTTGTACCTAGTAAAGGGAAGGAATGGCAGCCGGAGAGTGAGCCTCAATGTGTCTGTCATTCATAATGTATCCTTAAATTGATCTGGGAGCCTGGCGCATAAGAGAGGGTCAAAGAAAGAAATGCAACCAAAATACATGCTGATGTCTATTTTGTGGTTCTCCTATCTCAGTATATTTGGGGAAAGGATTTTTTCCTAACACATACTTCATATTTAGTTAGTATATGTATGCAGGCCTGCTTCTCTGCCTGACTTCATTCTATCAAGACTTACTCTGAATTCAGCTTCATGCTAGGAACTTGAGATACAATGTTGCAAAAACTAGGCAAAGTCTTTGCTCTCAAAGTTTACATAAATAGGAGAATATTATTTAATAAGATATAAATAAACCACCAAGGAGAGCCCTCAACCTTGGGAATTGTTTCTAAGAAACATTTGGGTTTGTTGTTGTTGTTTTGGGTTTTTTGTTTTTGTTTTTGTTTTATTTTTTTGAGACAAGTACTCTCAATGGGACTAGGGACTCACCAACTCAGCTAGGCTGACTGGACAATAAGCTACACACATCCTCATGTCTCTGCTTCCTCAGCACTGAATAAGTAGGCACCATGGTAGGACTTTTACATGGGTTTGGGGACTGAAACTCAGCTCCTTATGGTGGCAAGGGCTAAGGTGATGACAGGGTACCTGGTGTTGTGTGTGTCCATGCTTACTGGTAACCCCGGCATCTGGGAGGCTGAGGCAGGGGGGTCACAAGTTCAAGACCACTCTGAGATACACTGTGATTCCCCGACTCAAAAAAGAAAACCAAACCAAACAAAGAGGTGATAGAGAAAGAGTTGGGGGGAGAGCAAGGGAAAGAGGAGAGATTGAGAGAGGCTAGACCAGAGAAGTTAAGGAAATTACTCCTACTGTGTGAAGACTGAGTTTAAATTACATAATAGAAGGGCAATGAAAGCTTAGTGGACAAAGGGAAGAGTATGTAAAAGGGTCTGTAAGGAGAAGCTAATCATGGTCAGGGTGGTTAGAGGGGAGAAATGCAACGGTGTTGTTTTGGATAAGGCTGGAAAGAAAGACTTCTCAGAGTTTGCAGAACCTGGAACTTCCACTCCTTCGAGCACAGGTGACATGTGGAACTACGGGGCATCACTTTTCGAGATAAAGGTCTTAGCCAAGAGAAGTGAAGACAGGTCTCTGCTCAGTTTGCTTCCTCTGCCTCTCTGTGTCATTGGCACAGGATGGCTAAAGGGAGCAGAGTTTCCCTAATCTTTGGAAAAATGGAGGGAAGAGAGAGCTTAGTTCATAAGCACTGAAAAGCACGAATGAACAGCAGATGTTATTGTTCTTCAAGTCTTTCAGTATAAATCCAGCTCAGCCAGTAAACCAAGACCAAGCTGAGTTCTGCTCCCAGCCATGTCGATTCCGGAACTGATCTTGTCCGGTGTCTAGTTGTGTTTTCTAATCTATCCTAGGGTATGTTCTGTAAAAAGAAAAAGAAATTCTGAACTTATTATTGTGTGAGTAGGTGCACCGTGGGTGATGGGGAAGTCAGAGGACAACCTTCTGGTTATCCTCCTCTCCGAGGCTTAAACTCAAGACTCCAGGCTTGCACCGGAAGCACTTTTACCCACTGAGTAACCTCATCAGACCATGTCCTTTAGTAATACTTGTACTACTGCAGAGAAAGGCAGGAAGTTTATATGCATAAAAATCACGTCCAGTTCTTCAAGATCATGTCTTTTTATCACAGTGAATGACAGAGAATTCTAGGTTGGCTGACTGAAAAACCGGCGAGGTACCCTTGTACAGCCTACCTCACTTTAATAAAGAAACAACCCACACCACTTAAACCTTTTCATTCATTTAACAAGTGTTATATAGCACTTAAAATACACTGTAGACTTTGCTGGTTCGTGATATACATAAAGATACGTAAATCACAGTGTTTGGCTGGCCCGGAAGAGCTCCTGAGACAAACCGTTGCAGCCTCTTGTCTTGTTACAGTGTGGGAAGCCTGAGTAGCTGTGTTTTGTGGGAGCTCAGAGGACAGTAAGCTTCCCCAGGGAAGGGGGATGGGGGCGCTTCCCAGAGAAGGCACCAGCTGCAGTGTGCAGTGAGGACTGAACTGCAGCACTCCCAACAGAAAGGTGTGCTCTCAGCTTGGGAACAACAGGAGCAAAGCTGTGCTAGAGAGTGCTGGAAACCCTGTCTAGGGAGATGAGCCAGGAAGAGGAGACAGGCTTTATGGCCTTCATAAAGTAAGGATGGAACCAAATCAATTTCTTAAAACCAGCTTCAAAGCTCTAGAGAGGCCGCATAGTATCGCAGCTACTTATTGCTTTTCTTTTAAGAAACTGTCTTTGGATTTTCATGTACATTCATTTAGAGATAGATATTCTATCGGTTGGTTTGAGTGTTTAGAAATGATTTTCAAATATCATCCAGATCAACACTAGATAAACCCAGCAATGGAGTCTAGCTTTGAGATTTCTTTTCACCTGTTCACCAAGGTCTCAAACGAGAACAATGTGTAGAAACCATGGACTGGCTTCCTAATACAATCTATGAATTAACTCGATGATTCCACCCAACTAAGTAGAGGTTAAGCGACTTGATTAGCACTGATTTGGGGCATCTTGTCCCTTGACTACTTTGAAATTGAATTTTCCCACTCAGCCTGACCTAGGGATGAGGTCTTACCCCTCTTTGCCCATTTTTCTATCTGTAACACGGAGTTACCACATTTAAGTACTTAGAAAGTTGAATTTTGTAATCTTTTGTTACTGTGGTTGTTAGTGGACAGACTAAGACAGTAACTCTCTCTTGCCAGCCATACCAACATGACATCCATCTTATCCTGAAGGTAAACAGAAAGAAAGGCATCCACAAAGGGATTATAAAGCTTCCAAAAATAGCAGAAGAAAGGGAAGTCTATTTTTCTCATGAGTTAAGAAAAAAGAGGATGATATTTTTCTTAAACCATGTGTCTATAGCTCTCAGAATTCAGCACATATAAAAAGCACTTATGAGATCTCTTAAAACAAAACGCAGAACAGAGTCCTCTCTACCACATAGCCAGGATCTGATTTTAGGTCTGGCTTGGCTTACTTGCTAATACAGGGTCTCACCATGAACCCAGACTGGTCTCATCTCCTGTCTCAGCCTAGTCATTGCTGAGTTTACAGGCTTGTGCCACCATGACTGGCTGGTAGCTGCTTACAAAGAAAAGGGAAAGCACTTCTCCAGTTAACTATGCGAGCTGCCAGCTGAAGTCTCCCATCACTCAAGCCCCACTGGAGTCCTACAAAGCCCATACTTGATTCTCTTTCTTGTTCTGTTGGCTCCAAACCATTGCCTATCTTCATTCCTCCACGTCAAAAATTTCGGAAACTGCCTGTTTTATCTTCCTTTAGGAGTAAAGAAGAATGGCTTTCCACCTTTTCATCCTTAAAAAGAGCCACAGTGGCTCACAGCAATAGCAGGAATGTGTTATAGTGCGTGGAGATGGGTGGCCTCCCAGCCTTTCTTGGTTATCTTGTTGCTGTCTTGAGGCTTTTCTGTGTCTGTGTCTGCGTCTGTCTGTCTGTGTGTGGGTGTCTGTGTGTGTGTCTGTGTGTGGGTGTCTGTGTGTGTGCCTGCATGTGTATGTCTGTGTGGGTGTCTGTGTGTGTGCTGTGTGGGTATCTGTGGGTGAGTATCTGTGTGTTTCTGAGTGTGTGTCTATGTCTCTGTGTGTGTGCGCCTGTGTGTGTATGTCTGTGTGTGTCTGTATATGGGTGTCTGTGTTTTTCTGTGTATGTGTATGTACCTGTGTGTGTAAGTCTGTGTGTATCCATCCGTGTATGGGTGTCTGTGTATATCTGTATGTGCATGTCTCTGTGTGTGCCTGTATGTATGTATGTCTGTGTTTCTGTGTGTATCTCTGTGCGTCTGTGTCTGTATATGTGTCTCTGTGTGTGCCTGTAAGTATGTCTCTGTGTGTGTATCTCTGTGTTTGTGTGTATTTGTGTCTGTGTGTGCTCCCTTATAAAATTAGTGTAAGAACTGAAAAGGAGAAATGAACTAATAGGATCGAAAGATTTTCATTCCTCTCTCAAAGTAGCCTCTCAGCTGGACACCCCAAAATTTTATAGACATTATACAGCAGAGGGGCACTCAGGAATCCTGATCTTTGGACCCACTCAGCTCTCAGGGGTACATGAAGCTAAAACACTAAGCTAGTCTGAGACATCCTATATCACTGAAGGAATACCACGCCAAGGTTTTCTCTCCAGCATGGCGATGCTCTATCCCTCTCCTGCTTCCCTGAGGTGGGCCACTGGGTGTTGTCCACTCCTGGGACTGGATCCTACTTCCAGCACCCACCTCCTCTAGCTCCAGTTCCAGGCAGCAGGAGGCCTGAGGCTCCATCCCCTTTGCTGGTAGGCTGATCAGACCTAGTGAGACAGTGTCCTGGACTGCCTGGTTTTGCTCTTTCCCAATCTGTTCAACTCACTTTCCTGCTGCCAAGACTGCTCTTTTCTGCCGGCTCTGAACCAGTGAGTGCCCTGGGCAGGGGCCCAGCCTCTGGACCCATGCCCAGTGCTTGGCCCAGTGCTTGGCCCACTGCCCAGGAGTCGTCAAGAGTCTGGCCTGGGTATGCGTCCTTTCAGCTGCTTGTCCTATAGTCCTCTCCTTGGAGTGGTAGGATGGGAGACATGTCTCCTTGTCATTTTTAGCCTACCCCAAAGCTTCTTCTTGCCCTTACAATAGAAATGGGCCTGATATAGTTACAAGCACTAGCTAATTGGGGTTGTGGGACTTTTAAAGGCATTGGGGGATTCATTGTGAGCCCTCTAGTGTTCATAAAGTATTTTAGAGGGCTTTGGGGCCCAGAGTGGTAGATTCTCCAGGAAACACAGCCTGAGTGTAGCCTCAGTTTGCATGCCTATTCTAGAATATCTCCACCCTTAAGATTCTTTGGTAAAAATAACCTTTCTGAGATGGGATATTAGGGAAATAAATAAAGGCTAACTTGAGCCTTAAAGACCATATGAGTGACCACCAAATCTGTTAGTCTTTGTACCTAGGGTGGTATCCTCCACTCCACAGCCACCTACTGGAGCTCCAGAGGAGGCCCGATGGAACAAACTCTGGGGATGGGGTCAGGGGATGCTTTGGTAATGGCAGAGAGAAAAGACAAGTATGTGGCCATGAGAAGGAGCCAGGGTCCAGGAAAAGATTTACAAGGCTCCCGAGCACAGGGGCTTAAGATATATATATGAGTGTGTGTGTGTGTGTGTGTGTGTGTGTGTGTGTGTGTGTGTATCTCACCGGAGTTGTCAGGAAATTATAGGAAATAAACATACTATGTAGCCACTAGGTGGGTGGCCATCTCATAAGCTGCAGATCTCAGAAGCTGAAGTCGGAGCAGCCTAAGCCTTTCCATATCTAATTCCCAGAGGCCATCTTGAACTGAGTTAGTATTGTTTATTAACGAAACCAAAGCTTCTTTTTTTTTTCTTTCCTTTTTTTTTCCCCCTGAAAGCAGTTGGCTTTCAGACATAAATCTATATGGAAAAAATATTACTTTCCCCCAAAATCATAAGCAAGAGAGCCAGATTTCACCCCTCATTCAGGACTCTGTCTCCAGCTGTAAACAGAGCAGGATGCCCTGTCTGGGTTTTTAGAAAACAAGTCTAGCTTGCAGAAAAGACAATTTAGGAAAAAAAAAAATCTCATTTATCTTATATTCAGCAAATTTGAAAAGAAAGCACTACAGGACCCCAAAACACACTGAGTGCTCAAAAATAATTGCCACAATGAGTCTGAGGATGGCCACAGTGCGAGAACAGCACAAACTCTGAAAAGCACTGACTTCCACACGTCTAACATAGTACATGCATCATAGTTATCGCAGCGACAAGTCCTGAGCAAAGTGGCATGTGGAGCGTTATTTATCTAATCCCCACTTTTGCTAGGAACTGGAGAGACTTTCCCCATTCCACTTTTCAAACGTCACTACAAATTCTTTAGGTCACAGGAGTGAAATTAAACATCCTGCCATGGGCAATGGGAAGCGAAACTATGACCCCAAGTCCCCGGTGCAAAGTCTAGCTTCACTCCAGACCAGTTCCAGATGAAGTAAGTCCAAGCTGTAAACTTTCCTTTACTGTTCTTTATGGACAAAGAAAGTTCATGACAACTTTAGAGGGGAAACTGGCTACTCCATGGGATAATAAGACATCAAACTATAATTATTATCAAGGGTTTGCTAATCTATTTAGGATTTTAGACTATCTCCTGTCTAATCTTATCATACAACACATTTTGGCTAAACACATAAACTATGTGTTAGGTTTGGTTTGGTTTTTGTTTTGTTTTGTTGTTTTTGTTTTCCTCATTTGTTTTGTTTGTTTGTTTGTTTTTTGGACTGCAGCAGCATGTCCTGGACATGTAACAACATGTTACAGGATAGACTCCAAGAGCAGCCAGAATAATCTCAGATTAAACCTGGCATCAAGTCTCAAACAAGCACCTTCACCTAGCAGGCTGCACTGACGACTCAACTGCTTCTGGAGAAGAACAAAAAGAAATCACACAGTGGAGTCCAGCACACCAGTACAGCAGGGTGCAGCAGTGTCTAAACGACAGTGATTCGGATTCAGTAAGTCCCAAACAGAAACAAGAATCTCCCTCCCTTCCTTCCTCCAGCCCCCCCTCCCTCATATCCCACCCTGCTCCCAACAGGGCATGAAAATTTTGACCTAAATTTGCTAGCTTATTGAAAATGATTCTATCTTTCTTGTTGCAAATTCATTTGAAGTAAAACTGTGAAACTTTGAACTTAGAGTACCAAAAATTATCTTAAAAGAATGGATTTTTGATCTTTTAAATTCACATGGTATTTCTATTCCTTTGTCTATCTGGTGTTCAATGATTAAAAAAAAAAAAAAATCTAGCCTAATGCTAACCATTGATCTGCCTGGGAAACTTGTCTTAGCAAGCTAGGAAAAAAAAAAAACCAAACCAACAACAACAACAAAAACAAAACAAAATAAAAAACAAAACCAAAAAACAATAGCCTCACCTCTGTTACGGAAGAAATATACACAAGCATTAACTTCATACAAACAAGGTTGAAGTGGGTAGGGTCCTTTGATTGATGTCCAGTTGTCACTGTCATTGGAAAATGTTATGGGCAGCTTCCAGTACGTGTAAACAAATTAGGATGAATGGAAGTGCTGAGTAACGATGCTACTGTCTGTATACCAGCTATAAACGAAGGCCTGAAAACCCTGAGCGCTGTACTTGGACCGCTAAAACAAGGGGGGGAAGGGAAGCCCAGAAAACTGAGAGAGAAACGTGTTGAGATGGGAAATTAATGAACAGAAATGGCATTCAGGCATGTCAAAAGATAAAACAGATTTAGTTTTTGGAAAGAGATCTAAATCTAGTAAACAGGGCCAAGTCTCATGAATTGCAAAAATTACATCATGTACAATCATTTTAGCAATAAATTTATTTTAACCATCCATAGCTAAAGGTGGTTATTTTAGGAGAATGGAGTCAATACATTTGTTTTCCTGAAACAGGCAGGGGCAGTATTGTGCTACTCCTGAACTTCATTAATATTCATTAATTTTTAAAGCACTTTGGTTAGCTTTGGCTATTATCTATACAGATATTTTGCCCTTAAATAAAAATAATTACAAAAATTTCATTATTTAAAATGTAATTAGCAAACACTAAAACAAAGACTACATTTTCATTAGTAAAGTATATATTCATTAGAAAGTATATATTTTTTTAAAGGATTCTGTTCTAATTTAATTCCTGGGGGTAAAATTCTAATAACCATACTAACTAAAATAACCTAAATGTAACCAAAATTAAATTAAAAATACTTTTTAAGTTTTTTAAAAATGAATCTCCGCTTTCAAGAATACCATAGTTGACCCAATTACCTGTGATGGAACCCATTTGTTGGACATTCTTTTGCATTGCATCCCCCAGTATTTCATAGTAGACTGTCTTCACAAGTCCAGTGCCTTCCATCCCCAAAGAACCCATTGAACATTTAGTGATATTTACCTTACAAAGTAACCAAAGCCAGATGCGCACAGAGCTCATGTCGCTGTATAAAGAAATTGTTTCCTTGTGATCACTGCTCCCACTCTTGAAAGAGAAACAGAAAACTATGGAAATTATCCTTGTGAAACTAGGAAATCGAAGACAGAAATGCAAACTAGTTTTATTTGTAAATAAATCCAACTGTATGAACCATGCAATACCTTATTCTGCTAAAGCCCTTCAGCCTTTATAAATCAGGCTTCTTACACTATGATAGATTGACAACCAGGACAAAATATCCATGCATATGGAGTTATGGATGGATTCCTCCACATCTCCTCCATTCACAGCACCCATTGTGGTACATGTTGAGTCACATTTGCAGATTATGAGGAAATAAATAAATAAGATTAAAACATAACCTTAAGAAAAGAAGTTTGGATAATAGGAAATTTTTGAAGCAAGGCCAAAGGGGAAAATTCACTCTAGTTAACAACTGTATTTTCAGCAAGACACATTTCCCCCTGTGCTTTGGGTGTGGTTTATATTCGTGGGACCATATATGTGTAAGGGCCCCCTCCCTTATGATTGGAGTTAAATCTATGTATTTCTCAAAAGTAAATTCCAATCCTGAGAAATGCCTCTGTTACTCAGAATCTTCAGGTTTGGCATTCTCTTCCCTCTGGTTGTTACTTGGTTTTGGTACATATCTGAGCCCAGGAAGCTAGTACAATTTCCCTCTTTAGGTTAGTTTGAAAAACAAGGAAAGTGTCTTCTTGCTATTGAAGATACACGCCTACAGGCTAATTTTTCTAAGCACATAGTCATTAAGAGCAGACCAGCAAGAAGAAAAACTTAGCTCCTGGCTCCCTAAGTGGATTCAACTTCCTCCCCATTCTAGCAATGGTACAGTTAGATAATTCTCTTCACAGATGTTTATTTCCACTCAAATTTATTTTTGAGGACAGGGAACAATACTGCTGTCTCTTCAGTGGATACAACTCCAATCCAAGGAGCCAGGCTTTGGTCTGCCCACTGTTGAGACACTGGGCCCTTGTAGTTGGCTGTGTATAACCTGATGTTGCAAGATGGGGATGGGAGAGAGTGGGTATCAACCCCATTATCTAAGGTCCTGGATTTGAATGCAGTAGCTCGGAGCCCTTGGAAATTAGATCCAAAGTCAAAATCAGCAACTCCTTTCATCAGCCCCTTCCTGGAAAAACTGTGGTGCCCAAGCTTCAAGAAGGCCCCTTCTTCTCAGTTCTTTCAGGCCCACCCAGCCTCTGAACAGGAAGGAACGTCTAAATGAACGGAAGGGAAAGAGTTAATCCCAGCTGCCCTGTCCACTCCTCACCCCAACTTTAGGGGAGCACCAAAGCATCTAAGTGGGGAGCAACTGGAAACCACAAGCACCCAAACCAGGTGCCTGGCAACTTAAACTAAAGAGGAGAGCTGAGAGGGCACGGAGTCTGAAGTTTAGAGAGCCCGCTGAGGTATCTGAACAGACTCACTAAAGACAGATGTGGTCCTATCCCAGTAATTCCCCTTGTGTGGCAGTGTTAAGTCTCAAAATGCATTTTATGACCTCAACGCCCTTTATTCCTAAAGAGGTTTAAACGTCCTGTAAGAGTGTTAAATGCACAGTGGGCACGGGAGGGGGGGCACTCGCCTGCTTTGCCTGGCCACTGCTTCCAAATAACCTTTGTGGCAGGGTTAGGATGCAAAGCCACCTTCGCCCAGTTGTTGCAACCTCAAAACAAGCGGAAGCCAACAGGCTGCAGGACTAACCTGCCCCTCGGCCCCAGTTCTCTCTGCAAGCCCCTCCAGCCTCCAGTCCCAACTGCCCCCGCAGCCTCTTCCTCACTGCCCACCCGGGCCGGTCCCTGCGCCCGCCCCGACCCAGCCCCCCCAGAAACCCACAGGCGCTCTTAGAGTCCACCAGCAGATTCCCAACAGTCCCCAGCCTTTCCAGGAAAGAGAGAGGGGGAAAAAGACCATGACATCACGGGCAGGTTTATTTGGGTTTGTTTGTTTGCTTGTTGGCTCGATTAAATACTCGTGGAAGGTGAACGTACCCCACACAGGAGAAGTTTGATGTTGACAAACTTCTGGTGGCAGCGAGACTGTGTCAGCACAACTTCCGGGATAATGAGAGCTGCTTTGCAGGGAGCGCGGCAGCGGCGGCGGGAGGCTGTCACAGGACGGAACAGCAAATGCTATTCAGCCCGAGCAGTTTCAAGCCGCCCGAGCTGGGGAATTACTGTAGTCGAGCTTCGGCTCTTACCACCGGCGCTGGATCTGGGCGCGCGTTAGGGGGGGAAGCTGCAGGCACAGGGCGCCGAGAGGGGAGCTTTCAAGTTACTTTGCTCCTTGCCTGCACCCGGCAGAGGCTTGCAGGCTGCGTGGTAACTGCAAACATCTTGTTCCCTGCTTCTTTGGGCGGCTGCCCTGGAACCAACCAACTTTTCTCTCCCCCAAAACTCCCTCTTTGTTTCAAATAGGACTCTCCAAAATTTATTCTTGGGAAGACTGACAGCCGGGGTCAAGAAACAGCTGTTGAAGTTAATGTTTCTTCCTCCCACTTCGTCTGATGGTTGTGCCCTGCCAAGACAAAGTGAGAGGCACTGCCTGGTGGCTTCTTTAAACAGACATGCATTTAGCCACCAAAAAAAATGTTTTAAAAAGAGGCGGGGAGGGGGGACGGGGGGTAGTATATTTTCCTGCCTCTCATACAATCTGATCAGAAATGCAACAGCATGTGTCTTTCAACTTGTGTTGATTACTTGCTGAAGAGATGCCGCAGCTTTTAGTTTTGAACACTTTGGGCATTAGGGGTGGGGATGGAGGTAGGGGTGATTGGCACTTTACATTTTAGTAACGGGCATTTTTTTCCCCCTTTGGGGCCAGACCCACTTGACCCTCTAAGAGACAGAATGGCCTGGGAGAGGGAGAAAAGAGTTGCACTCTTTGGCAAGATGAAGTCACATTGCAAAATTCAAATTGTTGTGCACAACCAGAGCTGGCATAGAACTTGACCAACCATTTTTATTTGGAGATGACCATAACCTAACTTAGGGTGCTACTCTGTCTGAGTAGCTTTTGATTCTTCTTTCAGACCAGGTCTGGCTCCTTTTTCTCTCCCCACCACAAGTTGGTCTTTACCCAGAAGGGATCCTAGAGCAAGGGACTCTCTTCAGGGTGAAAGTCGGCTAGGTAACCTTGCCTCGCTTGACATTCAGAGAGCTGAAGGCTTGTGAAAGGACTACTTAGGACTGTCTTCCTGGGTTGTCATGCCCTGACTGAGCAGTGATGTAGATGGGTGAATGGGAACTCAGGTCTTCCCACACCGGAGAACTAACCACTCTGACACCTGGCTGGTTCTCAGTTGGGCTCGTTGGGTCAAATCCCATGAAGACCTGAAAGGCTCTCTCTACATCACCAGGTTATTCCATCATCACCACATGGCAATGAAGCACCATCACACACTGCTATTGCATCAGCCCCAGGGATATTTTTAGGAAGCTCTCAAGCTGGGCCCAGCAATGCAGGCATCAGGACTGTGCTGCCAAAACCAGAGCTGCTGGACAGGTGGCCGCAGTGCCTCCTCTATTCTCTGTCAACCATGTGCTTTCCAAAGCAGGCGGGTCTGCTTGGGGGCTTCCTGCCCTCTCTCTGCCTGGACTCAGACCCTGGAGGAGATAGCCTACCAGCCTTTGCTTCTCTTCCAGCCCCCTTGCTGTGTTCCAGCCCTTCTTCTGATGTCCCCTCCATTTCTGCCTATCAGGGGCACTCCCAGAGATCTTTAGTAGTATTTGTTCCATACTATCTGTAAATGAACTGGCTATCCTCTGAGTCACAGCACCATACATATAGCCTCCAGCTTGGGTGCTTGCACAGCACAGGCTACTTTGACTTGTGGGAGCTTTTCTCCTCCTCCCCCCCTCCCCGCTCCCCAACTGTTTATCTCCCAGCTTGTCTAGTACCAGGGTAGTGGCCAAGAATCAGTAGACCCTCCGTTAGCACCCTGTTCTCCTGGTCTGACAAATGACTTAAATTCCTTCTGCTTTTCTTGTTCTTCCTCAGAGAGACCAAGGCTCAGAATTTAGCAGGGCTGAAGCAGGACCTCCCCCCCCCCACCACCCAATCTGGGGTTGTAATTCTCTATTGCTGGCTCCCATAGTTTTATTATGGGCTCCCTTTTTCTAAGATGACAGACACAAACCTTTAGTGTGGAGGCCTGAAGCACTACTCTTAAAAAAGGCTTCTTTGTGTAGAAACTTAACCTTAGGGCAAAGTAGGCCCAGCTCCAAGAAAGGCACATTACCCTGCCACTGGGAACACAGAACCTGAGTCTAACCTCAGGATAGTCCTAAGGGCTGGAATTGTGAGCCTCCATGAGACAGCATGCCTTCTGTCTGAAGATGGGGTTGTTGTATTTTGGTAGGTGGGGACAGGAGAGGGGAACAATGAAGGTGGGGTCCTTCCCTCTGCTGTCCAAGGAACTCTACCTGCAATCAGAAGAAAGAAATGTGCTTTAATGAATGACTCTCCAAAGGTACCAGTTTCTGAATCTCTGATACCTCTGTATCCAAATCAGGGCATCCCAAGACGGGGTAAGATTTGCACTGCTTGCCTCGCCTTAGCATCCCAAGTGGGATAGCCCTGAACCACTCTGAGGATCTTGTCTGGTTTTGATGGTTTGGGGTTAGAACAATTATTCCAAAGGTGACAATGAGAAGGCACAGACTCCCAGCTTACCACAGAGGATATTGGATTTAAATGAGATAGTGTCATGAACAGATTCACTGGCTGAGTCCTTTTCCAACAGATCGACAGTGAACAAAGTAGGGTGAGGTCAAGAATCTAGCAACTTAAGTCTGGAGTTGTTTTCCTCCCTGTATCTTTAAATGTTCACTTACATTTTCAAAATGAATGGTAAGCACAGCGTGGCTTATCAGATGGACATTTTTAGCATTAATGGTTTCATATAGACAGGTGTAAAACTGAAAAGAAGGTATTTTTTCGGTAGGAACTTGGGCTGTGCCTGGGTTAAGGGAAAGCAAGATGTATCTAGTTAGAGACGATGAATTTGGAATCAGAAGTGGTAATAAAGACCTGAGTACAGTTCCCACAGGATCTACATTAGATATGGGTACTCACCCCCATAACCCCATTGAGCTGGAATTAGCAGAAGTCAGCTCTGGCTTCTAGTCCATGCTTTTGAGAATATTTTCTCAGAGAAGGAAGATCACGGACAGTGAGGGAAGTAGAAAAGAGGACAGCACCTCGGGCAGCATTTGAGATTGCAGAAGGTGGACAGAAAGAAAGATGCGCCTGGAATTACGCCCCCCCTTTTCTCTCCTAAGTCTAGGCAGGAGTTTAACTTGAGTTAAAAGGCTCCCTGTTATGTCTCTGTTGGTTTCTCCTCCAGCTGCCCCATCCATACTCCAGTTCTGGTTTTGGGCAGAGCTGTAATTGCCCTTTGTATGGGATCACATGAATCCTGTGCTGGTTTGCTAGTGTGGGAAAATGTCTACTACAGAGGCGAAGACCACCAAACTAGTTTCATTACTACCCAAAGTGCACTTAAATCCAGCCCTTTAGTGGTGGGCGACTGGCCCAGCTCACTCTTCCATGGTGCTCATTAAAATGTTATTTACATTTTACAATATGGTCTCAAGCCATGAGTTGGGATTTTTTTCCCCCTTCTTGGCAAATAGAAAGGAATACTTCTGTGACATCGGGGCTGCAAAGTTTTAACTTTTGCTATGTTCCTGCTGGTGATTTGCAAATCAAGGTCATATCATTTTTTGGAGGGAGCTTTCTCTGATTCCAGCTCAGAGGAGTTGTGAGGGAGGCAGAGCACAAGAGAAGTCTGTGCTCACAGACGCATGCTTAGCAGCCAAAAATATTTTGACTTTTACTTTTTTCTCAGAAATGAATTGAATGATTTTGAAAAGAACAAGAATCAACAATGCTGAAGAAACCCTCTCTTCGGCTGAGAACCTGGGTGTATGGTGGAGGTGGGGAGTCTCCCTCTTTTCTCTCACATCCACTGTCATAGGGCTCCATGTCTCACTCACTTGGGGGCAAACCATGTTCTCTGGATTCTTATCTCAATAGGTCAAATCAAATTAACTTTTTAATGATGTGTTTCTGGCATTTTTCATGAAAAGGATAAGTCTTTTAGCATAAAGCAATGAAACTACGTATGTTTTTTAAAGATATGTATATAAATGTATCTTTGCTGGCTCTAGAAATTAAGTTTTCTTGAGTTCTGAGACAGTAGAGAGTTTGCAGAATCTATAAAACCATAGAGTGTCTTACCTGTCCAAGACAAGCATTAAGAATTACTTCGAGAGCCAGTTTGAGAAGTTTTCCCTGATATCCTTGGGAAGCCATTTCTCAAATGGCAATAGGCCAAACATCTAAGACCTCTGGAGATGCTTGACATCTTGCCATGTGTCATCACAATCAAGTCCTGGATGCAGTATTCTCGTCTGAGTTTCCCTGACTGCCGGTAAGGGGCATGTGTGGAATACTAAATGATATAACTTGGTGTTCCGTTAGACGCTAACGTGTCCAACGACATTCTCAGGAAGACAATATGGGGAAAATGCATCAAAGATGGCATCACCTTTCCCTTGTCAACTGCCTGGTGGCACCTGGTGGAAGGGCCACCTCCCTCCTGTGGCTTGTAATTTCTGAGATGGTCTGTCATTGCTATATGAAGCTCTCAGTTGAAAACAATGAGCCCTTTCTCAGCAGCACAATGGTGGACCACAAGGTCAACTACAGAGAATTTTTTAAAAGAAAAATTTAAGAGAAAGCAACCAACTCACTGACCCAAGAGAGCTTTTATTACAAAATAATAATTTCAGACTCTGGCAGTTACACAAGACAGTCAGCTTACCAAGGTGCTGGCTCCTCTAAAAGATCTTAGTAATGTAGTACAGTTTTTTATGTCTTCCTAACTAACATGTAAAAGGTATCTTGATGTTTCTCTTCAAAGAAGATATACTATGCTACAGATAAACGTGTGTATATGCAGAATTTTCAAATATGCAAATATATTCAGAGGTCATCAAGTTCATACATCTAATTGTAACTTAAATATGACTATAATTATACAATTATTTAAATATAACCATGCATATTTATGAATGCCATCATTTTGGGGTACTAGGGCTAGTATAGTAGTGAACTCGTTTGTTTGTTTTATTTTTAAGACCATTTTCCCCAAAGAAACAAACATACTATCTGAGGATTTACTGCATAGGTGACAATAGAGACACTGTCAGATTTTTATTAAGAAGTGAATATCAGGTGGATGGCCAGGCCTGCTCATTAATAAAACACTTTGTTCTTAGACAATAATGCTTAGGATCCTAATATTGGTTCTAACCTGTAAATTATCATTTCACACAAACTCTTGGGTTGTCTATAAAACATTATAGTGTCCAAAGCTATGTCCTTACATTCTCAGATATAAAAAGAGACAAAGACTTTGTACTTAGTATACACAATTATTTTCACACATGTTGAGGACGCTTTTTTAAAAAAAAAAAAAGTCTTTCAAAACAATGACTACAAGGGACTTTCTTTAAAGGAGAGTGCTTTTTATTATTCCGTGTACTACTCTAAAAAGACCAAGAATGGCCACTCTACAAAGAACGTGAGACTTGAGTGTTCAGGCACTAAATGGGACATGTATGTCATATCTGCCCTCCCCAAAGCTCAGGGATCATATCAGAAGGAAAGGTGGAAAGATCACAAGAGCAGAAGGTAGGAGCCATCTGCTGAGAAGATGTATTCACTGGCTGTGGCAGCACAGTGAACCATGAACTCACAGCAGCTGTGATGCCACAAGAGCAAACCTCCCAAATTCCAGGCCTAGGAGGGTCTAGTGGTTTGAATGAAAATGGCCCCTGTAGGCCAACAGGGAGGGACACATAAGGAGGTGTGGTTTTGTTGCCGTAGGTGTGGTGTTGATCAAGGAAGTATGTCACTTGGGGCAGGCTTTGGGGTTTAAGAAGCTCAAGCCAGGCCCCGTGTTGTTCTCTCTTCCAGCTGCCTGCTGATCCACATGTAGCACTCATAGCTCCTTCTCCAGCATTAATGAGCTAAACCTCAGAAATGTAAGCCTGCTCCAATTAAATGTTTTACTTTGTGAGAGTTGCCATAGTCATGGGGTGCCTTCACAACCATAGAACCCTAGCTAAGCCGGGAGGTGGTGGCACACGCCTTTAATCCCAGCACTTGGGAGGCAGAGGCAGGCGGATTTCTGAGTTCGAGGCCAGCCTGGTCTACAGAGTGAGTTCCAGGACAGCCAGGGCTACACAGAGAAACCCTATCTCAAACAAACAAACAAACAAACAAACAAACAAAAAGAACCCTAGCTAAGACTATGGGGGACGGATTCACGAAGTTCTAGCCCTAATTGATGAACTACTGGTGATAGATAAGGGAGGGAGGCCTTCAGTGATGAGGCCCCAGAGGCTGCCCATGTTCCGGTAGGACTTACATGTAGGCAGCACTAAGTGGACGTCATAAAGAGCACATGAAGTTGAAAGAGAAACACGATAGGAAAAACAGGAGAGGGGTGGAAGAGGGATGGAGGTGTGGAGGAGGGGTGGAGGGAGGGGGTGGGGTGGGGGAGGGGATAGAGACGGGATGATCAAAGCACTTTCTAGGCATGCATGAAGTTCTCAAACAACAAAAAAAAAATATTGAATACCTCCAAGAAGCAGTTTATTTTCATTTTTGAAAAATGAAGTGACAGATAACTTATTTTGTTTTTCATGACTGCGGTGGTGAACTCAAACCACTTTTTAAACTAAAGTGCATCTCCCATGAACAAACACACGTAACAAACTTTGACTGATGAGAAAAGAATTTTTAAACGACCACTTTTTAATGCATCCCTTTTGGAATAGATCACAGATCTAAGTTATGTTACGAAGTAGGTAAGCAGTACCTTCCTTGTATTGCTTTAAAATTTAAAGAATAACTTGACCCAAGGGAGTGCCCCAGGTTCGGCATACAACATGGCCACAGTTGGTGGGTCAATTAGTGCACATAAACACTTTGTCCTCCATATGAGTATGGCATACACAGTGAGCCCACCATTGAAGTGTCTACAATGGTAACTTCCCAAAAGCCATTTGTTACAGCTTAGTGCGGAACCCCACATCTCTGATTATTTGCTGGATAATAGAGAACGTATTGCCCAGTTAACGCTCTTCAACTCTGCCCTACAGGGATCATTTCCAGAAGTGGCAGGAAGACCCAAGTGCACAGCAGACTTGGCAACCCCTCATTCCGGAAGCCTATGCAGAGTTCATGGATGGTGCTGTTGTTTGGCAGCCTGGGTTACCTTTCTCCAAATTCCATTCTGAAGCCTGTTTCCTCTTTTCTCTTGGGCTAAACTGCCTTGCATAAAGACCATGTGAGGATCACCCCAATCTGACTTGACAAATGAACAGACCATAACAAATTTAAAAAGGGCATGTGCTCTGAAGGTAGAGGTCCTGGGTTCAAATCCTGGTTCCATCCTTAGCAATAGAGCAACACTGATTTACTCTCAGGTTCCCCATTCCTAAGACAGGGCAGAGATAAACATGCTAGCACGCATCCATGTTAAACATCTCAGTTCAAAGCCTCCTGCAGCTCTTGTAGCATCTAGGTGAAATTCTAAGTGGCCTTTGTACCAGTAGTGGATTTCTCCTCCTGTGGATGATAAAGGATCTCATTTTCACTCTGTGAGGAGGCTCATCTCATGCTTGGACTAGCAGAGTCTGAGAGGGAGCCAAGATGGAGAAGTCACCAGGTTGTTTCCTCCACATTCACAGTTGTACCTGGTGCTAGACCATAGGAGTACAGATCTTACCTCAGGTATGTTCTAAGACCTCTGAAGAACAGCTGCCGGTCTGGCTCCACTTTCCTGCCTGTAGAGGTGCTGTCAACCCTGAGAATGGGATCAGTGGATCATGAGAGCGCAAGTGAGGAGCGGCTGGGACAAGAAGAAACTTAGGGTGTCTGTGAGCACACTAGAACAGACTCTTGGGAAATAGCTTCAGTGAGGCAGCTTGTTTAATGGGGGGGAACAAAGGCTACTTAAACCTCTGGGGGAGAGGTAGGAGCTTTCAGGTTGAGTATCTATCATTGGCCAGGGCCAGGGCACTAGGGATGCCTCATTTGTATAAGGGGGAATTCTAAGTGAACTTATAAGAGGAGAGGAAGTTTGACCTGGCTTCCGGGACACATAACCTTCTCTGGAGGGCGAAAGTGGGGGCACAGCGCCTGGATAGTCAGGCCCATGGCATCAGGGAGCATCTTACTCCTGCCAATCTCAGGATGAGATTTCTGGGCCCTGGACACACCTTGACTCTACTCTTGCTCCCTGCCCACTCCCCTCTCTGCACACCGACGCCTCCACCCATGGCTGTTACAGACGCTGAGTTTCTCTGAGCAGTCCTCTGCAGCATACATCGTTCCCTGAAAATGACAGTGTCTCAGCAAACGTCTGCGGCTTGACTATTTTGAGAAGGAGCATTGCAGACATTAGAAGGAAACAAGTTGCATGCCTGGGAAATGGAGGGATCCCTTGTTTGAATACTGACCTGGCCTGCTCGCCATCCATTCTTCTCTTCTCAGTAATTACCTTTTTGTTTCTTCCTTCTTTCTCTTTATTTAACCCTCCCTCGGATAAACTATTGAAAAAAATACTCTTAACTGGCTTTTATCGAATTTTACAATTTAAAAGCTCATTAAAAACGAGGCTACTCTGGCGGGCTCTCTTCATTGCCACACCCTTCAGAGTTACTACTGCTCCTTTGCAATATCTTTCAGGCTAGCTTTTTTTGCTACATTTTAATGCTTTACAACTATCCATAAAAACACAGTTATACTCTTCATTTGGAGTTGGCTTTTTTTCCATAACAATACATTGTGAATGGCTTTTCACGTTCATACACACTGTATTCCTAGTTACTGATGCACAGTGTGGAAGTTCCTTGTTATCCAACTATCCATCATCATTACCTGAATCCCAGTAGTTGCTAAGTTTTGTTGGGAAGCAGAAATTAGTCCTAACAGGAAAATATCCAGTAACGAACTGACCACTTACTAAATCAGTCTCCACTTAAATGGGCTCCCCTGACTTAACTCCAGCATCTATCCCCTCTCCACCAGCCAGTTCTGCTGATTGCAGATGTTATAAACTCCCCACAATACAATGTAAATAAAATGCATTTCAGTTTCGGTGCAAAGTTGCTAATCTTGCAGAAGATGCAGGATGTTATGAAGCCATTGGAAGTGATTCTGGACAAGCGTTTCATAAGCAAATGAGCGTCTGGCAGTGCTGGGCCCTCTCACAATGAGAAAAACAACACAGTGCTAGTCATGCTAGCCAAATCCATGCTTCAAAAGGAGACTAGCTGGAACCTCACAGGACTAGAAGAGGCTCTTAGGAAAATGTATGAAACCTCTACATCTTCTTGCAAGTGACCCCACTCTTCCGCTATAAAAGTACAAAGCGAAGGGTGTCAAATTTTGTTGCAGAATACCTTTGTTAGAAAAATTGTTCTTCTGCTAGATCAACAGTTGATTTATTCTTTGTTTTTTTTCTAAAAGAAAAAAACTATAGCACTGTTTAGATAGAGTCTATGTTCAATTTTGTGGTATACATTCTTCAAAAATGTCTAAAGATAAACAAGATAATCTCTACTTCTATTTTTCGCAAAGCCAGTCAACCCTTTTGTCCCCAACCTTATTTTGAGATGCTAGTCCCTGCTTATTAAATTTGCAGCTTTCAACAGTCATATTGTGGCAAGCAGGAGCAACAGACGCTGCAAACAGGACTCCTAGTAGACTAATCAGATTCTCGGCTCTCTCTCCAGGAGGCATTTGGAAGCAGGATTGGCCACTTTGCAGGAGGAAAGCCTCAGGGTGGTTGAACAACTCATGGGGATGGACAGGCCTGCTGGAGGAGACAGCCAGTGAACGTCCTCTGGTTCTAATCTTGTACACAGATATTTGGCCCCAATGCCACTGGAAAAAAATTTTTTTTAAAGATGTAACTTCATTTGTGTCCAAGAGGGTAAAGTGAGTTACACTAGTGAAATGTAGTCTCTCAGGATTGCTTTTTTAACATTTCCCTTCTGATTGCTATTTGGATTGTTTCCAGTAATTAATTTGTGACCCTATATGTGGCCATGAACAGCCATACACATATACCTTGGCATAGTTCTAAAAATGTATCTATATGAGAAATTACTAAATATAGAACCCTTAAATCAGGTACATGCCACATTAGACATGTGATAGAAATAGAAATGGATTTACTAAATATTTTTTCTTTCTTTTTTTTCCTTTTTCATTTTTTTTTTATGACACAGTTTCTCCATGGAGTCCTGGCTGCCCTGGAACTTGCTCTGTAGACCCAGTTGGCCTCTGCCTCCCAAGTACTGAGATTAAATGTGTGTGCCACCAGGCCCAGCTACTATTTAATGTTGTCTGCAGAATCAGAGAATTTTTTTTTTCTCCACACCCCTCCCTGTGAGACTATTACTAGTTTTGGGTGAATCTGCTAGCAGAAACATATGGCTATGTACATTGTTTTGTATGTATGTGTCTGTGAGTGTGTCTATGTGTGTTTCAGATCAATGATAAACCCTTGATCTATAAAATAAACTTTGCCCACTGCTTGTTGAGCTTCCTCAGACTCTGGAGAGTCTGTGTGTTGGTTAGATGTGGGGAGAGATAGAAATAAGGAGTTGAAAATTGAGTTCCCATTCTTCCGCTTACATCCCTCTTTAAAGGAGATGTGGCAGTTGCTTACACAAGGTAAAGTGTTCATAGTCAGTAGTGGAAGAAGGGTGATTAGCTTTGCAAACTCCCAGAGGGAATTGTGAGAGCCATTAAAGACCTTATAAATGCTGGTAGGACTGGATTCTATCTCTGGATACCTTGATGTCATCTAAGCCTACATTTCTCCTATTGGAATTCTGGTCACAGAAATCACTGATTTCCTGACTAAAATATTTTCTTATATGTCAAGAACCTGAAAAAGAAAAATGGGGAAAAAATCTAGTATATGTTTGTCACAAACCATCAAATGGTACTCTTTAGTAATATATATTTTATGATATATATATATATATATACATATACATATATATATATAAAGCCACAGATCTTGAAAAAAATTAAATGTAGGCTTAGTACATGATACACCCCTTCTACTCCAAGGCATGCACCCAAATGGTGCTGGAAAGAGACACTTGAACAGAGGCCTGTGCACCCATGTCCACAGAATGGTATTTATAACAGTTAACAGGGAAGAACCTTATATCTCCTCTAAATATAAAAAATCTACCACACACACACACACACACACACACACACACACACACACACACACACAAAGTGGATACAGCCTAGAATCTGATGAACGAAAAGATAAACAAAATTGCAGTATATGCATCCAATGAAATAGGATTCCCTCATTAAAAGAGACAATCCTGGCACAGAATAGACAAGCTTTAAAAACCTTACACTAAGGGAAATGGGCCACTTCCAGAGGAAAAAACACTGTGTGTGTCTACATATATGAAGCACCTAGGATAGTTGACTTCAGAAAGATAAACTATAGCATGGGAGTGGCTCTAGACTGGACAAAGCTGGTGGCTAACAGGCAGAGTTTTACTGAGAGAAAAGGAAACATTCTGTAGTTGAATGGTGGGGATATTATTACACAATAGTTTGAATGAATACACGTACTACCACAGGTTGGCATACTTCAGAATGATTGCAACGGTGAGTTTTATCTTGTTTACTTATTATAACACTTTCTTTTGTTTTATTTTATTTTGTGACCCTCCAATGTTACACCCAGGATGCGTGCTAATAGAGGGAGTATGTTGGACTTTTAGACCCTCTTCCCAATCAATTCCGTGAAGGCATAAGTGAAGGCATAATACTGAACTCTGATGAAGTAGATGCTGAAGTGTTGAGGGGAGAAGTGTGCTGCTTAGTGTATCAGGAATGAGGATGAATTGATGGATTGACTGCGGCATGATGGGTGTTTGCTAGAGAAAAGGAGGCCAGTGCTGTCTGTGGAGCATTGGCCCATGTGCTGACTATAGTATCCTTTAGATTTACTCGTATGTTTAGAGGTTTCCTCCCGATCCCTCCCAGTGTGCTGGGAATAAGATTCAGGGCCTTGCATTTGTTAGGTGAATTCTGTACTGCTGAGCAACATTTCCAGCCCTGTAATTTTTCTTAGTCAACAGTGACCTGGGGAGAAATGACTTAGACTAAAAGCATTGGCAAATGAAAGATTCTTTTTATAACAAATTCAAATCTTGTTCTTTTTTAATTATGGGAAATAATTTTGTCATGGGGAGATTTCCCAGCTGAGTTAAGGAAATAGGACCTATTTTTGTTTGTTTTTAATAACTTTCAGATAAGGACATTTATTAGACAAGAATTGGACAGATATTGATTCACAACTGACTTTATGATATTAAAAATGAAGTCAATATCACTAAAGTTGATAAGCATCTCTCTGTATATATCGAAGGCAAGGGTCATGGTTCAGCTCTCTCTTCCAGGACCCAGCCATGTGTGAAAGGGAAGAACCTCAGACTCCTCAGCCCGATGGCAAAGATGGCGCAGAGAGATTGCTGGGACAACAAGCGTCTTAGGGTGTTGGAGAAATGATAGTCCCCTGATAAATATGAGCTCATTGCAGAAAGCAGGTAGATTATAAATGGCAGCTTTTGTTTCTTTGCAAAAACACTTCAGAGAGCTCCCTCTTCCTTTTCTTTGGTCCATGAAAATGTAAACAGAGAAAGGCTGCCTCTACTTGGGGGACCTCTACAATGCAGGCATACATAGGCAGATGTAATTATGTAATCCCTCATCCCAACCGCATTCCTATGGTCTCAGAGAACACATCCCAAGTTTTATAGGTACAAATTCAGTGCCTAAAAGGCAAGGAGGTATTGCCAATGAATGGGGAGAGCATTTAGGCTTGTGGCTTCTTAGCCCTGACTACTGGGGAATCTCAGTTCTTCCCAGCTAGCCCACAAAAAGCTACATAAGCCAGATTTATTTTCTTGTCTTATTCTCTTACTTGCTTGTCACAAAATAATTATACACAATATGATGTTTCTACACATGTACACATTGGATTAAGGAGCAAATCATTCATTGCTTTAAATGTTTATCAGTTCTTGGCGATGAGAACATTAGATATCATTTCATATGTATATAATAGATATAAATAGGTACAGGTATAGGTATATATGATGTATATACATCAGTCCTATATATACTAGGAATATAGTGCTGCAGCTTATTATGGATACAGTAGTGTTTGTAGCCTGTCCTGGGAACCTTAACAACATGTAGACGCTGAATTACAGACACCATAGTGTTGAAGAATTAAACAGCAGTATGCCTTGGAGCCTCAGTATGCATATTATATATATTTCAGCTCTCCAAGAACAAAATACAACTTGTATGTTTATGTAAGTAAACATTTTTAATGTAGAATCAGTTCCACCACTTTTGAAAAATGTTGCATGGGGCAAACAAAACACCTTTCTTGGCACACTGAAGTCTTTGGGGGCCCTGTGTGACCTCTAGCATATACAATCAGAATAAAACAGAAAACACTTGTAATGATAACATCCAGTAGGATTTAGCTTTGATTGTGTGTTCACATTCAGGGTCCTGCTTCTCCTCTGTAGCCGAGGGATATAACTCACCCACACTCCAATCACTCTTTTATTTTTCAGTTTTGAGACAGGATCTCACCATGTAACCTTAGCTGGCCTGGAACTCACTGTGTGTATTAAGATGGCTTCTAACTCACAGAGGTGTGCCAGCCTCTGCCTCCTGAGTCCTGGGATTAAAGGTCTGCATGACTAGGCCCTCTTACTTTAAATAGGAAATAAACATCTGGCCGTTTAAATTTTTGCAAAATTCATACAGTTCCCATCTTGAAAGTTTGCTTCAAACTGGGGGTAAGGCTCAGTGGTCAGTGAGTTATTGCCATGGGCTTCTTCCTCAGTACCCACAGATGTCCATGTTGTGTCATGAGTGTTTTGTACTCTTTTGAAAGGTTAATTGATAGGATGATATTATCCATGAAGCCCGCTTTTATTTGTACTTAATGATCCCAAAATGTATGTGTTTTGAACCAGGGACAGATTTTTCCTACAGGACAATAGCTACCATTTACGGATGCCACCTCTCCTTCATTTTCACTCCAGGAAGACTCCCATTTAGCTTCTTTAATTCTTGAATGCTGTTCTGTACGGATGAGAGAACAGGCTCAGAACCATAGCAGGTCTTGCCAAAGTAGTGGATGTTAGAGCCAAGAATCAAACACGTGTGGGGGGCAGGCTCCAAAACATACTGCTCTTTAATTCTTCAACACTATGGTGTCTATAATTCAGTGTTACATGCTATTAAGGTCCCCAGGACAGGCTACAAACACTACTGTATCCATAATAAACTGTGGGACTATATTCCTAGTCGTGAGCTTCTAGCATACCCTGCCCAGGATGGTTATATATCTTAAACAAAACAAAATAAAACAACAAAAAACTTCCCTAATTTCCTGTAGTGGGAAATATAAGCTTAATTCCCCACATAATGCATAGATACATTCTTAGTGAGACATCCCCAACATATTCAAGCAGCATGGTAGACAACAGAGCAGGGGCAAAATGCTTCCAGCTTCTTCCCCTTCTCTTAGTCCTGTTCTTTCTGTCCTTGGCTCTATACTATTTGGCTTGTTTCTCTTAGAGGGTTTCAAAAAAAAAATCTATACACATTATATACCTATGTAAAATGCACTTAGCTATGTCCCATTGTAAATGAATTCACAGTTCGAACCTGAGATGTCAGCAGGCTTCAGCTGCACTCTTACAACGTCCCAAAAGTTGCAGACCTATTTGAAACCCACCACAAGGACTATTCTTATGTAGAAAGAAAACTGGGGCTGGGGCAAAGTTTGAGGCCAGGGTGGAATAGTCAAAGTGATGGGGAGGCAAGAGAAGGCTCGGAGATCATGAGAGTGAGCTGTAGTGAGAGACAGAGTAATATGGCTGGTGAGCCTGGCTGCACGTCAACATCGCCTGGAGAAAATTGGAAAGTCCTGATGTCATGGGCCCCACTGATGATCAACTACAGTCATATTCCTAGGACTGAGCCCAGGTATCAGTATTGTTTAATGGCTCTCCAAGTGATTCTAATGTGAGCTATAGAACCACAGATGAGCTGGAGTCCAGCTGGGTCTGGGCTCAGATCCCAGCTCTGCCAGGTAAGTAGCTATCTGCTCTTTGGAAAGTTACTTAGTGTTCGTATAACTCATCTGTAAAATGGGGATATGACTCTTAGCTCTTTGTAGGATTGCTGTGAGGCTGACCCAAATTAATGGCATTATCCTGAGCACAGTGAACGCAGTTTAAATGTTGTTTCTCTGCTTTGGTTTCTGCCCTTTGGAGCCTAGTAAAGAGTGTGATTTCTTAGCTCCTGGATCTTAGCTTTTGATCAGAAGGTGCAGGATTCGGGCTTGGTCTCTGCAAGCTCTGCCTGCCTTCCAAAAGCTTCCATGTGAACCCAGACACAGGGCTTCTGGTGCAGGTGAAGAAAGATCTGCATCTGGGCAGATGGGAGAGCAAACAGCCTCCTCTCTAGGTGGGGGCGGGGAGGGAGGCTGCATCCAAGTCTGGAGATCCTTTTAAAAGCCTGTCCTGGCTCCACTTCCTCTAAGATGCCGCTATGCACATGATCTCTGCACTATCTGGGGCCTTCTATATTCAGTCATTTCCTTTCCTGCTCTCTCCTTTAGACAATGTCTTTTCAGAGGTGGGGTTATGCTTTCTGGGAGAAGTATCAGTGAGATGAGGGGAGGGACTTTAAAGCTGAAGTAAGATGTCCTGTGTGGCTTCTCAGGCAGGTGGAAAACAGTGTTCTCCCCTTCCCCCCAGTATCACTGTGCCCCCAAACACCCTGCCCTGGCCATTGTTTCATGGACAAATTGAATGAGTGCTCTTCTTTCTGCTTTTCTGCCAAGGTTAGCACCATCACAGAAGTGGCCATGGCAGGGCAGAGGCAGGTCCTACAGGGCAATGGCTTCCCAAGCATAAAGAACTATTTTATAGGAAAGATTTCAATTTTTTCAAACCTACAAGGGCAGGTAGATGAGAAACTTTTAATTAAACTATTCAATTATAAAACAGTCATTGCAAGACTTTTTACAAGTTGTATGATATTAAGTTAACAATTTGAATAGTTTTATATCAATATTATTCCTGGGATTTGTTTGTTTTTCCGTTTTGCTCTTGTAATTCTGCTTTATTTGCTTTTTGCTCGTCCATTTGTTTTAGATGACTCCTCTGTTCAAGTCTAGAATGAGATCCTAAAACCTAAGGATCTTTCAGTGCAACCCGCAGCATATTTAAAGACCTTGATTCATTAGCAAATGAAGCTATAACAAAAGGCAACATGATAGCAACATAAATCTGTAACAATAAGGTACATCATCTCAGTAGCATTAGACCTAGTCCTAAATATAGAGAGATGATCACCCTGACCAGGACATAGCAGCATGGGTTCATAAAATCTCAGGACTTGAGGTGCTGAGACAGGAAGATTCTGAATTTGAGGCCAGCCTGGGCTATATAAACAACCCATCAAAAAACAAAAGATAGGAGAAAGAGAAGAAGGGAAAGAAGGAAAGAAAAATGGGGGAGGGGAGAAATGGAAGAAAGACAAAGGGGGGAGAGACGGGGTAGAGAGAGAGGGAGGGAGGGAGGGAGGGAGCGAGAAAAGGAGGAGGGGGAGCTGCATTCCAGATGTGTCAGAAGTGAGACTCATGCAGATGCTGCAGGTTCTCTAGGTTTGCTTTTACCTGGCTGAGTTCATTCATCACTGCTAACAGAGGGAGGGACTCCAGGATTTTAAGACTTGCAAGCTTGAATAAAAGTAGCCCTAAAAATAATAATAAAAAGAAATTCTAGAGAAATATGGCCATGGGGGTGAGGTTATAATAACTGTTACTTACATAAATAGATCATTTTATTGGGCTGGTTAATGATTCCCATGTGTCCTTCAGAAATGCTCTGTCATCTTCAATGATGGCCACTTCAGCAATTAGAGAAGAGAAAGTGACGAACTCAAGGTTTCTTCATCAATGAGCTCAGCCAATAAGCCGATAGAGGGCTCAGTGGCCATTACTGACCCTCCCCGGAAAGCTTCCAGCGTGAAGACTGAGGAAGCATGGTGCAGACACACAGCAGTATAATTCAAGGGACTAAAATAAACTCAGCGAGCTTGCCTCATCTCTAAACACTGCATACATTTAGGTGCTATTTTGACAAGAGAGCATGGTGGCTTTTTAAGAATTTAATTTTTCAAACTCGGTTTTTCAAATTCTGTTCCTCTAACAGCATCACCCTGTGTCTGTGTTGGCTCCTCGTGAGATCATTATTAAGAGAATTGAATTATTGTTCTGTTCAAATGACCTGTGTATTCAACAATGTGTGCTGGGCTCCAGAAAGAAGTGTTTTATGTATTATTGGGAGATGGCCATCTGTGGCACAAACCAGGCCTCCCAACATGCAGAAATGCTACGAGATAGTTTATGTTCGGTTTTATCTATGATCTGAATTCCATTTATAAGCTTTTTTCAGCCACTTGTCAACACTGTTCACTATAGCAACACTGAAAATGGCCAGGAATGAACAGATTTATCAAAGCTCTGTGGGGTTGGACTGTATGTTTCAATTATTGTATATTGGATTTTTATCATACATTTTAAATTTTGTCCATAAAAATAGTAACAATGTCATAAAAATGGAAGTAGTTTTCTTTGATCAACTTCCAATTATTATAAGTCACAAAATGAACAAGCTAGATTTCGTGACTTTTATTAGATAATGGGTCTCACATTATATATGTATATTTTAAATATAACATTATCTGTCGATGCCAAGAAATGTGGATTAATTTTTTTCAAGTCTGAAAAACATTCTTCTTCCCTTTCCTGCATATGTAATGGAACAGCATGGCAGTGTATAAAATTAAATTTTAAAATTGTAGAATATATTTAAACCATAGCCTCCCAACCTTTCTCTATCTTTTTAAAAGTAAACTTTTGATAGTACTAGGGGTATGTCGGACCAAATACATGTTTTTATATGAAGTAAATATACCCGGTTATCTCTATCAGAGAATTAAAAGGCTTTTGGGGATCTTTTGCTCGGTAGTTTTATTGTTTCACTGATGCCTTGGTTAACATTAAGTATCTCTTCTGTAATGAAGTATTAAATTTTCAAGTGGAATATAGTGTTTACAAGTAAGATTTCTTCCAACCTTCCTTCTCTCTCTCTGTCCTTTCCATTGTACAAAAACCACGCCTATGCTGAACGTATCACTATAGAACTGAAATTAATGTAGATTTTTTTATTTCATTTGTGGGAGGGGATATTTGTTAGAAAAGACTGACTTAATGTCAACAGATAGATGGGAAGGTTAGAGACCTTCAAGGAAGTGTCCCTGGACTCATCTTGATCAAAGAAGGGGGGAATAGTGGTGGCATTCCTCCGTAATGACACCTAGCACCAGCTGAGGGTTGAAGACTTATTCTGTGGCTCCCCTAAGCGCTCTGAAGGCACTGTGTCACTTGCTTGTAGTAGCAGCCCCGTGAAGGTGGGCAATTTCATCTTCAAATGGAGAAGCAGAAGCTTCAGAACCAGAGATTTGCCCAAGGTCACCTGCTAAGACTTACTTTAGATCCACGTGGACTCCTGACACTGGAAAACATGGAACAGGAGGGAACCCTTCCAGAGAGCTTGGGCAGGCCACAGGGAAGCCCCTGCCATAGATGGCTGTGGCAAGCACTGCTTCTGAGCTAAAAACAACCCAACTAGGCGGTACCAGTTTTCCTAGAACTGGCTGTGGTCCAGAGCAGCTCAAGGCCATGTGTCTTCTCCCACTTTGTGCATTCTGGTGTATTTTACTTCTTGAAACAGTTAGAAATAGTTTCATTCCATTGTTTGATAATTCATCCAAAGACGGTTCCTGTTGTTTTGGGACACACATCTGCAATATACAACAGAGTGTCTCCATCCTGACCTCCAGATTTTTGTTGCTGTTTTTTGGAGAATCTCCAATAGAACTGAACTTAGTGCCTCATCCAAAGAGGTTAGCTGGCAACCTACAGTGTTCAGAAACAGGAGCTCTGTACAGCAGGGAACACATTATACTTAGAATTCTGGGGTTCGAGGACAGGAGATTTGGAAAGCGTTGGTTGTGCAGAAGTGAGTGGAAACCAGGAGTTATACTCCAGGATGCAGGGTTTATGATGGTTTGGAGCCGATGAGGAGGCCTGAGGACTTCCTGGCAAGGTCAGCTTAGGTCTTACTTTGGTTTTGGTTAGCAGCTTTCACCATATGCATCTCTGTACTTTATCTTAGAGTGAGCTTAGTGTGACCATGACCTTGTGCGGCATTAAGAGTCTGACAGTGCTCATGGGGTCCTTCAATAAACACAGTTTCCCATGGCTTCTCTTTCCCTGTCCTTCCACTATCCTTGGTGTATCTGACCGTAAAAGTGCTTAGGAGTCCTTCCTTTGCTAGTGACAGAAATCCAAATAAGAACTTGGAAAAAAAAAAGAAAAGAAAAAAGGGCCGGGCGGTGGAACACTCCTTCAATCCCAGCACTTGGGAGTCAGAGGCAGGAGGATTTCTGAGTTCGAGGCCAGCCTGGTCTACAGAGTG
>NW_022196914.1:51835753-51847480 GCF_008632895.1 Mastomys coucha
AGGGAGAGGGAGAGGGAGAGGGAGAGGGAGAGGGAGAGGGAGAGAAAGACCGGTGGGTTGGGTTGTTTACAGTGGTGAGAGAGGAGATGGAATAGAGACTGACAGAGGACACAGAACTGAAGAGATCCTTGCATAACCGGCATAGCTTCAAGTATTACTCACAGGCAGTAGGGCCTTATTGCTCACACTGTTCCCATCCAGCCCCCCTTTGTCTTTAGCCTCTTCCCTCTCACATCTCTTCCTCCTGATGGGGGGAGGATGTGGCTGGCAGGCAGCTCTTAAACATTCTGACCACTTTGTAACCTGAAACAGGGGAGACACCCCCCAGCCCTCCCACCCCCGAAGTCTCAAAGTAGAACTCTGATTGGCTAGGCTCTGGTCATGTGCTAAAGGGATATTTGTCAAAGGAATAAGGAGCACACACTAAGATCCTAACTCCATCTGAGGTAGGGAAGGTGGTTCCTAAAGTAAAGCAATAATATTTCAAGCAGACAGTAAAATAAAAGCTACATGCATGACAGAAGGTAAGATTGTACAACTCTGTTATTTACAAAGAATTAAATCAGCAAATAGGAGCTCTGGGTGTCTCATTTCCCACGGCCCAAGGAGGTGCTGCTCTTCCACAGTGCTTGTTTCTTCTCAGGCCCTTGGATGGTGACAGGACATTAGAATTAGAATCCTTCCCCTTAGGCCATTTAGTCACTTCCGTCTGGCAGCCGTCATCACCAGCGGCCCCAGCTGCTTAAAATAGCTCAAAGACTTTACAAAGCCACATTGGAGGCTTCTCTTGCCTTTATAATGAGAACTCTTACTTTGTGATCCCTAGACCAGCATTGTGAGCGACACCTGCAGATTTGTTAGGAGTGTAAGTTATTAGCCCTTATCCCAAACACGCTAAAATCAGAAAGTAGGGATGAAGCCTATCAAAACTGCTGTGTGAAGCTAAGAAAGGACAGGAAGGAGAAAAGAAGGAATGTGGGAGAGAGGAGAGAGAGAGAGAGATGGGGGGGAAGAGAGAGAGAGAGAGAGCACATGTCCTGTAAGCCACTTGCTCACACTTTTTCAACAGCCTCTGTTGAGATGGCTTCTCTGAAACATATTTAAATGAACACCTTTGGGCAGGCATCCTACCTGCCTTTCAGCTGGCCTCTTGCAGGTTGCAATCCTTCCATTGTTACCTGGACCACTCAAACAGACATGGGTAGAACTGGAAGGGCAAAAGGGGAGCGGGTAAGGCTGTGCTATAGGTTTCTCTCATTAGATGAACTCATAACACTCTACTATGGCAACAAGTGTAGCAGACAGTAAGATGGTACCATAGGTTTCCTCCAGTAAACATAATTTCTGGCCGTGTCTTTGAGAGTGTTTCACTGGGCATCAGCAGGTGGACTCGGAAGACTAGGTTGTCCTCAGCATGAATGGACACCAGCTGCTCTGTTGAGGACCTGAATGGGTTCAGAGGTAGAAGAAAGGGGGATTCCCACCATCTGCTTTCTGCTTGCTTGTGTGGTCTCAGCATGGGTCTTCTGGTCTAGAATTGAGCTCTATTCATACTCGCAGATCTGGGTCTCCAGCTTGCAGGCAGCAGATGAGGAAACTTCTCACCCTCCGTATTTGTGAGAAACAATTCTTCATAAGGCTTCTTATCCAAATCTATCTGATCTATGTCTTCTGATCTACCTACCATTTGCCTGTATCTCGTATTGATTCTATTCTTCTCGGGTGGGGCTGCCTGATTTGATTAGAATGTGTACTTTCTACATTGTCACCTTGATGTAGAATCACCTAGGAGACACATCCCTGAGCACCCTCTTGAGGATGTTTCCAGGGAGGTTTCACTTCGGAGGGAAGATCCCACTTGAATTTGGGTGGCACTGTCCCCTGGACTGGACTCCAGGATTGAATAAGAAGGGTATGGAGAGAGAGCAAGTTGAGCGCCAGCATGCAGCTCTGTCCCTAACTGTGGGCACAGTCTCAGCATCTGTGTCCCACTGCACTGCCATGGTTTCCTTAACAATGGGCTGTATCATCCAGCAGACTCAAAACAAGGCCCCCTGACCCTTTCTCTTTCACCAGGCAGTTTGTGAGACTAACTAGAAAAGCAGTAGCTAATCCATGGACACTTCTTGGTGTAAGCTTCAACCCCGTCCTGTGGCCCCAGAGACCTCAGCAGTGGCTCTTGGAGGAAACGTGTCTTCCCTGCATATCCAGTGGGACTTGAAGAAAGCTCAGGAGGTTAGAGAGGAAAATTGCACCCCAAGTGCTTTCTTACCTTGTTTTCCTTTCTGCAGAGTTAGAAATCTGAGATCATGTTTTTTCCACACAAAGCATGTCACAGAAGTATCTCATACACAAAGCCGTGCATACACCAGATATGAGGGAACACCTAGAGCCCAGTAACCTGGGCTCCAAACCCTCTGGGCTGGTTCTGACCCACTCTTCACAAATAGTTATTTTCTCTACATGTCTAAAAACTCTTAATATTAAAGTGAGCCTCTTACCGAAACCAAGTATGTTTAGTTTTCAAAAGCTTTAAAACATGAAGTCATCTAATATATGTAATATAGGTGTACGTTTCAGTACTGTGAAATTATTCAAAAGCCACAGATCACACATTTTTATCCCACTCATTGTGTGTGTGTATGTGTGTGTGTGTGTGTGTGTGTGTGGTCCTGCATGAGTCATGGCATATATATGGAGGTCAGGGGCTAGTTTGCATTGGTCATTTCTCTCCCTCCACCATGTGGGTTCCAGGAGGAGTGAACTCAGTCTGTCAGACTGAGTGGCAAGTACCTTAACCTGCTGTGTCATCTCAGCCGCATTATCTATAATAATAATAATTATTATTATTGTTATTATTATTATTAATAGTATTAATATCTTCATCACCATTATTGTTGTTGCTGTTGTTGTTACATCTGAAAACGAGTGAGCTTTGATGTTCATTCTTAGACTCTTTTGGAGGCAAAGCCCCTTGTCAGATGGGTCAGTGGTCTAATCTAAGGCTTCCCCTTTGAGCTGAAACTGCTCCTGCCAGGAGCTGTCTCCCCAAAGAGAAAGGATTCCCAACACAACTGCCCCCTCAGCCTTCCTGGTGGGACTGCAAAGGGCTAATTCAACTTCATTACACTATAATTTAATATCTCTCATGTTTCTCTGTGAGTACATCAAGACAGTGCTGGAGTGGAGCTAGGTCTCTGGTAGACTGGTCACTAGTAGATGTGGCTTGTGTTTCTAAGCACTAGCTAGGAGGAGTTTTTGTTGTTGGTGGTGGTGGTGGTAGGTTGTTTTTGTTTTTTTTTGTTTTTTTTATTTTAACCTCTGAAACGTTTAGCTTATTTTAAATTTTTACATAAAATATCAGCACTCTTTTTGCAAGTCACCAATTTGCATTTTTATAAACAGAATAGGCCATTTCAGAGAACAATTCAGTACTTATTTGCAAGACCACCGATTCAAGCTTTCTTCTTTATAATAGGAATTAAAAAATAGCAGCTTCCCCTTTCTTGGTTGTATCCCCAGTCCCCAGCCCAGGCCCTAAAAACTGCCTAGAAATCTGTTGTCTTGGCTTCTTCAGTAATTCAGGGAGTAAAAGACAGATAGGACTTATGCCAGATTTCACTTTGTAGTGAATTATTTAAAATTGTTTAAAAGGATAAATATGCTGGAAATTAAATGTGACAGACTGTTAAAAATCGCCCAAGGCAATTTTTAGAACTCTTAAGATTTCCATTCTACTACCTTGGGTGAGGAAAAATGGTGAGGCTGATAACAAAGGAAATGGAGAAGGAGTTTAACTTGTGATGGGGGCTGAGTTTGAGGACAGTAAGCGGGCTCTGTGGCTGAGCCACCCACACAGCACCTTCAGCACACAGGTCTCCCAGATGTTGGGGTGCTCCTGCTCACAGTTGAGTCCCTCCACAAAAGCAGCTCTTAGCCAAAACGAACTGTCTGGTCCAGAGTTAAAGCTCTCTCCTCAGAGGTCACCTACATCCAACCACTGGGTGTGTGTCCTACCGGGGCCCCCTTAAGTCATTTTGGGAGCTGCCTCAGAACCTGTGTACTTTCAGACACCCAGCAGGACTGACTGCAGAGCTTAGCACCTCCTCCTACCGAATGCTGCCATTCTTACAAACTAAGAAGAGCTGTTTTTCAAAGCTCACCTGAATAAACTTCTGGCGGTCGAATCATGAATATCTCAGTCTGTTCTTGGGGTTAGGGCTGACATCAAGCATAGGCTGTCCAGGAACCTAACACACAGGACCAAATGAAGGTAGTAAACAAGCACAAGTTTTTTTTTATTTGTATGTTTTTTAATTGAAAGTTTTTCATACAATGTATTCTGATCTTACTGTGGTAGGACTAAACCTGAGCGCTACACTCGATACATTTTAAGCATACCGTAGGTTATTTGTTAACTGTGGGTACAGTGTTGTACAGCACAGGTCTAGAATATATTCGAGTAACCTAGCTGACCTTTATGACCCCATGTCTCCTCCCTAAGCCCCAGGCAGTTAGCGTCTGATCTTTGATTTTTATGGGTGTGGTTACTTTAAGTACTTCATATGGCCAGAATCAAGAGGTACATGAATTTCCTCCTTGTTGCAGCATAATGTTCCCAAGTTTATTAGTGTTGTCATATATGGCAGAATTTCCTTGTTTTTAAAAAAAAAAAAAAAAACTGCATAGGACAGGGCTAGAAGCAGAGGTCCCAAATCCTAGCTGCTCTGAAGGCTGGAGCCACTGCAGCAAGCAGTAAGTACAAATAAATAAATTGGTAGGTAAATGAATAAATAAATGCATGTAAAAATGACTGGCTGGAGAGTTCGTTGTTAGACAACTCGTGTAAAGTGCAAGAAGCTGAGGCGATCCTCAGAACAGAAATGAAGTGAATCAACCAAAGAGAGAGCAAGTGAGCTGTCGTCTATGCACGCACGCGTGGAAACAGGTATGTTTTCTTTATCAGTTCATTTGTTGACTGTATTAGTATTTAGAACTCCCGCCCCTCCACCACCACTCCCATCGCTTAGCTATCCCAGACTGTCCGGAGGACCTCTGAAATGTTATTTCCAGTCTCGTGGATAAATCCTCAGACGGTCCCCATGTTGTCTTCCATGGCAGCCGCAGTGTTTGCCTTCCTACCGACAGTCTGCAAGCGCTCCCAATCCAAGGAGGTACTTCTCCACTGTAAGTCCATCTTAACACCAAGAAATGCTTGTAGTTTCTGAGTTTGTGCCTCTGTTAAGGCCGCTTTGTTATATAAAGTCTATAACGCCAGTGCAGATTAGTCACACATCCATAACATTAGTTTCTGACTGAAATTCCCTGTGAATAGTCCAATTTGTTTATAATATAACCTGTTAGTACTATTCAGATGGCTTTCAGTTTTGATGATAATGAGCTCATTTTCAAAAACTTCACAGATAATAAGATCATGTGATTTCGAGAGCTTAAAAGTGAGTTATTGACCCAGTGTGCACCTCCTCTGATAGTTACCCATAAGCAACCAGAGATACATACAATTAGCTCCTCATGAAATCTATTAAAACTGTACTTTTTGTTTTTTTAATTGCCTAACGGGATAGGTCACAGTCCTCCGTGTAATGATTATACGCACTGTGATCAAGAGACGCAGCTCAGTTTTCATAGATAACGTTGTAGGAGCTGTATGGGTTTCATTTAGAGGCAAGAGGCTGATTGTAGAGTCTCTCATCTCCACGCTTCTTCCTCATTAACACTTGTCCCAGGGCAACTCGAGCTGCCCCAGTGTTCTACTGTTACCTCTGCCAGGGAACACTCAGCATAGCTACCTGGCCGGAATAGCAGGGTTTGCAACAGCAATGCTCAAAGCACACAGTTGATAGAAGGGTTTCCCTGAATCGTTTGATTTTTCATAAGCCCAGCCTTTCTAGGCCGCTCACTTCCTATTGATATCCTGCAGGCATAGGTTTAGGGACACCGCCCCCCCACTGCCCCCACCACCGAAATAGCTAATTACCCCAGTTTTTACAAACGATGAGGAAACATTCCCTAGACCTCCTTGTTAGCTCAAGTCTGGGGCCTCCAAATTCTGTGGTGTTTCCTGTATCACACAGCACCTCTCAGCCGTGACCGACCACATGTACTAGAATGTTTCGGAGAAAACTCGCTGCCCAGAAAATGAATCCAAGCAGCCTTTCTCTGTTTTCCTGTAATTTGATATTAAAATAATGATTTAACATTTTTAATGTGGCATAGTTGACAATGCAGGTTTTGCGCAGTGAAAAGATAATTGCTATAACGTTTTAAAATATTTCATTACCGCACTTTTTAATAATAAAAAAGTAGTCAAATGCTTCTGCATTTTAGGCTCTGCCTAAACTTTGATAATTATTCTTATTCAAATGATAGGATGCAGAGCTCTTGAATGTGGCATGTATACCCATGAATGATTTGGGGAAACTATGAAATTATATTAAATTTGAAGAATACAGTTTAGTGTATGAGGGAAGAAAAAAAACCCTAATGACTTCACAGGAGAAATATTTATTGAAATATCACATTACCTTTGTTTGTAGCATAATGGTCTCAGAGGGAACAAGTGAGATTGTTTTGATGGTGAATTTATTACATATTGTTTTTAGGGTCTTGGGCCTGAGGGATCTTGTTGAAAAGGTTTTTGTGATCCCTGCAGCTATGAGGAACTTTGGCCTCTCCCAGACAGGGTCTCCAGAGTGAATGGATGTCCTTGGAGAATCAAAACAGATGCTGCCCAGGGAAGCAAGCAAATGTTTCAAGTCTGTGTCAGTTCACCAAAGGAAGGGAACCAACAGCACATAATTCTCTACCGTCAAAAATGCAGCATTCCCTTTAAAAAGTACCCCCAAAGCATTCTTTGTTTCCTCTCTCAGATGCTCAGGCAGTGCTAGTGAGTGTGTGGGGCTGGAATCCCTGCTCTGCCAGTTTCTGGTGGCTTAGACTCAATCCTCCTGAGTTAGTGCCCTCATCTGCAAACGGGAACTGACCCACAAGCCGCTGTAAGGACTCACCAGGTAACCTGCATTGGCACACAACTAGACTCACAGATGGATGGCAGACATTATCATTACTATTTTAATGATCTACCAGCTAGGCTTTATCCCTGTGCCCCATGTCGGGTTTATAATGGCATGGCTTGTGCAACTTAAACTCAGGGTTCACCTGGGGGCCTAGGAAGAGGGTCTGTGTGAAGCCATCGATGTACTCTGTGTCTTGTAGGCTACTGTGTGTCCTGGAGATGAAGATGAAGGGGGTCAGTTTGTGCCGTTGTCCCCAGGACAGCAGAGAATATTCCAGAATATTCTGTCTCATTACATTTCCCTGAGCACAGACCTCAGGGAAGCCATTGGTTCTGGACAGGCACAATGCCTGTCCATTGCCTAAGAAGAAAATGCTGGTTCTCCAGTTGCGTTTGCAGGAATCTGCCTGGCCCCTTGCCTCAGTGGTTTTCTTCTAACCCTTTCCCCATCTGTAAGTTCAGGCTCATTCAAGTGTAGGGTCAATCTGGTTCTTACTCAGAGGAAACCAAGAAGAAATCAACCCTGCTAGTGATTCTGCATCACAACAACACTAAGGTATTATTGATTATTTGTGCCAGTTCTGATGTTAATAAAATGAATACTAACAACTAGCATTTAAAAAATTTGTGTAGCCAAAGTACTTTGTATACTCTCACTCATCTCTCATTAAAAACCCTGTTATGTAACATTGTCATTCTCACTTATAAACATGGGAACTGCACAGAAGAAAGCTGAGCCCCCCAGCTTAATTCAGATGGGTAGCATGCGGCAGGATGGAGTGTGAGCCCTGACAGCTGGCTACACACTCTTCATCATTCTCCTAGGAAACATCTTGATTCTTCCATCTCAGCCTCTAGCCCATTCTTCTCCTCTAAGACAGAGTTCCCAGCTTTTATGCCTCTCGGATTACTTCTGGCAAAGACCTGCCTGTAGCCCCAGGTCTTTGCCACAGATGTGCAAGGCTAGATCCCTGGTCAGGAGAGTTAGGTTCTCAGCCCAGTCCTTTCTCAATTTCAAGTCTCTCTGCCTTGGACTCATCCTTGGGTTGTTCTTAACATCAGTCTTGGGAGGATTCAGGTGCTAGGTTTCTGGCTGGGTTCCCACTATTACCCATGGGGACTTAACTCTTCAAAACTACTTCCTTGGATGTCCCAGATCTGGAGTTCAGGTCCTTCAGGCTCGACTCTGATAACAGCCAAATCTCTCTTCCTCACAGTTTCCTGCTGAGGTTTCTCCCTACAAGAGGTGTCCTGGTACGGCCTTGAGCTGCCAGGCGTTTGCTCAATACCTGCTTGACTCCACTGTTTTTTCATGATTGCTACGCTTCTACTTCTTTCCCTTACACACCTGAGCCTGGGAGAAAGTGATGTTTAAGAAGCCCCCACCTGAGCTTTCTAGAAACACACAGAGTAGGCAGAGAGCCCTCCAGAAAGATGCTCCCAAGGACTAGTAGATGATAAAATCTGTTCCATGTGTGTAGACCGGCTTCCGGGACTCCAGAAGAATGAAGGTGGCTGAGGTCCCAAATACCACCAGACGACATTCCACCTGCCTTAAAGGTTGTGCCATATCAATGAAATCAGGCTCCCTGCACAAAACTGATAACTAGACATTTTCCAATTTAATGTGTAAGCTACTGAAATGTCAACTATTCCATGCTATTATTAGATAGGGAAATTAAAATTAGCTGCATATTAAAGTATACCTCAAACAGGGAGAGAGTGTGGCATTCCTTGGTCATGAAGACAAGTATTTGATGAAAATGTTTAAACACACACACACACACACACACACACACACACCACTATCTAACAAAGTAGAATGCTAGATATTTTGAGAGACAATAGATCTTTCAACTATCACACATGTCTCACGATCAAGGCCATCCTTGACAAGAGACAAAGGCCCAGACCATTGCAGCCACCTAAATACACAGAGACCATCTGCAATGCCCTTATTCATATGAGTCTTTAAAAAGAAAAAGTGTGAATCTAGTTGATTCAGCAGGAAGAGGGCAGGAAGGCATGAGAATGGAGTTGGCAGTAGAAGTGGGTTAGATCAGAAACCACCAGGGAAAACATTGTTAGACTGTGCTCAGCAGAGAAGATGAGCTTTCCTATGAAACCAAGAATAAATGTGTGATCAACAACAATAAAAGATCTAGAGTAACTGGTTACTGGGCTGTCCTGTCTACCGGTGTCTATTTGTGTGCTGTATTTGTGATATTTTAAAGATATATGAAAATATCCTGACTATGTGAAGGAGTCTTCTAAATTCAGCAAGCAAGGGTGTTCCTTCAATCGAGGCATTCATAGACAATAAATTGAAGAGAAGGTGTGCATAGCCCAGCATAGGGAAAGGCATTTGTCCTCAAATTGGCTTGCATTTTCCAAATAGTGTTGGCACATTCTCTTTCTCGGATTACACTGACAAAAGTTGACGCACTGACACTCAGTAGTGGAGAACTTCTGGGGAACCAATGCTGTGTGTCAGGATTGCAAGTGTCCTTTTTGCTTGGCAACTTTGCATATAGGAATTTTTCCTAGAAAAAAGCCAAGGCTCATGAGGATACCACTTCCCTCAGATAGTATCTTTGAACAGTTCCTGGGCTGGGGAAATGGCTCAGCAGTTAAGAGCACTTGCTGCTCTTGCAGAGACCCTAAGTTTATTTCCCAGCACCCACACAGTGGCTCACGATTGTCAGTAACTCCAGTGCCAAGGGCTCTGACACCCTCTTCTGACCTCAGTGGCTGTCATCACATGGAGATGTGAAGACAAACATTCAAACTCATTAAAAAAGCAGTACGCAATTCATATAATTTGAAGTAAATTCATGGCTCAAGGTAATTACAAACTAACTTAGACCTTTGTCCACTTAGCATTAGAGTAGACTCGGTTCTGTATAACCATGAATCACTTAAGGACAAGACAGGTTTTGAACGATGTATCAGTGTTAGGTTATTTTGTTACTATGGGAACACATAGTATACTTACAAGCACCTTGTTTGTGTAGTCTATTATATCATTAGGCTGGATGAGATATGTAGTCATACATGTAGTCCTTTTTAGGTTAAGCCTACTGACTTGTTTTTTGTATGACATAAATAGTTGCTTTACTCTGTATGGATTGCTCCTAACCTGAATCACAGCTGGCAGATTCTATAGTTATTTTTGCTTACATGAAGGCTCCAATACTAGAGATAAGAATGGATGACTCTTTACAAAGTAGGGGTTATTGACTACATTGAAACATTCAGGCCCAGCCACAGGTTAGCCAAATTACATACTTATGATAAAGTCTCAAAAAAGACCATGACAGAAGAACCTAAATGCAAATCTCACATGTGCATCTCTTCTCCTAGGCTCAGATCCTTTAAGCAATGACCAATGCTTTCAATAGGATGTGACCATTAGACAGATGGTGAACCCTGGTTGTGGTCCCTTTAGTCTTGGAGTGAACCAGCAAGGACCAGGCCTTCGGAAATTTTTTCCAAATGCTGAAACTCCATGATCCAAAGCAATACCTCTGACCTTAAGACTGAAAAGTCTCCTCTGCCACAGGGTTTAATATGGACAGGGATAGGGATGAAGTTGCCTTTGTGTCTAGAATATAATTAGCATTGAGAGCTAGGCCATGTTGTTCTAGCGTTGACCTGTCCTTGACTGTCCTATAAACTGTTTAAACAATCCCTTTATAGCTTCCTACTGGGGCTCCATAAGGATTACGTCCACACTTGAATGTTGTAAACGAGACATACATCATTTTGTAAGGAAAAGTGCTGTCCTTGGTTTTCTAAGCTCAAAAGTTTAATCTTCAGTCCCTAGTGTCTGAAATCATAGTTGATTAATTCACATCAAATTTTCACTCTTTCAACAGTTTTCTCCTTTTCATTCCAAATCCATATCTCAAGGACAATATACAGACATTAATTTTTGAGGTAAAATGGGAGAAATTGTGTTAAATTCCTTCTGAAAAGTAATGTGGAATTAAATGTAGTATTTCCCAACTCCATGATGCCTTTGCTTGGGTTTATCCATAATGTTTTTATTTTAATCTTTGATCACTACTTTTTGAGAAAGTATTTTAATTTGGAATTTTGAAAATTTTCATAATAATGTTTAATAAGTGGGGAAATTATTTGGGATTTCAAGAAAGTTTACTTAAATTGGATGACCGTTGTTGAATCGGCTAGATTTTACCTAGAGCTATCACGTCCGTTTTGCACTGAGTAATTCACAGTGCTAGAGAAACAATATAGTTAATTTTTTAATAGCACATCTTCGATTTGCCCCATACTTGAGAACACGTGTAAAGTTTTGATGAATCTAAAATGATTGAGGAAAACTATTTGGCACTCTAGGTCCTCGTGCTGATAGATAGCTGTGGCAGTGAGTTCAGTTTGTGAATGCTGATGGCTTCTTTACCACATTAAGTACCTTCGGCATTCAGGAAGAGTCGAGTGAAAGGATGAACATGAAATCTGTAAGCCGGAGAAATAGCTTCATTTCTCTAATCTTTATAGTCTTCATAACTTCCATCATCACCATCACCCCTATACCTTGACCCATGTCAGGTCTTGGCTCAGCCATTGCAAATTTTTGGTTTTCCCTCCTTCCTGTGCCTGTCACTTCAAAACCCTTCTTGAGTAATCTCCGCCTCCCATTGCTCAAGTCTCATTCTCCCTCTTCT
>NW_022196914.1:51847490-51850716 GCF_008632895.1 Mastomys coucha
CCCCCCCCCCCCGTCTTCCAGATTAAACAATCTCACATTTTACTGGAAGATTCATTTCCAAGGGCTTTTCCTTGGCTATCACAACAATCTCAGAAATGCCCAGTGTTGGTGATGACTAGTGACAGAAACTAATCTTTCTCCCTGCTGCTGGTTGGCTCTGCCTCTCATGTGCTTTGCTCTTCTCTGCGTCAATGCCTGCTATTTGAATGGAGAGCTTCCTCAGAGGGCAGGCTTTCTGACTAATTGGTTTTCAGTAGCTTCTTCCCTATTTACGGGAGAGGTGCAGTAGGCATTAACATGCCAGGTTCCTGCTCTGGGAAGATGCAATGAAGCCTGACTTACAAAGACTGCGTGCTGGGAGGGTTGGCTAAGCTAGAAAGGTATGGTGCTACGCCATCTCTCCTGTGGAATGGCCTCTTGCCCATGGTAATACATTGAGAACAGATATGTGTCATCACAGGACAGTGCTTCTCTCTGAAGGCTTTCCACATTCCTCCCTGGCTCTCCCAAGTCCTGGTGTATATCCATTACTAAGAACCCTAGTTTCAGAGAAGTGGCTGACTCTGTCTTCTGACATGAATAATTCCAATCTATAGGTGTTTAAATTAAAGTTACTTATGCATTGACATATATTCAGAAAATGCCTTTCAAGTCTTTTTGACTACACTTTCCTCTCCAAATCATAGCAGCTGTGGATTACATAGTCACTATGTGCCAGCCTCTATGCCAAGTAGGTTACATATGCATCTTTCCCCAAATCCTGCAATTTATACAATTCTTGTTTTATGGTTGAGGAAAATTGTTATGGGAGAAGTTAAGAAATTATCCCCAGAAAGCAAAATGTAGCGACAAATCCTGGATTCAAACCCAAGCCTGCCCTTATTCCACACCACCTTTCCTCAACCCACATGTGGTGTCCCACACAATAACAAAACAATAACAAAAATTTCCTTTCTCCGTAAGTAATTTTCCTACCCTCTGAGTTCTAGTCATGACAAATGAAGACTGTTATGCAACCAAATTGTTTTATGCTAAGGGATCTAAGGCTTCTACCGAGAAAAGAATTTATGAGGAAAATATCTTGAAGAGGTGTCTGTCTCTTCTTTCTTATTCATTCCAAACCATCAAAAGCTCCTGCCCCCCCCAACACACACATGCATGCACACTCCACACACACTCCACACACATACTCATTCTCTCCTCTCGCTCCTCTCTCTCTCTCTCTCTCTCCCCCCATCTCTGAAAAATAAGAGGTTAAAAATTTGAAGTGTGCTTTGTGCTGACCCTAGGTTTACCCAATTGAGCTAAGTGGTTCAAAAGTATTGACAGACTAAGTCCTGGGCCTTGGCTTCTGTATAGGATTCAAGGTTCATTTTAATATAGTCTATTCAAAAAGCTTCTGGCCTTTCCAATTAGCCAGAGAACACAGGATGCTTTGTGTTCAATACTTTAAGTTTAGCCACTAGAGGAAAAAAATTATTTTTTGAAAAGAGCACTCACTGTAAAGGGTCCTGACAGAGGAGACACTACATCGATACATTCCTCCCTTCCCACCCCATCCCTGCCCCACCGACTTCTCCACAACCCCATCTAAGGTCTACTATTGAAAATTTTTAATCATGTACATCATTAAGCATGTGTATCAATAGAGCTGTTTTTGAAAATGGTTTATTTTAAATTATATGGGAAATGCATAATTACAGGCTTAGAATAGATAAATTAACACAGAAATGCTGCATGGTTTATTTCGGTTTATTTCCCCCAAATAAACCAGCAATCCCTGTTTGATATCACATGTCTGTACTTCTTTGTCTCATGTATATGCAGATGTATTTTAATTTTTATGTTTTAGTTTATACTAAATATAGGGGACATTTACCTGTTTGTTAGGGTATTATGAAGCTGCCCCTGTCAACACACACAGTAGCATATCCTGTTCTTTAAATAGTGACATGATGGATGTCCAATTGCATGGATACATGGTTCTTTATATAACTGTTTCTCAACTAACAGGTTCGGGGTATTTTCAGCTCTTTCCCTGTCATTGGCATTACTTAATTAAACAGCATACTGTGTGGGATAGATTCTTAGAAGTTGAATTCCTAGTCAAATACATCATACGTTGCTTCAAATGATTATTTATTTTCTATAAGCCTGCTTCATTAAGAAAGTCCTGCAGGAATAATTAGGTGAGTTAAGACATATGGCCAGAAGGACATAATCTCCCCAACCTTAGAATATTGACATGAAATAATGACTTTAGAAGCCGATAAAATATCTTGAAACTTAACTATGCAAACTTCCAAACAAAGCCATCTATAGAGGAGGGTCTTCTTGTACAACCTTAGAGTTGAAAGCCATCTTAGCTATCATGGGGAAGGACAATAACAGCCATGATAAACCTAAAGCCAGCATGCATCGAGTGCTTGCTTTGCACCAGGCTTTTCCTTTCTGTGTGCCCATCTTAGTTAATCCCACAAGCAACCCCAATGCTGTGCTTTAGAAAGTTTGTGTCCTTGGGCAAGTCCTTCAGTTACTGTAAGCCTCAATTTTTTCCTTGCTCATTGAAAGGGCAGGCACACGCTGACATTGGTTCCAGAAAGCTGATTGTACACCTGTCTTCTCTAACATGTTCATATGTTTTTAATGAATACAGCCATGTGTAAGTAGTCCTATCACAGAAATTGCTAAATGCTACACATCAGGGCTTTCCCAGGCCTGAAAGCCAACCCTAACCCCTACCTCTAATCTCCCTCATGTGGTCACCCCATCTCTTCCACTGTCCATGGATTCTATATTATTCCCCCTCACACACCAATCTTCAAATTCAACATTGGTTCCTCCCCTTGTGGTGGGTCTTTCTCTCTTTCCCTGTGTCCCAGGCACAGTTCTTTCCTTCGCTCGCATCCTCATCGTAAAGTGAGGTACTGTGAAAGACGGAAGCAGAAACTGGGGGTGCAGTACTTTGCTGAGTGTGTTTCCAAGGATGCAGTAAGTGCTACAAATTTGGTAGAAGGGTTAGGTGGAAAGTGGGTACTTATGTTTATATCCCATGCTGATCATGGGAAAGAAAGAGTCAGAGTGTGTATAGGTTTGCATGGGTCGAATTAGTGAGTATTATTTCTTTCTTTCTTTCTTTTTTCATTTTAATACTTTTATTTTTTTTTAATTTAGATATTTTCTTTATTTACATGTAAATTTCTCCATTCCCAGTTTCCCCTCCAAA
>NW_022196914.1:51851308-51880904 GCF_008632895.1 Mastomys coucha
ACCTTTTGGTCTTCCTTCTTCTCGAGTTCCTTGTGGAATGTGGGTTGTTCTTCCTGTATTCCAAACTTTAGTGAGTATTATTTCAAGGCTCTGGGTTCTACTATGCAATATAGGCTACACCTGTGTGAACCTTAACAACTTATTGTCTGGTTAAACACAGTCACACACTCAGTGTTCTGATGGGACACATGCAGGAGATGGTCCAAAACGTAGCACTGACTTACAACACTGCAGCAGTCAGTTGTATACATTTACTAACCTTTCTCAATGACAACATTTTAATCAATGTATTTCCCAGAGCATACTTTGGCCATTAAGGAACACATGACTGTTTACCACCAAAGAACCGCTTGCCACCAAAGGTCAGACAAGTAACCCTTTCAGTGGGCAGAAGACATTGCATATGCTCCACAGTGATCATTCCTTCCTTGGTGAAATGAGGAGGCTGCAGTTGTTTAGTGACCTGCCAAGGTTACACAGCTGACTGCTGCTAGAGTAGAGAAGTGGACTTAGGCTCTGCAGCTCAGAGAGAGGCATTCCTGTGAAAAGAGCACACATGTGGCCCCAAGAAGCGTCCCTTTGTTAACATTATATGCTAGTCATTCTGAGGTACTTTCTCTTTCTCTGTAGTGCTGTGGCCTAATCCCAGGGTCTTTGTGTAGCTAGGCAAACACCCACCATTGAACTACATCCCCAGCTCTTCATGTACCATAATAATAATAAAAAAAATCAAGACACATTCAGGAGGAAATTGAACTCTGTGGTCATTAAAAAAAATTTGTGAAAACATACATTCTCACCACTTTACCAGTTGTTTTAGAAAACAATTATTTTACATATAAATGGTATTTACACCAATGTTTATTAGCATTATTGTGTTGACAGAAATGCCTAAATATTTTGAAAACAATGCTTCATTCCTCATTTCTCTAGAGCATGGTGTATAGAGATAAAGTCCCACACAGACAAAGCTCTTTTGCATGCAGATTGTTATGAGGGTCTAAAACCAAAATAGTGGGGTACAACCCTACGGTTAACAAAGAAGGAACCACAATCACAAACAGCTTTAAAATCCGAGACCATTTACAGCCTGCTAGAATACAACATTTGAATGTGTGAATTTTACAAGAACACCCAAATTGAAAGCTTGGTTGAGATGTGTAAAGTGTGCCTTCATAAGACGTTCTCAATCACCATAGCTAATTTTATGGGTCAACTTGACTGGGCCATAGCATCCTTCTGTTCCAACACCACAGAGGTTGTTCCTGGGTAGGTGTTTTTTTTTTTTTTTTTTTTTAATGAGATGTGTATTTAAATAAGGGTGGCCCTTGAGTGAAGCAGATGACTGGATATCTTGGTTAGGCCTCTACTCAATTATACCTCTCCAGCTCAAGAAGGAGATCTGCCCAAGGACAGACCACTGCAGTAACAGTTCTCTCTGGGTCTCCAACTTGCTAGCTCACCTCCTGATGTTGGATTTGCTGGCCTCTGAAACTCTGTGAGTCAATTCGTTAACACACACACACACACACACACACACACACACACACACACCACAACCCTGACATGCACCCACTCTGTCGAATTTACTTTTCTTAAGAAATCTGCTACAGCAAGGTAGTAAGGAACAAGTTGGGGGTGGGGGGTGGAGACACGATGACAAAGCAAAGAAAACGGGCAGTGAAAGGTTTTTGGTATGTGCTGGGTTGCCAGCAGTCTTCAGCTCAGGGGTCATTTTCTGTGGGAAAACCAGCCCCTGGGCCTCCTTCCTTTTCACCCTGTTCTCACCTACTGCCCCACACTGAGGAGGCCAAATGAACTCCTCAGCTTTGTTTTTTGTTTATACTGGAAATTTCTGTGTGGAAGATTTTATTTCACCTACAAAATACAAACATATATATGTGTATGTATGTGTGCACATGTATGGATATATATATGTGTACATATATATATACACACATACATGTGTATATGTACATATATGTATATATAAATAACACATAGACTATTTATATATAGTATATTAGTGCATTATATACAATTGATCTATATGCCATCAGTATGTGGTGGGAGCAAAAGGAAAATGAAGTTTGTTAACTGCTTGGAACTAGGGAGAGGGTAGGCAGGTGGGGCCCGAGGCACAGACATTGCTGCTCTTGCATTTGTGTAGAGTCAGTTAGCCCTGCACATGAATGCCCATGGAGTTGTATTTAGCTGCAGTACTTTTTTCTTTCTCTGAATTCATTGTGAATATGTTGGAACTTGTTTCCTGGGGGATTCATCAGTTGAGGTATCTTAGACCTTTGGCCATGGGCCATAGAACGCACTTGACTGAGTATGATATAAATACCCTTCCACTCCATTGAGGCATTGATTTGTTTTCATTTCACTGTCTCTGTGTTCCATACACATCCATCTCCCTGCTAAGTTCCCAGAGAGCAAAGGCTGGCTTGGAGAAGTTCTTCCAGAGTAGTAGATGAGCAGAGGGAGAAGGCTGCGTGCTCGTTCGATACCTAAAACATCTCAGGTGTGTAACTATTAAGCTTGTCTGATCTCTGCCTCGTGTAACAGATAAGGAGAGCTGGGCCTTGCATAGACGGTCTTTGTAGTGTGGAAGCACCTCCTGATGTCTTTCCTCCTCTTGGGAAGCTCAGAGCTGACTATTGGCTGGTTCATCTCCTTGAAGCTGCAACGCCATTATGACACACACTGAGACCGGCCAAAAACAGGACAAGAGACATCACTAAAGGAAGGAGAAGGAAGCAATAGGGGAGGAAAGGAGCAGACATAAAATTTCCCAAAATAGACAATTTAGATCTAAAAGATGATGAGCAATGTTGAATGTAAAATTTTAGTCTTTTTTCCATTTTGAGTACAACTGAAAGGAAGGAGCTAAATTTTCAGTATTTTTCAAATTTCTGAGATTATTATTCACAATAAGAAAGATATTTGACCATATGGCCTGTGAATGTATGGTGTACACATATGCATGTGTTCATTTATAGGCATTACTGTATGGCTGAAATGACTCAAGAGCAGTCCTGGACCTGTACCACGCAGGGCAACTGCCTTATTTTCTGTTCTGTTCTATTACTTTTTAAACATGTTTATGGGTCCTATAAATCAAATTCATGGCTATTAGTGATCACCACGTGAGGAAAACCATGGAGACGTAGAGGAGTTATTCTGTGACTCGTCTAAGCTACTTGCTCAAGATCCACGAAATGATTCCCTCTGTGCTGACTGATTCCCTGGCCTCCACCTAGTTAGTTCAGTCTCAATGGGGCAGAGCCCCTTCCCCATTCTGCATCTTGTTTTACTTCTTTCAGTTTTAAATGAAAGCAAGATTCTGCTTTGGGCCTTTCTTCCAAGAAATGCTGCTTGCCCAGGAACCTGATCTTCAGTGCCACATGAGTACATCAGAACGCTGTCCCCCCAGAACAGACTTTCGTTGAGTATGCCTAGGCTCTGGTAGCCCCACTAGAGCAGATGGACAACACAGAGTTGGAAATTTCTTTCCTATTTCCGGTGTTGTTCAGTCCTGCTCCCCTCACTTGGATTCCTTTCATCCCTAAGGCTAAAACAGAGAAAGGGGTTTGCTGGATGAAATTGTCCATGTGGGATACACCAGTCCTTGGCAACCCAGTTTCAGCCTGTTATTTATGTGAACTCTAGTGGCCCCTATCTGGTCTTGAACAAAAGAGTTCTTTCCTTTATTAAAGACTTTGTAGAAACAATCTCCCTTCCTAGAAAATCTCTCTCTGTCTCTGTCTCTTTCTCTCTCTTTCTCTGTCTCTGTGTCTGTCTCTTTCTCTTTTTCTGTCTCTCTCTGTCTGTCTCTCTCTCTCTCTCTCTTTCTGTGTGTGTGTGTGTGTGTGTGAGAGAGAGAGAGAGAGAGAGAGAGAGAGAACCAGAGAGAGAGAGAGAACCAGAGAGAGAGAATCAGAGAGAGAGAGAGAGAGAGAGAGAGAGTCACTAACAATAGTGGCTTCTGGATTACTCATAGAGAATTACAGCAGACATATTTCTAGCTAGCTGCTGCTCAGGCATTCTTGCTAGCTGCTCTGAGCTTCTTGGTTCTTCACTGCTGGGCTGGTTGTTCCTAGGTGTGATTTCAACTCAGATGCAGCAAAGCCAGGGGTTGGTCCAGTCCTCTTACTCTAGGCAGGACTCCATAAAGAAACTCTCATTGGGCCGGTCATGTTGAGTCTGGCATTGCCAACAATGGCATGAACTTTACCTGCTAAAAAAGACACTAAATGTAGCTGGGTGGCACAGCAAGGTCTGGAATCCCAACCCTTGGAAGGTGGAGGCAAAAGGAGCAGTTCAAGGTTGGTCTGTACTACATGAGATCCTGCCTCAGAGAATGAAAACAAAACAAAATAGAAAGTGGAATGTCTACAAAGTGTCAAGGAAGAGGACACTGGTGCGTAAATGGTTGGATTGTGTTAAGTTCTCTCTCAGGGTGAAGCAGAACCCAGGGTTCACACCTATTTGAAGGGCCAGAGAGAAGGAGTTTGAAGTCTTGGCTGTGTTTAAATATAGTCTTTTGGTTCCACATCTCATTTGGGTTGCTTGCTCTGTATTTTGTGCCTATGGGGTTTACTGTTAATGTTTTCCTTGGAGGAATGATAGGACAAGAAGAAATTAGAGAAATAATTTCTTCTCCTTCTCTAGAACTTTACCATGGCTAGTGTTCTAAATGCTGTGTGCTCCAGTTTCTTCATCTATAAAATGGGGAATTAGCAAAATTAATGAACCTTTGTCTTTTATAAAATGTCTTATAGAATAGGTGCTGGGCAAGTAAGATGCTATGGAATGAAAGCATTTTGCTAGTGTTTATAAACATAATTTGAATTTTCCATTAATTAGAATTAATTCTGCTTATTAAAAAAAGACCTTTCCAATTAAATCACTGGTGTGCAACTTTGAGTGGCTTCTCCCTTATTTTGTTTCACTTTTAATAAAATGGGTTCCTACACTATTTTGGGTAAATTCCTAATTTGTATCTTCCTTCGGCCAGTTTCAAAGAAGCAGTCTTAGCTTTTATTTGGTCTCTCTAATTATTCTTATTTGTGCTAGAAAATTTTCTTTGATATTATGCCTCATCTCATTATTGAAAATCACTTCACAGTTGAAGGTTAATAGCAATATTTATTCTAGGTAATGTTACAATGTGCTTTTAAAATACAAACAAATAACCTTTCATTAAACTACTATTTTAGTGAGTCACATTTTATTTTTATTCTGGATGCATGATGCCATTCCCTTTCCTTATGAATGAAAATTATCCTAAATGCCACTTGCCCAAAGTGGTAACAAATTGCAAAGCCATGTACATTTCAGTTTTCTCATGAACAAATGGCCACCTGGCTGTAATGTGGAGCTGTGTATTAATGCTACTTTTTCTTTTAACCCTGCTATGCCCTACTTTTTACTTGAAAAGTATATTTGCGATATGAGTAGATGGGCTCTAAATCTGTACCTCAATTCTTTTCTAAATAATATCATTGAAACACTTGCTTCTCCCCTTCTCAGTGATCTCAATAACATAACTAGTCATAGAAGATTGGCCAGAATTCCCAGTCCTTGCTCACATGACAATACCAGGGTGTTTAGAATTCAAATACGTTTGGCTCTGACCTCTAGAATCCAGAAATGTCTAGAATCACCCAATTTTAGTATGATTTCTTTTGACTCAAAAAGGCCCTTAGACAAATGGTAGGGGAGTCTGTTTATCTTTCTCCCAACCTAAAGGAGTGCACCAAATAATTGAAAGAGAGGTTCCAGTCCTTTGTGAGGTTCTTCATGTTCTCCTAGATTCTGCAAAGTAAGACTATACAACCCTGGGAGCATTATTCAAGGTTATATTTGTGAGACAGAGCCAATAGCCATCAATCTGGATGACCTTGATAAGACACACCCCCTGTCTGTTACCTGGATAAATCCTCCAAGAAGTTCCTAATTCCAAGATGACAATGTGGATCTATTCAGATCAATATCCTATGTTATATGAATATAACATTGTCAAATATCTGCTTGTAAATAATCTCTATATATCAGTCAGTGGTCTGGATGGTACATAGTCAAGTGTACATAAGTGTCCACTATGTGTTAGTTTCTAGAGAGAGGTGAGATGAACTTATTTAAATGTTTAACACTGTACCATGGTCGTAGATGTGAACATCATTACTATCTTATTTCTTGAGAATATGGAAACGTTATTGGCTGTATTTAGCTCCATTCTACTCTTAGGAAAAGGATATCCCTGGCATGCATGTCTCATATCCAGAAAGGTACCAACCTCAAAGCTCTACTAGCTGTCCCTGAGCTGTGATGGGCAGACCATGGAAAAACAAATGAAGCACTCCCATGCCCAATCTAAGTCCGCATGATCAGAGCTCCTCAGGTAATGTTTGAAGGACACATTGACAAGTGTGAAAATGTGACAATTTTCTGCCATCTGAGAGGAAAATGGGAACTATTGAATGAATACTGTTACCTGTGCCTCCACAAAGCTTCCCGTGGTGTGTTTACCATCATGTTTGAGTTGCTCATAACACTGAATGGAGAGAGGTATAATGTACTCAAGCAAAAGGCATTGGCCAAAAGTATAACATTTTCTCAAGTCTTCAGGAAGGAGATTGAGGAAAGTCTTCTGTTCTCACCAGCCCTCTATTCAAGAGGACCTACCCCTCCCTGTCTCAAGCATGGCTTTGTATTCTTGTTATAGATCTCACCCCCTTCCTCTCCCCCATTTCTAGTATAATACTTAGCCTTCAAGATCCAAACCCTCTCTCCACCTCTTAGTGGTGATTTCTGAATATCCATTTCACTAAACTTCTTCAACTTCCCCACACTTGCATATGCACATGAGAGTTTTAGTACAAAACCCTTATCAGAGAGGGGGAGGTAGTGCTAAGAATAGTAAGTGCACCTCCAATTTTGCTCATATCTATTTTCCACCAATACAATCTGATTAAACGGTTACTGGTTTCTTAACTGATTGTATGGAAGGGTTAAACTAACAGAACCAAGCTAGGATTAGAGTTACAGACCCCACAAGTTTGCACTTCCAATGTGGCTGGGTAGTCTGGGTGATTTTTTTCTCCTGGAAGAGGGCTGATCTTTGCTGAAGTCTGTCTCCCAAGAAAGGCGGATCTACATCATGACCTAAAGATTTTCTGTTTCTGGCATCTGTTACATTGTCGGTTGTCGTGAGCTGAATTTGTCTGGAAGCCCATAGGGAGGCACAGGAAGATATGCACTTCAGAAAATATGTGTTGAGCACATGCTGAAGTCCCCCGTCCTCTTAGTGGTTTGCAAATTACAAAGCTTTTTATACAAAGCATTAATTGTCAAATCAGATATGATTGGATGGATGGAGGAAGAGGTTTCCATAACATACCACCTAAAAAACTTAATAAAGGGGACCGTTGTGTTTTCCCCTAAGTCCCTTTATCCATGGGCCTTTAGGTAGAATCTTTCTTTTGATCACCCAGGGACCTTTGGTAGGCAGAGTGTTCTGCATTAAGCCAGATACCAGCAAGAAGAAGTTTAACTTACCAGAGTCTGTTTATAGCAAGGCAAGCCTCTTCCTACACAGGGATTCTCACACCATCTGCAAGAACACAGGATCTTTTCCATATGTGCATCCTCCTTATTATTTGAAAGGTAATAGTGTTTCTGCTGAATTCAAGTATAGATTCAGAGTCATCTATTTCTCGGATAATTACGGAGGCTTTTTAAATGTCAGGCAGTGGGCTAGAAACTTAGGCTACAAAATGAGCCTGACCTATCCTGGGTGAGCTTAAGGTACAGTGGGAAGACTTAGAAAGCAAGCCTTTAGCCCGAAACCTTTGTGTAATGCTAAGCTATGTGCTGAGTGTTGTGAGCACACTTTGAGGAGTCCACCCACCTGCCTGCACACAAGCAGATCTAGGAAAGCTTTTCAGAGAGAGGACCAGGGCAGAAATCAGCCGGATGGACATTCTGGGGCCTTGGAGGGCAATGGCAGCATTCCTGGGAGGAAACTTTGAGTTTAAGCCCTGGGGTAGGACAAGCACAGTTTGTCTTGTCCCAGGCTACCCCGTTTTATGAAGGCACAAAAGAAGGTGACAAGGCTGGGGAAAGAAGCAAATGGGGCCACTGATGTGTGCCGTGAGTGGAAGAGGGTTGGCTGCCAGGCATAGAGGGTTTGGGTTTTGACTCTTTAGAAGGAATTTCACTGGACACAATAAAACCCAAATCACACAAAACATCCAGGTGGAAATTGTCATGTTTGGGTCATGTGCAAAGTGCCAACAGCCCCAATAGCCAGGCTCCCCTGTGCTCTAGAGGTCCTGGGAAGCCTTGAACAGCACGGGGTCTGGGTGGTAAGAGGGGAGCCTCAGCATAAGTAATGCCCCACCTCCTGAACGTGTTGGTTTTATCTCAAAGCACTTCCTCTCATTCTTGAAAACGTTGAAGGCGGTACATACAGTATTAGTCAAGTATCTTCTAAGGCCACAGTCCCATCCATTATTTATCTGATGTTCCTGCTGTCTTTTTTCTCTCTTGGCAGGCATATGAATCTGAAGGAAAAGACTAGATGATGACTACTTTGAATAAATTACTACAAAATATTTAGCTTCAAGGAAAATAATCAACTACAATAATAATGTTAAACTGCTCCAAACTAATTTTGGACTGATTTCCTGTATAATCTACAATATTCCAAAATTCTATACAACTTTTAAAGGCTGAAATTTCTATAATTACTAATTTGGTTCTTTTTAAATAAACAGTAGATTCTACACAGGAAAACTATGATTTTTAAAATTAAGTATCAGAAAAGAGATTGGGATATACAAAAATAATTTTGATAAAAATGAATGTCAAATTTTGGTTTGTGTATCCAACTGTTAAAACTAATGAGCCATAGTGCAGTGGTTCATTCTTGTAATTTCAACACCAGAGGGTTGAGGCATCAGAATCTCAAATTCAAGTCTAGCCTGGGCTACAGTGCAAGATCTAAGGAAGCTTGGACTATACAGTAAAACTTGGCCTCAAAAACCAAGCAACCAGGGCTGGTGAGATGGCTCAGCCAATAAGAGCATTGACTGCTCTTAAGAAGGTCCTGAGTTCAAATCTCAGCAACCACATGGTGGCTCACAACCATCCTAATGAGATCTGATGTACTCTTCTGGTGTATCTGAAGACAGTTACGGTGTACTTAGATATAATAAATCTTAAAAAAAACAAAACAAAAAAAAAAAAAACAAGCAACCAACCAGCCAAACAACAAAACACACCTACACATCCCACCTCTGCCCCCCAGACACATAACATAGGCACACATAGACATACACACACAGAGAAACATGAACACATACAGAGACACATACAGACATACAGACAATCACACACACACACACACAGAGAGAGAGAGAGAGAGAGAGAGAAGAAAGTGCTCATTAAGTGATGGCATGTGAATACTGTGCACCAAGTGTAGTTTTGCTTTCACCTTGCCATTTATCTTTAAGTAGACCAGTCCTGACCAGCATTGTTCTGGCCACTATTAGTCATCATCCCCACTAACAAGGCAGCAAAGAGGCAGGAGGCTCCCTGACTTGCCTCACAAGCTTACCAAGCAGAAGGGTTGGAATTTGTTGTATTAGAAAGGTGTCCTATTTCTTGTTGCAAGAATAGCTGTTTTCAAATAATCTTGGGGATTTTCATCCCTCCTTTAGACTAGGCCTTGGCTGTTAACTTTGCAAGTCAGCTAAGCTATAAACAATACAAGGAGACTAGAATAGAAGTGATAGCTCACACTTGATAATCCTAAAATCCCACAGTGTCAAGCTGTGGGTTGTTGGTATTGAAGCAAGTCTGAGTGATTCTCCCAGCACCAGATTCCCCTCCCCCACCCACCCCAGTGGAAAAAGAACAGTACAATAACTAGCAGCTTAGCTTTGCATTTCTGATCTGCCATTTATTAGGTGTAAATACTTAGGTAAATTCACACACACACACACACACACACACACACACACACACACACACACAGAGCTGAGCTTCACTGTCCTCATCTCCAAAATGGAGATATCTGATCTATCCCATAGTGGTAGTAGAGGCTTAAACTAGTCAACACCCGTGGGTTCCTGCCAAGTGTTAGGTGAAGGGTAGAGCCAGTTATCATGAAATCTGCTCTCTCTGATACTAACACATCAAATTAAAAGCCAGCATAGGTTAAAAGTACTGCAGTGGGATTCTCAGTCCTGGCCCAGCAGTTTGTACACAAATGTTTCCTCATCCTTACTCAGTAGCATTCACTCCACCTTTCTGAATCCAGTTTGATTATAAGGTCAACCAGTGGTTCTGGTGGGAACTGGGGGAAAGGTTCGCTGGTGTGAAGTGCCTTCGCCAAAGGGTGCCTCTCAGAGTCAGGTGTCCACTTGGCTCCGTTTTGCACTCACGACCACGTGGCTTTTTAGTCACAGATCATCTGCTAGACTTCTGGAATCCCCAGTCACTTCACTCCTGCCCAGAGGCCTGACCACTGCATTGAACTTGTGCCACAGGCTCAAAGACTATGTTTACATTTAGAGCCGAAGCAACAGCCTGGCTTTCAGGCCCAGAGCCAAAGGTCTGAGTGCTGCATGCACTTGAACTCATGAGGACAACAGGTTTAGCCCCTTGTTTATTAGTTTGTCAATTGATTGATTTTTAGAACTTGAGGATCATCCAAGCTTTCTTCCCTGGCAATCCCTAGAACTAGTGACTATTTCTGGACAGGCATTGATTAGAGCCTAGAGGTAAAGAGCCCAGTGATCCCTCCGTCACATTTCTGAGATAGAGCAGATGCCATAGAATCTTTGTTTTGTAAGAAATAAATCACTACAGGCCATTTTCAGCATGAAGTACATGTATGGCTCACAGGAGAATCTCCTGCCGACAAGAAGGAAACACCAGGTCTCTATTCTCCTTGACTGGTTTCTGCCACTCTTCCTTGCCTAGGAACTCCTAGTTCATCCTAGGGGTGAGAGTTACAGGCAGTTGCTACACAACTGAGCCCACGTAGAAGAATAGAAAATCATTAGATAAGGCTTTGTGTCCTGTCCAATAGGACAGGTAGTTTTGGGGAAGGCAGCATTAGACTCTAGGAAGATTATATCTCTCTAAAGAACTCAGCCAGTGAGAACTAAAGGAGGCTAAGAAATTAGATTAAGAATATAAAATCCATTATTTTATGTCAAATTGGCACACTAGTCACTTTTGCCTTTTGTCTGGAATAACCCCAATCTTCTATAGAATCAAAAATAAATCTCTCTAGTTTTTGATGCTCTGAGTCTCCAGTGCTCTTATTATGAAATGAAGATCCTGTTCCTCACAGGTTTAAAGCAATTATTAATATATTCTCAAAGTTGTGAAATAGTCACTAGACCGAATAATTTTTTGTCCAATCCAATCATTTAATAATGAGCAATCTCTACAAATTATCTATCTTTCTGGATGCAATGAATCTTACTTTTCCAAATATATGCACACAACAACAGAACAACACTACTTAGTATCAACTTACCTGTATATAAGTTGCAGGTGCAAAAAATCCTGGATTTTGTTTGGGATGTTTTGCTTTTTAGGCTACTTAGTTTGTACATTAAAGTACGATTGTTAATATGGGTCAAATTACTTTTTACTTGGATGTTTTGTCTACCACAGTCAAGAATGAAAGTGGTGGTGAGATCCAGACTCCTCCAATACAGGTTCACTCGTCCTTCTCATCTCATTGGTGAGAATGTGTAGCACATACTTAGAAAAGCCTCCTTCCAGGGTGTCATCAAACGTCTCAACCCCATGGCCTATTAATATTCTTACCAAGTAGTAGTAGAAACATCAATATTCATATTGTTCTCATTTCAAAGATCTGTTTGGCAAGAACTGGGTTTTTTGGCAGGAGTTAGGGTCGGCTGAGGACAGACCCCATACTAAATAGCCTTTCTTCACCATATTTATGTCTTCAAATTTAAAATGTTTAAAATTTCTGTAAGGCCATTGTGATGCTCTTTTTAAGTATATGGATTTCCACTACACTGAACCCGGTTAAACAAATAGTTAATATTCTAGTTCCCATCAGGCCCTATCCTTCAGCTACTGTTGGTCCTGAATTGGTGAGTGTTGAGCAAGAGAACAAGCTAGGATAGACTATCCTCAAAGCCCCTTCAGTTGCCTCAGTTCTAGCTCTTTAAATGAAGGCTTTCTTCTGTATCAAGCACCAAATAAATAAATAAATAAATATCCCTAAAGCAGGAAACAAATGTGCAGCATAGTTTATGTATAAAGAAAACACCACAGACTACTGTCCATGTAGAATCATTTTCCACTTGTAATGTAGGATTTATATCTGTGTAATAAATAACTGGATATATGAAAACATGATAGGCCAGAGCCAGGAGAGCACCAGCTAGTTAATGCTGGTGTAGACAGAGCCACACTGACAGAAACAACCTTTCTGTTGTTGGATGATCTTAAGGGAGTAGGTTTTTTTGGAAGAAGCACTGGGGAAGAAAAAGAGTCTAGATTATTTCACATCAGAGTACAGTTTTCCTTCCATCATTCAGATGCTGATAAAGGATACCTGGAAAGTATGAGAGCCATGCTAATAGCCACTCAGCAATGTTAGCAATGCTGTTATCGTAGGCAAGAGGGTCTACCTTAAGTTTCTCACTAAATTCTATCACAAATCATTCAGTTGCTCTGGTGTTCACTATGCATTTGAAGCTGCGAGGGACCATTTAGTTTAGTGTCTCATGGTCTGGGGGAAGGCCACTTGCACTCTTGTGTGATGATGAATATAGTTACAGGCTCAAATTCCCAGGCAAAAGAATTGAAGGAGTGTTGAAATCCTTATATATTGCTAGACCTCCACTGTATCGAATATGCCTGAAATATATAAGTTGTTGGCTAAAGTTGGGATTTTTTTTTTAGTTGAGTTTTCATCATGGTGGTATTTATTGTAAGGGGATCTGAACTGTAATATAACACAGTTACAGTCATAAATATAATTATGAGTATGTGAGTGCTGAGGGAATACAGCAGAAGAGATTAATTAGAGACAGGTAGTTCCAGGACTTCCTTCTCCAAGGGCTTTGGGCTGATGCAGGGGGCGGTCTTGCTTCTTACCAGATTTCTCTTTGCCTCTAGGGACTCTCCCACACTGAGAGCTACAGACAGAAGAGGAGGTCTTTCAGCTGCACCCAAATCACAAGCACCTTCAGATGCCCTTATTAGGAGTCTCACCTTACTCCTTTAAAACTGCTACTGTTACTGGAAAATATGGTCGTCTGTTAGCAACTTATCTTCTGGGACATTTGATGCTATCTCAGGACTTGGAAATTGTCTTTTTAAATGAATCAGCATGCAGATCACTAAGGGTCAAACCCTCAAAACTCTATTAATGAAAAGTGTGTTTAATAATGGACCTAATGAATTATGAAGCATTCATGGGCTCTGACATGGCTGTTGCTGGGACACTGTAGCTGCTCTCATCTGTCCGGTCACACAGGAGATCTTACTTTAGAGTAAGGACGTGACTCCCTCTCTCTTTTTGTCTCCTGGACACCGACACATTTTATGGCTTCACATATTTAATGAGAGACTCCGATTATTGAAGAGCAGGTCCATTAGCAGATTTAAGATTTGTGTTACAGTACATTATTTGAGTAGATCTAAACAGTATGGTCACTGCTGACATTAAAAATAATTCGGAAACTAACTCAGAGAGATAAAGACAGAGTCTATGATTTTTGCTGAATACCTTGAAGGGATGCTTATAAACAGCTAGCAGCAGTTACAACTTCTTGGATGACTGGACCTCAACCCCTTGATCTGAAGGTCACTTTAATGCACCAAGAAATATTTCATTGCCACCAATAAGGTGCAGAGACAAAGTAACCAGAGCACAAGTCAAGCCAGAAATGAGAATTTTGTGCTTTTAGCTTCCAAGGTAAGATGATCAAGTTTATTGTGCTGACCATTAACTGTTGCAATCTCAGCATAGCGGTGGTTCACTGCAATCCCAGGAGAGTTACTTAAACCCATAGCTCCTTGGTTTCCCAACTTGGCTTCTTCTAACTTGCATGTCAAAGCCTCACAGAAGTGTGTTTCGATTGACCAGTTTCCAGGCACCTCAGTGCATACTCCTGTCTATGGGAGTAAAGGTCAGGGACTTTATTAAAAATCAAGTTGCTATTGCATCAGTTCCAACCCACAATTAGTGACTATTGGGAGTTGAGAATCATCAGTCTAGCAAAGGTGGAATTTCAATCATCTATATGGTTAAAGCACCAGCGAGCAAAATGTACTTTTTTGTGTTTTAACAGAACTGGAAAGGTGAAAGCAAGCTGAAGCAAGCAGCTTGGAAAGCCTTGGGCAGGACATAGCAGCTCCAGGGTAGGAAGAGGAGGAAAGGGTGACCTGGGATCCAGGACTTCACGCTGTGAGTGATTGTCATCACAGGATTCAAATGTCCACTTCTGAAATCTTCACTCCAGACTGAGGTGTCCTAATTTCAGCTTCGGAGAAATATTAACAACAACAGAAGGAGGAGAAATAACAAAGGCTGGGGGTGGGGTGGGCAGACTAGAAGGAAGGAAAGGACTGGGGTTGTTTGCATTTGATAAATGCTCAATGGTCAGTTCTTTGAAGGCATCAAGAACAACATTTCAACCGTGTTTTCCAGCCCCAGACCCCAGCAGAAACTCCCCACAGGAGGCTCCAGCAGTAGCCTCTGCACAGACAGCCTAGGAAGCTGCTTGCAGTAACTGTCACCTTCAGGATGACAGCCAGGCGACAGAGCATATCACCCTGAGGGTCGTCCATGTGATAACACGCAACCAAGTGAACTTGGTCATTTCTTGGTGTTTTAATAACGCTGATGCAAAATATGAGTAAAATTACAGGTGCCAGTCCCCGCTGCAGCCTGCTGATAAACAGCTCCCCATTTCGTAGTGGCTGGTCACATCTGGAGCCTTTAGGGATGCGAAAGTACTGGAAGGATTATTGCAAAAACTTAAAGACACTTTTGCTGCCATTACTTTGTTTTTAACCTAAATTAGTGGGGTTTGGGGAGGAGGGAGGCGCTTTTTTTAGAGAGTTGCAATGCTTATATCATACACCTATTTAAACACTAATCAGATAGCAAGATTGGAAAGGGGATTAAGTATGGGCTAGTTGCTCGGAAACTTTTCCAAATTGACCTTAAATAATCAGAGAACAGTATAAAGCTATGGAATTGTGGATTGTGGTTCTTAATAATGAATGCTATCAAATTCCTCAGATAAAATAATCTGCCCAAACTTGATTGATCATTGTTGATAACCTCTTTTATAATGTTGAATCTGCAAGCGATGTGCACAGTGTCAGTCTTAACATAAGTGAAAGAGCACAGTTCTTATTCACGATGGCGTTATGTATTTTAATAACCACAGGCATGGACATAATGCACTGGGAGATAGCTGATTTTTTTACTTACTTTGAATAATGTTCTTCTTTCAGCATAAATATTTCTTTATGCCTTATGTCTGCTTTAAGGTTATTTGGGTTGGAACCAGAACTAGGAATAGATGATGCAGATTCTGGGTCATACTCATCATGCTTTGTCTCGTGTCCCTTGGAAAATGATTATGTACATGTATAGTTAATAGTGTTTTCCCTTACACGTTTCTCACTCCCACTTCCCCTTTGATTGAGAAAGCACTATAAAAATTCTCTGGCAGAAATTTGACATAGCCATTGATGTCTGAGTTTCAGGGCATCCCTTCAATGAATACACAAGGTTTGCCATGACAATACATAGACTAACAGGAAAGCAAATATTTGCAACAATATGGTTGAACTCATGCTTGTATATTTCTTACAGGGCTTATTTGTAAAAAAAAAAAACATATTCCTTTTGGACCAGCAAAGTGGCTCAACCGGTAGAGGCACTTTCTGCCAAGCCTGATGACCTGAGTTCAATCCCCAGAAGCCACATGTTGGAAGGAGAGAGCCAACACTCTCAAGTTAGTGTTGTGACTTCAACACACACACACACACACACACACACACACACACACTCACACACTAAATGTAAAACTATTTCTCAAAAAAAGAATATTTTAGCCAGGTTGTAATGTAGGGAACTTAATAGACTCTACTGGACATTGACATGGTGTAGTATGCTCAGTATGTGAAGCATTCTCGATTTCTTTCTCCATATAAGTGAGCAGTGATACATAACAAGTTGATCTTGAATCTATTTAGTGAGAAGGACCACCTTGTTGACTGTGGACTGCTAGTGCATGCAAACACAAGAACACACGGTCTTAGATGTATGTCAGCATCAGATGTTACTTCACTGAGAAATTAATCTGTTGGCCAAAATGTGCCAACACAAACAAAAAGAGGCCTGTGTGCTCTCTCCAGTTCTAGTCTGCTATGGTCTGAATATTCCAGTCCCTCTGAAACTCACATGTTGGAACCCTGTCCCTCCAGGTATTACAAAGTGGAGCCTTTGAATGATGATTCTGTCATCTTTAGAATGGAGTTTCTCTGAGTGAAAGTTGTGCCTTTACAGAGAGAGAGAGACAGAGACAGAGACACAGACACAGACACAGAGAGAGACAGAGAGACAGAAAGGGAGACTGAGAGAGATGGGGGTGGGCAGACAAAGAAAGCCCTAAAGAGCTTGTTAGCCTCTTCACCTTGAAAGAACACAGTGAGAAAATTCCATCCATGAAGAAGGGGACTCTTACCAGACACCAAGTCTTCCAGAACCTTCAGCCTTAGAACTCCATGGAATAGGTCTGGTGAGATGGCTCAGTGGGTAAGAGCACCAACTACTCTTCTGAAGGTCCTGAGTTCAAATCCCAGCAACCACGTGTTGGCTCACAACCACCCATAATGAGATCTGATGCCCTCTTCTGGTGCGTCTGAAGACAACTACAGTGAACTTATTTACAATAATAAATAAATCTTAAAAAAAAAGAACTCCATGGAATAATTCCTGTTATTTATAAGCCACCTGTCTATGATACTTTACTATCAAAACACAGAAGTGCTAGACACCATCTTTCTGTCTAAAGACTCACATTAGGCCTCATATATGTTCCTCTTTGGGACAGTAAAGGAGAATTCCTAATTGACTAAATCAACAAGTTAAAGACTTTTTTTCTATCTTTTTTTTCCCATTTTCTTTTAAATTCCACATATTGAAGGGATATTCTGAGCTGGCTTCAAGATTATAATACTTATATGTGAGAGAGGAGAAGGATGATGCTCACGTTTGCTGAGTGTTTTCCATTCTTGCTGGAATGGTCTCCCATATTCCTTACAACAAAGTGAAAAAAGAAACACAGCTTTCCCTACCATGACGATGTGGACAGAGACTCCCTGAGAATTCGTACATCAGAAGCTGGAATTTCAAGCTAGATCTAAAACATGTGTTTTCTCCACTGCACTGTTCCTTTTTTGGATTTTGAAACTTTATATAGGAAGGACCAGAGGGAGGGAAATCCTTCAGATAAAAATATCTAGTAGTTTATGAAATATACTCACATACCTCTTTAGGAAATCTACATGATACAAAATGGCTCTCTTTTTTGAAAAATATCTTCCATATCCCACCAACTTATATTTTATATTTGAACAGCTTATTTAGAAAGTTCCATCTTGGTGGCTGCAATGGACAGGTGGAAATTGCTGCTTTTGATACAATAGAATCTACAACACTCCTGGTGATAGCCTTTTCTGTTGTGGTATTACTGTTTTAGCCAAAACTCCCCTGGTTACCAGGAAAAGCAAGCCACCAAAAGAAGTTTATTGTGAAGTTAAAATGGGCCATCTTCTGGCCATCCTAGGGAAAAATAAATAAATGTATAGCCCATGCCTTGGACTTGGTACTGGATCATTAACTAAGGAATATCCTGTTTCTCTAACCACGGCGGTTTGCTTTGCTGTTTTCGGTTTTGTATCCACCTTCTCTGTTGGCTTCTGCTGGCTCATCAGTAGGATCATAGTTGAGATTAGCCCCCAGTTCTCAGTTTCTCATAACCACCAGACTGCCATCTGAAAATACTCTTGAGCCTCTTTAATTTCAAGAGAAAAATCTGATTTCTCAATGCTTTTGGATGCCTCTGGTCAGGTGTTCTCTGAGGAACAACTAATGTCCCTGCAGAGGGTGGTACAAGTGTTCCTACTCTCCAGTGAGGCTGCAGCTACAGGCAGTTCTTGGAGGAAAGGGTCCTGACTAGAGCAGGCACTTCTCTATCCTTAACTAGAACGTATGTAGATATGGCCTTGTTGTCACATACCCTTCTTTGATCTAGAATCATTTGCCCTCACTTTGTTCTTAAAACAATGACCAACTGGGTGACTTTCTTGATGTCATTTGACAAAATAAACTAAAGACAAAGCCTAGGCTTTTTGCTGTATTAGGCTTCATCTTCTCCCATGGAAATGCACAAAACATTTGAAAGAGAGCTGTCTTGTTTTGCTTTCAATCTACAGTTTAATTCACACTTAGCACTCACAAATGCATTTTCTAATTTGGAGCCACAGTGGGTATTGGCTTCTCTTCACAGAACTACATTTTTGTGTTTTACCTAAGATTGGCGCGGTACTCTATTAGAAGTTTGTAATGCATTTTCCTATTCTGATATTGTATGAACTTCCAGGAATCCATGAAAAGTGTAGATTCTTGCGGGGGCTGTAGAATGACTATAATTCCAGTTTGTACATTCCTGAAAGGAGTAGTGGATGGAAGAACCATCTTTACAATGCATGGAGAAAGCAAGGTGTGGTGGTGCATACCCATAATCTCAGCCCACACAAGGGAACCAGGTAGATTTCCCTAAGTGTGAGTTAGCCTGATCTACGCAGTAGTTTCCAGGCCAGCCAAGATTACATAGAGAGACTGTCTCAAATAAATAAGCAAATGAAATGTACAGAACATTTATATCACTTTTTCAATGATTCCTAAACTTCAAACTAAAAGTCAGAGAAAAAAAGGAAGGAAAGAGGGAAGGAAGGGAAGAGAGAGAGAGAGAGAAAGAGAGAGAGAGAGAGAGAGAGAGAGATTAAACACTGAGAATTATGTTCTTTAACTAGAGATAATGTAATTCTCCGTACTAAATTCTGTTAAATTTCCCAATGCTTAAAGAGGTAGTAGTGTTTGAAAGATGAAAAGGATATGTTCCTGTCCTTAAGAAAATAGTCTGATATAGTGGGCAAATTAAAATGTATCCAAATATAAAGCATTTCTTTAGTTCATTCAATGAACATATCTGCTGGCAGTGGCCACTGTAGCAAGAAATAGATGGCAATTTTTCACTGAGGAACATTATAAATAAATTCCTGCAGTGCTTCAGATGCCTGGAGAAACCTCTGGAAATGGACCTTAAATGGTTACACAGTTAACATTCAGATATGAAGGAATTTGGGGAAATACCAACTGTTTAAATATTAAACATCAAATTTTCCTTCTTTCAAAGGACTAATAACTTAGCAATAAAAATTGTCTTTGAATCTTGCCATCACAAGGTCTCAGGCAAGCAGTGGATTTTAAATAAAGATTTGCAGACAGCTCTTACTTAAGCCAAATTAATGGCCGATCCAAGAGGAATGAATTAGTCCACTGCCCCAAACTCACCTTGACCAGACAACACCATGCCTCCCTGGCAGTCTAAGTCTCCTCTGTGGAGCTGACTGCAAAGCAAGCCGCCCGGGATCGATGCTGTCAGGGAAATGCCTCTCCACAGAGGCAAGGCACTAATCAACTTCTGCAGCTGCTGACCTGACCCTCAACAGTTAAAGAAGCATGCAGCCATGAAAGCAGAGCACGCAGTGGGTATGGAATCATCAGAGAAAGGGGAGCAGTAAGGAGGAGTCTTTGGGCATGAAAACAACGGGCCACCCAAAGAAGGAAAGTCCCCTTGTCCGTGGCAATCAGGAAACATTTTATTTATATGTTAGTAGATTCACCCATGTGCAGGAGGGAACGGAGAAGGTGACATGCTAGGGCTCTTCCTGAGTGGAGAAGTAGAGGCTGAATTCCAACTCCCAAATGGCAACCAACACTCTTATTCCCAGAGAAGGAAGACAGAACCCAGTAAAGAGTCCCAGATGGAGCTGGCAAGATGGTTCTTCTGTGGCTTCTGAGGTCCAGAGTTAGGATCCTCAGAACCCATGGGAAAGCTGAGTGGGTGTGGCAGCACATCTGTAACCTCCACATTCCAGAGGCCAAAGCAGAGGTTTCATACCAGCACCCCCCTCCTACCCTCCCGTACCCCAGAAGGCTAGCTAGCCAGACCAGCCTAAAAGGCAAGTCTGAGTTCAATGAGACACCTTGCCTCAATCTATAAGAGAGAGAACTACAGAAAGACACTCAACATCAACCTTGGGAACATCCACACTCACTTATACACATATGAACATGTATAAACACATAAATATCCACCACACACACATACATATGAAAAAAATGTAGATTAAAAAGTAGCAGATGGAATCATAACCCAGGAGTAAAAAATCTAAAAAAAGGAAAGAAAAATCTTCTATTTTTCCTATGCTGTGTCTCCTGCTGAACATATTAATGCTGATTGTCAAGAAAACGCTCATAGGGAAAGCATCATGCCATTATAGAATATTGAAACTCAAAGTAACAGAGCTTTATGGTCAACCCATGTTACAGACAAAGAAAGGGAAAGTCGGGGAGATGCTAGAGCTCTCAAGATCACATGCGGAATTATAGGCAGAGAATTAGAAAGAACAAAAGACAGTTTCCCCTAGATGTAAGCACAGCACCTTCCGGTGCCCAGTCCATGTTCACTCTAGAATTCTTTGGCTCTAGCTGGAATGCTTCATTCCTGTAAGTAGTCTGAATCCAGGACAGTCAACTGTAAAACTGGTTGTAGAAAATACAAATCACATCAGTTAACCTCTGGAGAGCATTTTAGTTTTGCACATGATACAGTCACACCCCTGTGGGATGTCAGAGATCCTTTTCTAGATGTGTCTCTTACTTGGGTAAGTGTTACTCCAGGCACAGGTGGACGTTTACCTGGTACATTTCAACAGTGAGACTGAGGGCTCCAAACAGTCTGAATGTCTTGTAGACAGCACCATTGCATTGTCTTCCCTCATTTGCTTGATTAATGCAATCATGACCATACACGTGAGGAACTGGGGGAAAGTGGTTTTCCTGGAGTAGAGTTGGTACTAAGGATCTGCTCCATCCTTAGATGAAATCATCTCATGTTTTCCTCTTTTAAAAAAGCACATCATGTAGAGGCAGTTACCTCTTGTTTCAAACACACGTGAAAAATATGATTTCATTAGCTAACCATGAAAGAACTATTTTGATGTTGCAGCAGAGCTAAAGGTGGCACTACATTAGACATGTCACACAAAGGATACTGAAATGAACTTTATGATCAGTACAAAAAAACATGGTGCTATCCAGAAGCAAATAAGCAATTGCATTCCAACAGACCTAACTTGGATTTTTATTATCAAGATCTACATAATGAGCTGGGGACATGGCTCAGTGGTAGAGTGTCCTTGCCTAGCATTCTTGAGGCCTTGGGTTCAAAGCTTGGTGATATCACATATGTTTATAACATCAACACTCGGTAGGTTGATGCAGGGGGATCTTGAGTTCAAGTTCAGCCTATACAGAGACACTATCTGAAAAAGGGAAAGAAATTACAGTATTATCAGTTTTGTATAAGTTACATGAAGTTATAAAGATCTCAGAGACAGCAAAAATAAGATTTCATCTAGCTCTGAGCTTCCTAATGCCTGGGAAACAGAAAGGGGCAGTGAGGCTGGGGTTTTTGATGGGCGAGTAAGAGTTTATGACACTAGGAAATGAGATCAGTGGTAGAAGGCATTTTGATTTGGGGGTTCCAGCACCGGCAAAGAAAAGCCAATTGCCATGATGGAGTGGAAAGCCAGATTTCCCTCTGCTTACACACTAACTGACCCCTTCCAACCTGGTAGTAAGTACCCACCAGTGGCCAGCAGGAGGGATCGGAGCCGCTATGCCGCAGTGTTCCAGAACCAGTACGGAGAGTTCGCAGAGCTCCAGCGGGAGGTGGGGGCCACGCAGGATAAGCTCCAGCAACTGGAGGCCCTGCTGCTGTCACTGCCCGCGCTGCGAAACCAGGAGCTTCGCATGGCAGCTCGTGTCAGGAGAGAGTTTGAGAAGAAGCGGGTGGATCCTGGCTTCCTGGATAAGCAGGCTCGCTGTAACTAACTGAAGGGTAAACTGAGGCACCTCAAGGCCCAGATCCGCAAATTTGATGACCAACGGGACAGCGACAGTGAAGCCTCCGTGTACTTCTGAGTGTCCTGGAGATGGTGGCCGGCTCCTCCTCCCATAGGGAACCACACCAGTTCTTCCAGGGGAAGCAAGTCCTGTTGAGAATCCCAGAGAATTAAACATGGATTAGACACCTAAAAAAAAAAAAAAAAGATTTCATCTAAGCAGATGACTTATGACTTAGAAGGACATGCCAGATATCTACGTTTTTTACTGAAGACCCTTTAATGTTTCAGTCTGTTTAAACTTCTTTCACGTTTTCTCCTATCAGTCAGTTTTATACATTAAGAACAGGACCTAGGGAAACATTCCATCAGGCACAACTTGAACAGAAATCAAGGTCTGTCAAGTTCCAGGGACACTCTTCTCAGTGCTGGAGCAGCATTTCTCACAAAGGGGTAATCTGAGCCTTAGTCACATTTTCTTCTCTTTTCTCCTTTTAAATTTTTCTTGGTTCTTTGTCAATTTCATAGCATGGTCCCCAACCCTACTCACCTCCATATCCATCTTCTGCCCTTGCAACGTCCCCCACAAAAGAAATGAAAACAAAACGAAGGAAAGAACAGAAAGACAAAACATTTCACAGTGGAGGCTGTGTGGTGTGCCATGGGGATACCCTTTTGCCCAAACAACTTGATTTGTAAATATTCATTGCAATGAGTCATTGGTTTGGCTCAAGGCCTCTGGCTTCTACCAAACTATCAGTACTGGATCCTCACTGAGACTCCTAGGATATCCTATGGGTGCTCTGTGTCATAGAGATCCGGCAGTTTTGGTTCAGCAGGTCCTCTCACAATGCTTCCAAAGCTCATCTATGGGGTAGATACTGGAGTGGGCCAACTCAAAGCCATGGATCTAGTTCTGGGTGGTAGCTGAGTTGATCATCCAGCCAGCTCTCTCATGCTTTAGACACCAGGGTCAGCTCTCTGGCTTTGCCTATTTGAGGGGCAGGGCCAGCTCTCCCTCACACCTTAGGAGATCCGTAACAAATGAAGAAATTTTGAATGGCCACAGCATGGAGCTGCTTCTAATAGGCAGAAGCTCCACTGGGTACTAAGCAGAAGGATACACACACCCTATAACAGCAGCAGCAGAAGCAACAGCAACCCCACATCTTCTTTAAAACTTTTCTGCTGTTGAAAGATATTTTCTTCGGACGTACTCGAGTTAGAAACAACTAAGCTTATTTGTCCAGACCATTATGAAAGACAGAATCTCCTCTTCAGAGGCCTGTCTTCTTTCAAATATTTCCCTGCTGTGTAAATCATCCAAACATTGACAGGGCCAAGAAGAGCAGCAACTGGTAGGAGGTGATGAGACCTTGTGGTCATCATCAAAGCAAAAATGCTGTCAATACATAATTACATTTCTGTTTTCCTCGCCTCTCCCTTTGCACTCTGGCTTTGTTCTACAGCTTTTCTGGACTCATCTTTTGAAAATCCTGTTTAAAAACACATTTCTCCCTCTAGTCACATCCCAAATAAGTTTTTTTTCCCATCTTTGCTCTCTCTCTTCTTGTTCTGTATTCCTTAAGCCCAAAGCATGTTAACAATGACAGAATCCTTTCTGAGCACACAGCAAGAATGCTGAGAGAGCCTACACATTAACAACTTTCACCCAACCTCCCGAAGGATCCCTAACTCAAAAATCCTGTATGACTTTTCAGTGAGTCAGGTTCTAGGAAGAGAGAGAAGTTATTCCTGCGAATGTCTGATTTATCAAGCGGGTTCACGGTGGGCTGGACCTGGGCCACTCCCACACATGCATAGCTGATGGGCAGCTCCCCTTCATGTGGGACCTGAACAACTATATTGGAGGGTGTCCCTAAAGCTGTTGCCTATCTGTGAAATCTGTTCCTCTAACTGGGCTGCCTTGTCTGGCCTCAGTGGGAGAGGATGCATCAAGCCCTGCAGAGACTTGGTGTGTGTGTGCCGGGGAGGGGGAGGGGGAAGACATGAGGGATGCAGGGGGGCCTCCACCTGCTCAGAGGAGAAGGGGAGGGAAAAGGGAGAAGAGACTGTAGGAGGGGGGACCAGGAAGCAGGGGGAAGGGTGGAGATTCGGATGTAAAGTAAATAAATAAGAAAGGGAAAGAAAAAGGATGTTTGATTTATAGATGGGAAAATATAGACACATAGTTTTCAGCTCTGGTTGCTTTGAGCCTCCATTTCTAAGTCACCTAGGATTGGCTCCACAGTCCTGTGCTCCATGGTTTGAGACCAGAATTCTGGGGGAGCTGAGGACCAATGGGGAATCGCCTTTGCAGTCCAAAACAGGGAAGCTGGCATGGTGGCCTTCTGGGCTGTGTTGATCCTTTGATCTGATACTTGTTTTTAGTTTCACTTTCCTATAGTTATGTTCATTCCATATCTGACCTGAGTAACACCACCTTTCTTTCTTTTTCTTTTTGGTTTGTTAGTTAATTTTAATGATAACAGCACATTGTCATTAGAGGGGTTTCTCAGGTCACAGTGCATTGCAGAGAACAGATTGTTAATTAAATGGTAATGGTTTCTGGATTTGGATGGGATTCCTAAAGTTAATAGCTATTAGTTACCTTGATGTAGTAAAAAGAAAAAAAAAGATAGAAAAATCAGTATTGTAAGAACCACTATGTATTTTGCAAGCTGCCCTACCAGAAACCTCACGGCACACTGCTCAAAAGCAGTGGCTTTGCTGACAAGGCACCGACATAGTTAAGGAAAGCCATGAATCACAAGGGGCCAGGAAAATGGTCCTGCCCGGCTCACATTCAGAGGCAGCATAATTTATAAAGCTCTAGGACAGTGGGAGGTAGGCTGTCAGAAATGCTAAGTTCTCTGTGGAATTATTACATTCTCTTTGAAAGATTCGATGCCATTGAGACGAGCTAATCTGGGGAAGCTTGGAGGTTCTGTGCAATTGGGAAAAGTGCAAAGATACTTGGAAATGAAGCCAAATTCCTTAGCACTTTTCCCACTGGAAATCAGGCCCAAGTTCTTATGAAAGCAGGCTTTCTTTTCAAGCATGGATGGGGGGGAAATACTGCAGGATGCCTATGGCACTTTGAAACTTCCAGATTCACCAATACCAGAAAGGTCAGAGCTATGCAGAAACGGCATCGACTCTGCCTCTCAGATCTATGTTTGCTCCCATACTCTTGAATTATTTAAGATCAGATATTGTCTACAGGTTCAGAGAAATGAGACAACAGAAAAATTAGCGATATGGATTGGTGATTTCAGCAATGTATTGTCAATTGTTATGCTTATCATTACTTTTGATGACTAGTAACTTTTCACCATCTAGTCCTTACTTAGTGCTAAGGACTGTTAGCATCCAGAACCTGTGTACACTAATTAGTATTTCACTCAGATAGAATGACTGTGGACCAGCCCATATCTGCCGCAGGTTCTGGATGCTAACAAGGACTGTGTTAAGAACTAAGTGCTAAGGACTGTGTTAAGTACTAAGTGTTAAGGACTGTGCTAAGTACTAAGTGTTAAGGACTGTGTTAAGTACTAAGTGCTAAGAACCTTGTTAAGAACTAAGTGCTAAGGACTGTGTTAAGTGCTCTGCATGGGTTATTTTATTTAGTCTTCTCATAAATGGAAACACCACCCTCAACTTGGAGACTATGAGAGACCTAGCAGTGTGCCCAATGTCACACGATTTGTTAGTGGTAGCCTGTGTTCCACTTCCCGTAGCTTTTTATAAATGTATCAGGTTTTAATCTAATAAAAAGATTAAAATGACTAAATCTACTTGACATTTTGGAATGGAATATGATTCACCTTGAAGAAGAACACTCTGGATTTTGGCATAGCAAACTGGCTATTTTTTTTTCAAGTTCTTTTTATATGATTCCTGTCTGGTCCACCACGGTACTATACATGCACTCTCTAAATACTGTCCCCTCAAATAAAAAGTTTGTCCAGCTTTCAGAAGTGATGTCTGCGTGCACTATTCCCAATCCACCTTGGACCACTGCCAGCTCACAGTCTCTTTACCTGTTCATTTCACCCACAGTAGCTGGAATCAGAGATGTTTCTTCTAATGGATCATAATTTGTCAGTCCAATACTATCTATTTCCTTGGAAGTCTACTGTAGCCACTGAACAGGTGGTCCTGTTTTATAAGAAGCTTTATAATGGTTTCTATGGTGATCAGGAATGAAAACATTACTTCAAGCCATTTAAAATGATAATTGACCAAAACAGTACATGTATTTTTTGTTTGTTGCCCGACTATTGAAAAGGTCTGCGATAACTTGGTTAGCGGTTTGCACAAGCTTTTTTTCCTTCCTCGCATCTGGGTATCGGGCAGCAACCTGGTAGCAAACATTGATTTCATAATGAATGGCCTCAGAGCAATTTCAGCAAAGGTTCTAGCTGAACCTTTTGTGGCAAGCTCTGCCATTTCGTGGGTGCAGAGTGATAGGACTTCCAAATGAAGCATCAAGCTGGTAGGCAGGCTTAGTCCAGCAGGCAGGCCTGGTTTCCAGGCTAGTAGCTAAGCCGTTTCTCTTCTGAATCAAATATCAGAAGTAAGCCTTTCCCATTTGTGTATGATACCAGAATAAATAGAGGTTCCTCACAAGGGAAGCACTTGATTCAGCCCGGTTTAACAGATGGTTGTGGAGCCGGCGCAGCGTGGCGCTGTGGAGAGGGGACGGGCTTCAGACTCTCCAGAGCTGGATCTGGGGCTGGAAAGCCCTGAGAACATTACTTCCCTGCTTTAATTCTCTCTCTTGACCTGGAAAGTTAAAACAATAATGCTTATACAGTCAGGGTGTATAAATCTAATACCTACATGGCCCTGTGAGCAGGTACCTGATTAAAAAAATAACTTGAGAGAAGGAAAATTCTTAGCTCACGGCTTGAGGTGAAAGACAGTCACCCTTTTGGGAAAGGAAAGCTTACAGGGTGGCTGGCTTGTGGAAGTAGAGAGAGAGAGGGTCAGGTTGGAAGGAGGTCTGAGCTCTAACCCCCAAGGCTACTCCACAGGGACCCACCTCGTCTACCACGGCCACAGTCCAAAGGCTCCATACTCCCCCCAAAACAGTGCCACCAGCGGGGGACCAAGTGTTTAAACACACAGCCTTTGGGGACATATCTCACTCACTCCATGACAGAACCTTTCTTGCAGAAATCCAGGAAGCCAGAACCTGTTCCAAGTGAATCGTTATCCTCCCGTGGGTTAGAGAGGACACAATAAAGAAGTCCGATTCGACAAAGCGATTCCCAGAAGCCTGACTGGCCACACGCTTGCCTGTTCTTCCCTCGTCTGTTTCCTCATCAGTTTCCCCTTCTCATTATCCAGAACTGTTGGCTGCTCCTCTCACTCTGTGCCACAAATGTCTAGGAATCTGGAAAGGTCTGAATCTTCCCAGACAGCAGAGAAGCAAAGCTAGAGAACAATTGTCAGAATTCTGTTTGAGTGGAAGGAAGGGAGTGCTGACTGTGAACACGCACAGTAAGTGGTCACAAACATACTGAACCTAGTGCCTGGAACCTAGCAGATGCTCAATACAGAGGCAGGAATCTCATCAGATGCCCGTCTGGTGAACATGTATGTCAGAGCATAGTGACAAAGAGACTAAGACCCTTTCTCTCAGGAGCCTTCTGGGTTAAAGTTATGACAAATTTTGTTTGAAATTCAGTCTGTGTTAAATACCTATATCATCATTAAAATAATAAACACAAACTTAGTTTGCTCAAATATCCTACAGTAAAATACTCACATTACATGAATGATAAATTATATTTTGATTATATGTTATATATGATCGCATATTCCATAGGACTGAATTCAAAACAAGCAGGGAACATCTCATTATTGGGAAGGGGCAATTTTTGGAATGTAAATAAATAAAATAATTTTATAAAAAAGGCAACAAAACAAAATTACCAAAATTCAATTATTCAAGATGCATGTCAATTAGTATGATATATAGCAACAAATGGCTATTTGTGGATTCCATAATGGAGGTGCAGTCAATATCCATGCATTTTGTAGCCACCTTTGCCTGTCATTTCACACACTCTTGGGTCACAATGATACAAAAATTCATTTGCTTGTTCCTTGTTCCTTCCCCTGTTGTAACTCCCTTCTATTTCAGCCTCAAATAGGTTATACTGGCTCTGAAATTAGCTACTTATTAAATGTAGGGTATAACAAGTTAACCTCTTGGAGTTTCAGCTTCAAATCTACTAAATGAGATTAAATTTAATACTCTCTAGCTGATGGTCTATGGCCTTGCCATCCTGAATGTGCTCAGGCTCATCTAATAGTATCTTCCTTACGAAGTACTTGTAGGGATTGAGTAAAACAATGCATCTTCAACACCCAACAGTACCCAGCATAAGTAGAAGCACTCAACAATGATTATTATTATTGCTGTTATTATAGTTGTTTATTATTGCCCTCATGTCAATTCATTATCAAGGCAGGACTTTATGAGCTGCAAACAGGAAACAGTTTCATTCATTTTGAAATTCCACTGCCCTCAGAAATTTTTTTTTTCTGATTTTTGCTTTGTTCCTATGTATATCTTCTTGCTGCATTTGGATATTAAATAAGAGCCTTATTTTCAGAATTTTCAAAGTCTAGATTAATTTAAATTATGACTTCCATTTATCCCAGGGTAATGATCTTCCCTTTTCCCTTGGTGGGCCTGGCCAGAGAGTCTACAGGATTAAGAAAGGGACCTTATAGACCTTGCTCCTTAACCCATGTTGTCCTACCTCCTTAGCTGCTTCTGGCTTTTTTTAGGACTGCTTGTTCAGAGGAGACATGGGATGTGGTTGGCAAGGAAGTAGATGCAACTAGAGAAGAAGCCAGCTGCTGTTTCCTGGGCCTCTCTCAGGGTCGTTTCTCTGTCTCTCTAATGAGCTCCATCCTGACAACTCTCCAACTGCCAGCCTCTCTTTCACAGAGCAGAACTGTAGGTTTGAAGACCTTTGTACATCCTTGGGAAAGATGTCAAACATAGAGGAATGCAGCGGTTCTCTGCCTATAATCCTAGTACTAAAGAAGGGAGAAGCAACAGATCAAGAAGCTCAAGCAACAGATCAAGAAGCTCAAGGCCAGTCTGGCTGCATAGTGAGGTCTAGACCAGCCCTAACTATTAAACAAAGTGAAGTCATATCTTTAAATATCAAACAACATAATCTTCTCTCAAGAAGGTATATTCTTTCTGATTCAAGTTTGACTATGGAACTCAAATACATTCTATGTAGTTTGGCTTTTTTTTTTTTTTTTTTTTTTTTTTTTT